>NW_012114688.1:3454878-3473587 GCF_000951035.1 Colobus angolensis palliatus
AAAAAAAAAAAAAAAAAATAAGGCTAGCCGGGCGTGGTGGCGGGCGCCTGTAGTCCCAGCTACTGGGGAGGCTGAGGCAGGAGAATGGCGCAAACCCGAGAGGCGGAGTTTGCAGTGAGCTGAGACCTGGCCTATGCACTCCAGCCTGGGTGACAGAGCGAGACTCCATCTCAAAAACACAAAAACAAAACAAAAAAACCCCCAGAAATTATCATTATCAGATGCTATTTTACACATGAAACTCACCTTTTTGGACTTTGAATCATGTTATTATTCTTGACTTTTAAACTAATTTGTCTTCTTTGGTTTTATGAAATCAGGATTAGCTTCAGCTATTCCTTTTCTCATTCTTCGTAGTTTGTCAGTCAACAAGTCCTGCTAGGTTTGTCATTGAAATGTTTCTTTAGTTCTCACTCACTTCCACCACAGCACAACACACAGACTCTCAAAACACATACCCTCCAGTTACATTACCAGTATTTTATTTCGGGATCAACAAAAAACTACCTGTGGGGGAGTATGCCAATTGTTTTTGCTAATAAAGTTTTATTGGAACACATCCATGTTCATATGTTTATGCATTGTCTGTGGTTTCTTTGGCATTACAGTGACTGAGTTGAGTAGTTGCAAAGTCTAAAGTATTTGCTATCGGCTTTCCACAAAAAATGTTTGATGACCCCTGTTCTAGTTAATGCTTGCATCACTTGGGTAATTGTAGACAGTCTTCACATTGGTTTCCTTGTTGCTACTCACTGTACAACTAATCAATTAATCATACTGATGTCAAAATCACTTTCTCTCTCAAATTATAGCAAATTCCATCTAATTCTTCAAGGTCCAGATTACCTTTAATCATAAATTTAGGAACTAAAGATACAAAGGTGAGCAAAATAAGCCAGATTCTTTTTCTCACAGCTTTTGTTCTCTATTTTAGAACAAATGATAGGCAATCAATCAGCAATGACATAACTGTGTAATCCGTACCTTGACAGGTATGATAATCTAGACAAACTGCCTAGATTTAAATACTGGCTCCATTCTATGCCAACTGTGTAACTATGAGACATTTACTAACTTTTAACCTCGGTTTTCTTATCTCTACTATGGTTTTGGTCATCAAATGAGATCATTCACGTCAAGCATGTGATACTATGTCTGATGCATACAAAATAGATTTAAGCAGTAATTATAGAGAAATTATAACTTTGGAAATAGTGAGCAGAAATATTTAGGTTTGCCTTCAGTGTTGTGGAATAACTGGTATGACTGATGTTTACACTGAAATCCAAGGGTAGGTTAGCAATAAGAAAAGGAACAGTGTTCTGGGAACTGGGATTGGTACATGCAAAAATTTGGAGGAAGAAAATTTTCTAATTCCCTGAATGCTAAATAATTGCTGTCATCTCTGTGCTCCCTATAGTACTATATTTATATTGCTAATATACCTGTTACCACATCATGTTACAGTTGTGTTTTTGAGGATATAGCCTAGTCTTAAATTTTCATTTTTATATTCCCAGCACTTATAAGCGGCTTAACACATAACACAAACGCTCAAAAAAATTTGTTTTGTAAAAGCCCGCAAAAGTCAAACAGCATGATCTTTTGAATAAAAAAAAAGCCGAGGCTTAATTTCAGGTCTGCCATTAAAAGGTGGATGACTTTGAACACACTGAATGACTTCTCTGACCCATGGGTGACTTAGCTCTCAAATGTGGAAAGGAACACCTGCTACACAGATTTGTAAGACTTAATTAGAGAGCACAGGAAAAGCTTTTGTTGTGTATGCACATAGTAGGTATCATTGATAATGAAGCTTTTATTAATTTGGACTCAGGGTAATAGCACAAGTCTTTTAGAGGTTAACTGAGCAACTGAGAGATACCAGCTGACTTCACAAACATGCAGTCCAGGTAAACGAACTAAATATCCAGGTTTTTGGCCTACTTCTTTTCATTGAATCCAACAAATTTTTATGGAGTGTGTACTCTGTGGTGGGTACCTGACAAGGTGCCAGGAAATTTGTATGGAACAAGACATGTCCAACCCCTGCCTTCTTGGAGCATAGTTTAACACAACATGATTGTCAAACATATCATGCATTTTGTCTGAGATCTTTTTTTTAAGCATTGTGTAAGTAGCCTGTGTAGTCCCTTACTTAGAGTAAGTAAACTCTGAGTGCCTTTAATTGAGAGGATACTGAGTAGAGCCAGAAGTGGTATATTTAATTAAACTGGACCAACAAGAATGAGTATTTGTTTCTTTTTTGTTTTTGTTTTTCTGCTTATATTCCCAGAGAGTAGCCAATACAAATACAGTGATTACTCACTCTGGCATCAACCCCACCACGTAAGGCCTTGACCTCATTGAAATCACCTTCCCTTCTAATATGCAGGTTTCTCTGTACCTCCTTCTCACTAGTCTCTACACGTGATAATCTGATAATAAACTAATTAATAAATATCATTTGAATAATATATGTCATAAAAAGTAAAGATCAAATAAAAATAGTTAAGAATGATAGTGACTACTCTTAACTTTTTTTTTTTTTACCACAATCCAGGCATTTTATATTACTCCTAGTCCTCAAAAACTATCACAATATAGAAATTATTAAATTCATTTTGCAAATAGAAAACTAAGTCTCAGAGAGGTTAGCTGGCTAAACTCATTTACTGGGTGAGGGAGCACACTTGGATTGTAGTATAGATTCGCCTGAGCCTGAAAGCTATGCACTCTCCATAGTGCAACATCTCCTGTGAGAGGCAGAATAATGGTCTCCAATGTTCACATCCCAATTCCCAGAACCTGTGAATATGTTAGCGTACATGGCAAAGGGGAATTAAGTTTTCATATGGAATTATATTGGATGATCTGGATAGCCTAATGTAATCACAGAGGCCCTTAAAAGTGGGTGAGGAAAGTAGAAGAGTCCGTAAGAGTACACCTCCACCAATGGTATCTAAGAGTATTATTTTACCGTAGTCTTTTTAATGTGATGGATAGGATTATCTTGCTTATCATTGTTAATCCGCCAGGAACAGAATGGATGCTAGTTACTTCAACATGTGTTTATTTAATTAGACATTAATTCTTTCAACAAGTGCTTGTCAACAAATATATTTTTCAATAAAAGCAGTTTTTATGAGATAAGATATGATGTGGGGATTCAACCCACTTTTGCTAGCTTTGAAGTTGGAGAAAAAAGCCACAGGCTAAGGAATGCAGGCAACCTCCAGAAGCTGGAAAAAGAAAACAAATAGATTCTTCCCTAGAGTTTTCTGAAAGGAGCATGGCCCTACTGACACGATGATTTTAGCCCAGTGTGAAGGTTAATTTTATTTGTCTCTCTAGACAATATAGACTAATACACACTGTGAGACCCATGTCAGGCTTCTGGTCTATAGGTATTAGAAGATAATAAATTTATATGGTTTAAATAGCTAAGTTTAAGGTAATCTGTTATGGCAGCAGTAGAAAACTAGTATCCCACCTTTGTAGGCACAAAATGATTAAAAAACATATGCCGGAAAATGATAGAGTTACATCTTATCGTCCTGTTGGAAAGGAATTTAGAGGATCAAAACTTAGAAAAAAGATGCATTCAGTGTCAATTTTGGTATATGAGTAAGACTTCATGTAGAAATGAAGAATTTCAAGGATGAATTTAAATCAAGGCTTATTAAAATAGAATGTGATTACATATTATAGCTGGGAGTTATAACTGAAAGGAGAGAAGAGAAGGAAGGAGAAAGAAACTAAAAACTGGAAAGGAAAGGAAAAAAACTTTCAACTGTGTTTCTTAAAAAAAGAAAACAGATTCATGTAACTTATTTTAATTATTGAGAAGGAAGCAGCATGAAAACAAGAATAATAGAGCAAGAAATATCTTTTATCATTGCTTTCAGTTCTGGATCTTTGCATTACATTAATTCAATAGAGAAGTTTTTGTTCCCTCTATGCCTTATTCAAACAATCATTTTAGCTTTTTGAAAAATAAATAATACAAACAGGCTTTGTGGAGATCTTACACTTACTCATGAAAATAATAGACAATACATATAGGCTTTGTGGAGATCTTGCATTTACTCATGAAAATAATAGACAGACCTGAATTATTTATAAAGCCAATTAATTTTACAAAGACACTGAATGGCAGGTAATGGCGAAGGAGGGATTTGCTGGTAATTTAATTTAAAAAAAAATTGTGAAGAAATCTGTGCCACGTTTTAAAACTTAATTAGTCTGTGGTGCGTTAATAGAAATGCTTGAAAAGAAGCCCGTTTGGTGGTAACTTTGATTAAAGTGGGAAAGCTGCAGGCAAATCTAGTATCACAATGCTGCCTGCAAATCCTTTTGGGATTTTGCTTGCAAACAAATGTAAAGATGTGTGATTATGTGAACATTATTCTGAATTATATTCCAGGAAAAAAAGAAACAAAACTGAGTCACAAAAGTTGAGAGCTAGAAGGCTTGAAATAAGGTTGCAAAACTCTTAAGGTTTACTAGTGTTCCCGAATTTCAGAGAAAAATTGTTTCTTCTCACTTGAAACATTCCTTAGCTTGTCTATTCTTTGCTAGGGATGACTGTTGTGAGTTTAAGAAAACATCTAGCATGATGTCTTTGCAATAACAGCTTTTTGTACTCTTATGTTTCAGTTGAAAATTTTGATTAATAAGGTGCTGGAGTCTTTTTCTAGATTGAAACAGTAAAACAAGCATATGTGGAAAAAGAACTAACAGTACCAATGTGCGCTCAGTGAAAAGTAAATTTTCCACTATACCAGGCCCCTGCTCCACCTCCCAATGGCTATCGATGTCACCAGTTTCTTAATCAGCTTTCTGAAAATAGTGTGCTTATACACAAACCACTTATCCATTTATTTGACACATATTTTTACAAGGAGCAGTATTCTACATCTTGCTTTTCTCATTTAACAATGCATTTCAGAGATAATTTGATATCAGTACTTACAGTACTTAAGTACTTCACACTTATCAATAAAGGGAAGTTGTTCCATTTAATAGATATATCATAATCTAGTCTTCTATTGATAGACATTTATATTATTTCCAGGATTTTACCATCACAAAAAAACTCCATAGGGAATGTACTTGAGCATATGTTTCTGTACTCATATGAGTATGTCTGTGGGATACCTTCCTAGAAGTAGACTATCTTGACTAAAGCAAATAGATGTTTAGCCTTTTAACAGAGATTTCTAAATTGTTCTCCAAGAGATTGTTCCAATTTACATTTCTGCCAGTAATATCTAAGAATATTATTTTGCTGTAGTTTTTTTAATGTGATAGATATGATCAACCTTGCCTATCATTGCTAATCTGTCAGGAATAGAATGGGCACTCATTACTTCAATATGTATCTATTTAATTGGAAATTCATTCATTCAACCAGTGCTTCTCAACAAATAAATTTTTCAATAAAAACAATTATTATGAGGTAGATTTTTCCAGTTATCTATTGCTATAGACAACTATCCCAAAACTTAGTAGCTTCAAATATTTTATTACTATTTTATCTCATGATTCTGTGGGTTGGGATCTCAGAAAGAATGCAATGCACAGTTGGTACCTGTACACAAAGTACAAATACAAACTGTGTTAAGTGCTATAAAATGTATACAACAAGATCTTCATCTGGTCTCTGGGATTAGGGCAAGGTTTCCTTGAGGAATTGAAATTTGAAATGAGATCAGAAAAAAAAAGAGGAATGAAGTATGTAAAGAGCACCGAGGCAGACAGCAGGGCTTTAGGGAAAAGGTGGAGTGGGAAGAGAGGAGAGTGATAAGTAAGGCATGTATTTCAGGGAAAGTCTAGAGCATTTACAAATTCTTTAAAATGGGAGAAGACATGATGGTTCAAGGACCCAAAACAAAGTCAAGTGGCTACAGAGCACAGAGCTAGGAAAGAAGGCACAAAAGCCTTTCTTATGGGCCATCTTAAGGATTTGAGTCTTTATCCAAAAATCAGTAGGTAATAAATAACCAGGAATTGCTTTCCCACTCCAGGCTCTTGGTTTATTACTGTGTCCTCTCTCAACAACCCAGACTCTGCCCGTGGTTCAGGCTCCTGAGACAATGTCTTCCTCCCACCCTTTCTAGTCTCCTGGTTGATTTATGGAAATAAATCAGGCAAAGGATTTGAGATGCTGGAAGGTTTCTCTTTCCAATGGTTACCCTATTAGGAGTTAGTGCAGGGAAGAGAAACAATTCCATGTCTTTCTAGAAGTAAGGGATTTAATGTAAGGAATTAGGTGCTTATAAAATGATTGGAAGGGCTATGGAGAAGAAAAGTCAGGAGGTCTACTAGTGAACTACTGATTGCAAGATCTATCTACAGTAGGTGAAAACCATCAAGACTCTACTGGTGCTGCAAGCACAGTCACAGCTGCCTCACACCCATGGAACACCAGAGCAAAGAGTGCGGTCATCTCCATCATGGACATTTGTTGGAACTTTGGGGAAATGACCCCCACATGCTTTCCGCCTCCCAAATCTTGAATGAGCACATTTCATTGACAGAAAGCTAATTGCATACACAATCCTATTTGCAAGACAGCCAGTGCTAAATGGTTTTCTAGCTTGTAATTGCTGAACTATATGCAAGGCAGTGGGAATAAATGCTGAGAACCAACAAACAAGGTCCAATACATTCACTGAACCTCCGTTTCCTGAGAGAAACATTGAGAAATAAGCAAGGGATGAGAAAGGAAGAATGAACCATAGTAAATACTCAATGATTTTCAATAATAATTGAGGCTGTGGTCCGAGGAGATAAAAATTCAAAATGCGCGATATTGTGTTGGTCATTGTATGTACTTTTTAGATGGATGTCCCCAATAGATAGCACCTTGTTTCTCTAATCTGTTTGCAAAGAAGTTGAAAAATATTACAAAAAATAAAAACATGGAGATCAAAATGTTTCATTCACAGTTCACTAAAAGGTAAACTTTTATGTGTAGGATTATGTTACAGTTGTGTTGTGTATGAGAGTCTTTTCATTATATCCAGAACTTTGATTCTTTTTCCAGTATGTGTCATTATTAAAGTAATCTAATTACCTTACCAGGTTTTGAGAAATAGTGTAATTGCCTGTAAATGAATATATCATAGTGGAGCAAACATGGTAATTAGAATGAGAAAATATGAGTTATTGTTCTTGTCACTTTCTTGAAAAGTCACAACCTTCTGGGACTTCAACCTCCTCATACGTGAAATTAGAATTTGGGGGTTAAAACATTTCCCAGGTACATCCTCTAAAAGTCTACTTTATTATTTTGTAATTTTATGGATTCAGTAACTTGAGTTGGATTCAGGCATAACCATACTGAATCTTCCATTTTAGTTCGAAGTCTAGAAGTTTAGAAACTTTGAACTACTCTTCTCTTATTGCTTTAAAGAAAACACACCTTTATAGGGCTACTTTTCTCTCCACATCTCACTACATAGATTCTTTTTCATCCCTGAGGTAAAAAAACAATCAGCACATTATACTTGTTTTTCAAGAGGAAAGTTTGCAGTATTGGAAACATCCCTTTAAATCACCCTATGTAAACTTTCCCAGTGAGCAGAATGTCCAGTAATTCAGCATCCATAGCATAGTCTTCTTAAAATCTGTCACTGGGAATTGAACAATGAGATCACTTGGACACAGGAAGGGGAACATCACACACCGGGACCTATTGTGGGGTGGGGGGAGCGGGGAGGGATAGCATTAGGAGATATACCTAATGTAAATGACGAGTTAATAGGTGCAGGACACCAACACGGCACATGTAAACATACGTAACAAACCTGCATGTTGTGCACATGTACCCTAGAACATAAAGTATATTAAAAAAAAAATCTGTCACTGGTAGTTTGCAAATACCATGCGAGCAGTTGAGGGCCAAGTCTTCATTCAGGGCAATGTAACCATTTGACCTACAATGACTCCATCCACATACATTCATTCAACTTTCTCTGAAGACTCTTGTTTCACAAACAAGAGATCTCTCTGCAGCGTAAGGCTTCTTATTTGAAAAACCAATTTCATGAACAATAAAATTTCACATTTTTTGTTCTTACCAATTACAATTGCTTGAAATGGATGCTGGGTTTCCATGAGCCGCTTTTTTAAAATACAAAGAACGAAGGCTTCCCAGGCGTTGCTGGAGGTACCAGCTGTGGTCCTGCTATGAGGACTTGTATAGGGCTGTCTTGTTCTATAAAAAACAGTAAAAAATTTTGAATTTGTATTGGACATTTTTCCCTTCCAGCTGCAGAGTTATCTTATTTGTTTCTTAATGCAAATGTTTATGTTGATGCTTTTTCTATCTTTATATCCTTATTTGACCACTGGAGCAATTTATTGAATGTCATCTTTCTGGAAAGATTTTTGTCTTTCTAGAATTAACATGCTGAGTCAGAAGCTGTCCTATATATCCACAAAGCATAAACATCAAGATGCCTGACTATGTCAAGCCTACTCTGTAAGAGGAAGCGTAACGAGTCCAAATGCCTATTAATATTCTTATCTCTTTTCTAATGGGATATCTTATTTTTCTGCTGTATTAATTTTCCTTTTCAGATGTCTGAGGTTGTGCAACATTACTAATTCTGCCTATTTTAACTCAGTGTGTCTGTTTATCTGTAATGTCATTGCAAGTTTACCTGTAATGTCACCCAATATGACGGTATTTGAAGATGGGGCTTTTAGGAGGTAACTAGGTTATGACAGTGGAACCTCATTAAGGAGATTAATGTCCTTACAAGAAGAGGCAAGGAACTACCTCAGTCCCCTTCCACTGTGCAATGATACAAGAAGTCAGCTATCTGCAACCTGAAAGAGATTCCTCACCAGAACCTGACCATGGTATCACCCTGATCTCTTACTTCCAGCCTCCAGAACTGTAAAAAATACATTTCTGTTGTTGATCAGCCACCTATGCTATGGTATTTTGTTATAGCTGCCCAAGGTGACTAAGATACTGACTTTAAAAAACGTTCAAAAGTAACTGGAAGGTTGAAGGAGAACCTGAAGGAGTCATGCAGACTGATGGCTGCTGAAAATATTTCCTGGGAACTGTTCATTTATTGAGCCTGTGCTCCATGTCATGCACTGTGCCACAAGTTGGGACACAACAATTAAGTCTATGACCTCAAAAAGCTCACACCTAATGGGCAAATGAACAAACTGCTCCAGTAGAGTGAGGTGAGTGCCGCTTTGGTGAGGGATATATGCTAGGTGGTTGGAATAAGCAATAGTTGGCTTACATGTCACCAAGTAATTGATAACATTTGTGCTGAATATTCAAATAGGATGTGGTGGCTTATCAAGAGGTCCAAAGCACAACAAAGGAAATATTCAATCAGTGGGGCCAGGGATGCAGAATTCTGCTCAGGAGAATAGCATATGCAAAACTGTGGAGAAACTTATCCTTAGAAAGCTATTAATGATTTGGCATCATTGGATACCAAGTTGAAGAACTAGTTAAAGAGTTATAGGACTAAATAGATACATATCAGAACAGTGAGATTTATCCTCATTACTTTAGGAGCCACACTGGTTCTTTTCTGATTGAGGGTTTTCCCTTTCTTCCATTTATTTTCCTTCTCAAATCACTGATGTAATCTTTAGGTTCTTAGAATTCTTCATGTTCAACTTTAATTTTCAAGTAAATGTTCAAAACCCTGGCTTAATAAGGTGGATACAGAAATGACAGTTGCTTTTTTGGGAAAGGCAACACATGTCATTGTGACACTGTGAGGAGAGAGGCCTGGGGAGGGGTGAGGAATCTTGAGAAAGAGTGGCTCAGAGGCAGTCAGAAATGACTCTTCATGGAGAGAATGGAAGCGTCCCAGAATTGCCCAAAATGAGTATAAGAACTAAGAGGAAAACAAACTGAGATCTCATTTTTCTAATGGAATGGTGGTGTTCTGCTGTTGGAGCTGAAGAGACAGAATAGGAAATATTGCAAGTTGATAGATTCATGGAGTGAAATAGTATTCCATGCCTTCATGGAATCAAGGAAACAGAGAAAAGAGGTAACATTAGGGATAGAGTAATGAGGAAGACTCAAGGAAATGTTGAGGCTGAGGAAGAGGTAAAGGTTGAGGTAAAGCTCAAAGTTGGCTCAATGGTCAGATACAGAATGAGGTATTGGCATAATAATTAGAGATAATGTTTTAGCACTAATGTGGCTATTATGACTCCAAAGAAAAAATACTACCTTCACATATTGCATCTGAATATTCCTTGACCTAAGAAATCAGTAAAGCAGAGATCAGTGAGGGTTTTCTGCCCAGAATCAAAATTCAGTATATGTCCTTTTGTGAGAAAGGGACACATTAAGTAAAATATTCCAAAAGATTTTCTCATTCAGAAATCTAGAAAAAGAAAGAATTTAGTGTCTGTACTGGAGTCCTGAGAACCACAGCAAGTAGATCCCAAATTTCCAGCCAGGAAAGCACAAGCATTTGCAGGTCAAGTGATTAGTTTTACAGAGTAGAGATCATCAAGAGTTTTCAACATATAAACATAGTCTATATACTGAGTGTTAATAAATGTGCTTTGTAGTATTTCTGTTAACTATACTCCTTAATATGAATTTATGTTCAGAGTGCTTATCTAATATTTCAGGTTTTCCCAGGAATACTGGCAAACTATGGGGTAGATTTCCAACTCCATTTTTTTTCATGAAAGTAATTACATAAGAATTTGTGAACAATATTATTGTTGAAACTACTATATAACTTTGTTTCCATTGTGAGCAAGTATACTGTACTGATATAGATGTGAATAGGCAAGCATTTTGAAGAACCAGGAAATCATGTAATAAGAATTGCAGAAAATTTATGTTTAATCCTAAGAGATTTAGCAGAGCTCTAGGGCGATGAGTCAGTAATGGAAATTCTGAAGAGGAGTTAGCACAATGGTTTACGAGAGGTAGTACGAAAACCAGAGTTCTGGACAGGACTGTTTATAACCCAATAAGGAAAGTTAGGAAAAAGTTAGGAAAAAGAAGTTGGTTAAAAATCTGAAAGTGATTGTCATGGTTTTAAGCAGATTTAAGATCCAAAGTTATTAATAACAAAATAGGAGTCATAAAGCAACAGTCCTTGTAGAGAACAGAACAAGAGAAAGGATGAGCTCAGATGCATTCCTGAAATTTTGCTATTATGATTCTAGCTTGATGTTAATGCCTTTGAGGGAAACTGAGATGCAGCACAGAGCTCTGTAACCAAAACTATTCACTCTTTAAGCAGCCTTCTCAAAAGGTTTATTCAACTGTATCTTTACCAAAAAGAAGTAGCTTCAGACAGCTTCTTCATGGGTACTCCTCAAGATGTCTCCATGGATAATATGAAGCCAAGGTAAAAGATCTCTTTGTTAGAAGGCTATGGGTGACTAGTCACATGGGCAAGGTGGCATAGGGCATGGAGCAGGACTAGGGAGAATGGGTACCTCCTTTGATTCTTGCTGCAACCGGTCAATAAAAGATGAGACAGATGAACCAAGAACTTCCATTTAACATTTCATGGAAGTCATTATGGGAATGAAATAAGCCAGGCACAGAAAGACAAACATCACATGTTCTCATTCACGTAAGGGAGCTAAGAAAGTGGATCTCATGGAGGTAGAGAGTAGAATGGTGGTTACCTAAGGCTGAGAATGGGAGTGGGGAGGGAAGAAAGAAGAGAAGTTGGTTAAGGGTTACAAAGATACAATTAGAGAGAAAAAATATTGATAGTACAGTGGGGAAATCATAGTTAACAATAACTTATTGTATATTTTAAAATATCTAGAAGAAAATAATTGTAATGTTCCCAATACACACAAAAAAGATAAATATTTGAGGTAATAGATACCTCAGTTACCCTGATTTGCTCATTACACATTGTATCAAAATAGCACCTGTATCTCAAAAGTATGTACAACTATTATATATCAATTTTATTTTTTTAAAAATTCACAGAACAAATGTGCAGCGATTCACATTTTATTTATTTTTGAAATGTTGTGCCATCACATATTTATAAGGAGGAAAAATATCTTAAATGTAGTAAGCAGTAAAAGCCTGACAGGCTCTTGAAGACATTAGCCAGAGTCACATAGTAATGGATCTTCCATGTTAACACTGAAAATGCCTGGCCAGAAAGTACTTCATCACTAAGAGGAGGATTTTAAACTCGGCATCACCACCAACACTTTACTTTGATTAGAGATTCTGTCAATAGGTTTGATCAATGTTCTGCTTGCCTGGTGGTACCTCCTAAATTCTCATTTGCAGCTGTCACTTTTTAGGGAATTGCAAACTCTCAGATCATTAAAATGGCATGCCATGTGACTCAGATTTGACAGACAATCGCTTACTAAAAATATCTGTCCTGATCAGTGCTGATGTTCTAAAAGGATATTTTCAGCTTCTTGTTCTCTCTGCCTTTCTGTGATGACACTGTGCCCGGTGAGTTAAAAGCAACAGAAGAAAGAGCATTATTAAAGGCAGCAGGTTATTGTAGAACATGGCCTGCCAATGGGGATTTGGGTCGGAAGCAGGAGCTCATGCAGCCCTGTAAAGGTAATATATCTGCTGACCCTTGTAGCCCATGGACCTGTCACTGCATACTCCCATGCTTCTCAGACAGCCATAACTCTTCTCTCCAAATGGCCTTTAATTAGAACTGCTGTCGCTATTGCTTGGTTGGGTAGGTTTGATCTTACTTTGTTCAAGGCCGTTGGGTAGGTTTGATCTTACTTTGTTCAAGGCCATTATAATCTCTTCAGGTTCATGCTCAATTGGTGTGTCAGAGATCAGGGCCTTGCGTGATTTCTCAAATTGACAAGTAGTGATGGTTATGGGCTGGGATGGCTAGATACATTGTGAGAAGTGGGTCTCAAGACATCATTACAAGGTTAATCTATGGTGTTCTCAACTCTCCTATTACATATGTCCTGGGTTTTAAACAGGATGGGTAGCAAACGGCAGGGTAGAAATTGGCTTTATAAGCTGCCTTCTTTTGTGAATTCTTCTTACATGATCTGCCCACTCCAGGATTTGGAATTTTAACCGTAGTTGTCGTTGTGACTTACCCATTCCAGTATCTACCTTTAGCTATTGCTGAAAGAGTTGCTTTACAGACATTCTTGATATTTCTGTTGAGAAATATCCATTTCCAAACTGAATACCACACCAATGAAGACTACCCACTGAATAGAAATAAGTTGTTATTGCTCCTTATGTCCTTTTTTCAAAGATCATTTCTTTACTCTAAATCTAGAAGCCCAAGATTGTGCTGCTTAAATATTTCACCCTCATCATATGCATGCTATTTTTGCTGACACTTTGTTCTGCTACTTTGTTGTAAGTGAATGCAGTGAAAATGTAATTGACATTTTTTTCCTTCTGCCATGACTGTTCAGTCCTTTAGAATTACATTGAATGATGAGCCCAATCGATAAGTCAGGGCCCAGTGTCTACCCAGATTTCTTAGCTAACTGAGGCAGGGACAGGGAACACAGTTCCCCAATATAGTTAGTATTGGATTGAAGATTTGTTTTTAACTCTCTGATGAGTTAAAGATAAGGCCTATGGCTCTGTGTAATCTCTTGAGTTATAAAATCCTATTTGCATTTCCTCTCTTCTGGTCAATTTCATATGAGTGTATTTTTAAATTGGATTCTTTGACCAGTACTCCACATGAACTGGAACTCTTCCTGAAATCTCTCATCTTCTCGTGGGAACTCTGACCACTGGGTCGCTCCCATATACTTCCTCTCTTAAGGATCTGTATTCCACTCTAAGTTACTCTGTAATTGGTCAGAATCTGTCTGCAGTCTGGAATTTCTCCCCACAACATTCTCTTATAAAATTAAATTCTTCTAACTATCTTCTCCTATTGATGAGGGCCCCCAACACTTGGCTGTGTAAAATTGCCATTTCTCTCACCACCCTCAGCCTGATTTTTCCAGCCCATGCAATAATCTGGAGGGACTGAGGCTACATCTAATCCTAGAATGCTCTGCTCCCCATTGGCGAGTTTTGCTAAGGTTCTAGAACACTTCATACCCAAACCTCCTCTCAGTATAATTCATTACTGATACCACCACCAATCCTATAGGACTGGGGAAAGAGGGAAGGATAATTTAGTTACATTCTGTAAAAACTTCTTAAAATTTTTCTGCAGAACTATATTAAATCACAATTTTTCTTTTTGTTTGTTGAAATTTTTAACTTAATTTAAATTTTTGTTTCAGTAATACATGTATATTGTTCAAAATGTTAGTTAATACTTCGAGACTGACCATGGAAAAGCAGGAATTTCTTTCTCTAAATATCCTTTCCTCTGATTCTCACTGCATGAGGACAATCTCTTTAAGCACATTTGACTGTTTGTTTCTTCTGGTATTTAATACCATATTTCTAAAATTAACTATCTATTGCTGTTTCTTGCTTTTTTCCAGTTTTGAGGTTATTTATGCATTTTGAACTCATGGAAGATGAGGCTTAAGGGGTTCTCACTTCCCTCTAGTCACCGTAGTCTCACCCAAGTTTTATTCTACCCCTCCTCTGAGTATATTTCTCTCACCATTTAGATTGAACAAAAATGTAGTATGTTTATTATTCTGACTCTCAACTCTGTCCACACTTCAACTAAGGGGTATAATATGATTATATTTTCTTTCTTCAACTTTTAATTTTTCCTGAAGTGGCTAATTGTTCCTTTTCTTTGTTTGTTCAGTTTTCTTTTTATGTACCATGAATTCATGTCCATACTCTCCAATACAACAATGAAACATCTCTCAATTATGTCAAAGTGGTAGGGCAATCTATTGTCCTATTTCTTTTAATATTAATATCCCCCCTGGAGCCCTCTCTTTTTCTTTTCTAATCTGATCAATCTGTACTCTGGTTTTACTGCACAGCTGCCACCCTGGAATTTCCTTTCACTTTCCTTCTAGGATTCCTCTAACTTATACACTGTTTCCTGGATCCTATATCTTCATCTTCTTGGTTTACTCCATTCATTTTGGTAGAACATATCCATGGTAGAGAAATTCTAAATTACTGCCATTATTCCTACATCCTGATATTCATGCCATTGCATTGGTGGGGATGTAGAAACTTGCTTTTATCCAATATAATATGGCAAAGAAGACAGATTGTCAGTTACATGATTATATTACATAAGACTCTAATGCATAATGCTCATCTTACTAGAAGGCTCTCTTTCTTACTGGCTTGAAAACAAAAAAAAAGCTTCCATATTGTGAGGTGTACTATGAAGAGGGTCACATAGTGAGGTGGTGAGGGCAGCCTCTGGCTGGCAGTCAGCAAGAAACTGAGGTCCTCAGTTTGACATCCTGCAGGAACTGAATGCTGCCAACAAACATGAGAATGTGGGAGCAAATCCTTCCCAGTCAGACCTTCAGATGAGAACAAAGTCTGAGCTATCATCTTGGCTATAGCCTTGCAGAAAACCCAGCTAAGTCATGCGCAAGCTTCAGCCCCAAAGAAAGTATTGAATAGTTAAAATATGCAGTTTTAAGTCACTAAGTTTGTGTTAATATTATTACACAGCAATAGAAATGAATATAGATTTCAAAACCTGGAAATGGGGTATTGTTACAATAAATATTAAAAATTGTGGAAAGGACTGTAGAACTCAGAGTGGATGGAGGCTGGAAGAATGTTTAGAAGACTAACAGAAAAATATTGATAGACTGTTATAAATTTAGACTTTAAGGATTCTGCCAGTGAGGTCTCAGAGCCAGTGAGTAACACATTATTGGAAACTGGATAAAGGAGCATCCCTTTTACGTAGTGGCAGAAAGCTTAGTGAAATTGTAACCTGCAGTCGTGTGGGAAGGAGAACATGAAAGTAATAGATTTATTTAACTAAGAAGATTTCCAAACAAAGTGTTGAAGTTTCTTTCAACTTAGTATCTTCATGCCACTTATGGTAAAATGTGAGAAGAGAGACACACTTTGAGGGAAGACAGTAAACAAAAAGAAAACAGAAATTGATTATTCTGAAAAATTTTAGCCTCTCCATATGTCAAAAGACATTAAAATTAAGAGATGGCTTCCAAGCACTGTTAGAAAAATATAGTCTAGACAAAAATCCAAGGGTATGCCTATATAATTTTTTATTAAAACTTCAGATCAAAGGATCATAGTTATGCTCAATCACACAAGGAGCCCCTGAAAGAGACTAAGAGTATGCTTCTTGGAATCTCTCAATCAAACCATACGGCATTTAGAAATATTAAGGGTATTGTCCCTCACCTATCTCAGAAGGAATCCAAAGTGCAGAAGAACTTGAAACAAAATGTGGCTTTTGCCTGATGGAGTGGACCTTAGAAGATTTAAACATTTTTGAAAATGTTATTTCAGCAAAACCACTGCCAGCTTGAACTGAAAGGTAGAGGGACAGTGTCAAACACAAAGAGGCTATCAAATACTTAAATTATATGGCAAGAGGCAGGCTAATATAACTGCTGAGTAACAAATGCTTGTAATACTTTTCTTGACTCAGAGGGTAGAACTAAAAGTCCAGAACCAGGGAAAATAATTCCTAGATCTTGAAAGCTAATCAAGAAACTCCCAACATTTGTGAAGCTGGCTTTTAGAATTGCTATGATTCAGTGATTCTCGCATACTTATTTATCCTCCTTTTTAAAATGAAAATGTCTATAGCTGTTATTCTATACCTATCCCATCACCATAATTGGAGTGTGCTGGGGGGAAGGTCTGTTTAGCTTTTGCAGATCCATGCCTCAAGAGGAGCTACACCCAAGGAAACTCATCCATGCCTGAACTTAATTTATATAATGAAATTCTGAACTTTCAATAGATGCTGTAATAGTTTGAGAGTTTTGGAGATCTTGGGAGGGAATGAATGTATTTTGCATGGGGAAGGGACATGAATCACTGAGGGCTAGATGATGGACAATGGCAGACAGACTCTAAAAATGGCCCCATGATCTCCACTCCTGGTATCCACACCTTCTATAATCCCTTCCCCTTACTCAATAAAGTATATAAGAAGGACAGGTTTTCACTTTTGTTATTACATTACATACAATTGTAGTACCTGTCTTGCTGGAAGACTTCTCCATTCCTGGCTTTAGAAAAAAAGTTACAAATTGTAAACAGCTGCCCCATGAAGAAGCCACGTTACAATGAACTGAGGAAAGCCACTGGCCAACATCTAGCAAGAATCTGAGGCCCTCAGTCTGCATTCCTCAAGAGACTGAATGCTGCTGACAAAAATACAGGAGGAAGTGGATCCATTCCCAATCAAGCCTCTAGATAAGAACCCAGTCTTGACCAAAACCTTGATGGTAACTTTGGAGAAGACTCAGCTAAGCTATGTCTGGACCCCTGACTCACAGAAACTATGGGATAATAAATGTGTGTGGTTTTAAGCCAATAAATTTGCAGTAATATTATAGTAATATTATTATGCAGCAAAAGTTAACTAATTTGTTATTTTTCAGTACCTTATCCTTGATTGACGTTTGTTCTGTATAAAATTGCACACTTAAAATATCTACATTTTACTCAAATTTTTGAAAAATAATATTGTCTTCTAACCCATATTGTTGTCATTTAGAAATCTGATACATTATAATTTTTGAACCCTTGTATCTGTTCTCTCTCTTTTTTTTCCTATTATAAGCTTCCAGGATTTTTGGTTGATGCCAAATGTTTAAAAAGATAATGTTCATTGATGCAGGTCATTTGGGTGGCCTCTGCCAATTTAGAAACAGATGTCCATCAGTTCTGAGAAATTTCTTTTTTTAAATGCTAATTTCATCTTTTTTTCTAATTTTCTGTTTCTAGATCTCCTATTAACCACCTTCCTGAATCAATCTTTAGATTTTTGTATTTTTTCTCTACTATTTTCCAAAGTTTTAATCTTTTTATTTTCTTGGACCTTTTCTTGACTTTATCTGCCAAACTATTTGTGAAATGTCTTATTTCTGCTGTCATGTCTTTAATTTCCAAGTATTCTTTAATTTTTATATATATTTTTTCATTTTATTCTAGGTGTTATGCTTCTCACCAGGCAATGAAATAATGACTGGCCCAGTGGGGTTTGTACTTGAGCTATGCAAATTAAAAGATGGTCTATCACAGCACTACTCCTCAGAACTATAAAGTCCTCACATGCTTTATTATTTTTGACCTCATTTGATCATAACACATGTTCTTCCAGGTCACCAAGGGTAAAATTCCTGGTGACAGTAGACATGGAGTTTGGAGTCCATGAGATCTGGGCTTGGGTCCTGGTTTTGCAACTTAATAGCTATGGCATCTTGGGTAAATTCTTTAAATTCCCTAATGTTCCAATTTCCTCATCCATAAAATGAGACCAGTGATTTTGGAGGCCAAGGCAGGTGGATCACGAGGTCAGGAGTTCGAGATAAGCCTGGCCAACCTGGTGAAGCCCCGTCTCTACTAAAGATACAAAAAAATTAGCAGAGCGTGGTGACTCGCACCTGTAATCCAGCTACTTGGGAGGCTGAGGCAGGAGAATCACTTGAACCTGGGAGGCGAACGTTGCAGTGAGCTGAGATCATGCCTTTGCACTACAGCCTGGGTGACACAGCGAGACTCGATCTCAAAAATAGGAAGAAGAAGAAGAAGAAGAAGAAGAAGAAGAAGAAGAAGAAGAAGAAGAAGAAGAAGAAGAAGAAAGAA
>NW_012114688.1:3473637-3486369 GCF_000951035.1 Colobus angolensis palliatus
GAAGAAGAAGAAGAAGAAGAAGAAGAAGAAGAAGAAGAAGGAGAAGGAGGAGGAGGAGGAAGAAGAAGAAGAAGAAGAAGAAGAAGAAGAAGAAGAAGAAGAAGAAGAAGAAGAAGAAGAAGAAGAAGAAGAAGGAGAAGAAGAAAAAAGAAAATGAGACCAGTGACTTCAACTGGCTAGTGTTAGGTTGAATCAATATAATTCCTATCAAGTTCTTAATATATTGCAGGGTAAGTGAATGATAAATGTGTCTCTTGTTGGTGGTGTTGTAGCCCTTCAGAGTCAGCTGGAGAAATACTTCACAAAGCTCTCCTTGACTGTCTTTATTATATAATTAGTTTTTGTTTCTCTATGTTTCTAATTCACTAGTTCATGCTTCCCTTATATAACCCTTTTTGTCTTCTAGTTTCATACTCTAAGCTCCTTGAGGGAAGGCCTTATGCCTTTTCATTCATGTATTTCAATGCCTAATACAGTATCTGCATCGAACTAATGCTCAGTAAATAATTTTTGAATGAATCCTCAAATGAATTTTACATCTTGTGAACTGAAATTTGTTCTTAGTCAATTTTTGCTCTGTATCTGCATCCACACTTACATCTGAGGCTGTAGAGGCATTGTTGATATAAATAGCTTTTAGCAACTTAATATGCTATAAGCCACAAGGGAGATAACTCGGAAGCAGAATTGCCTACAAGCACAAATTTCACTAAAATTTTGTTCAACTCAAGGACATAATTTATTTCTATTCTTTGTATATACAAAGATGTAAATGAAGCACCAAAATAACTCTTTATATTAAAGAAAAATCATTCTTTTAGACCTAACTGAAGACCCACCTCTCCCAGATGATTTTCTGGGCAAAGCAGACCCAACCAGATTTTCTTTCCTCCTTCCCTTCCCTGTCTATGTTCTTCCTTTCTCATATATTTATTGTTCCATTACACTCAGCATCTGAGGTATTATGGCAGGTGCTAAATATTAAGTCATAAACTCAATAGACATAATGTCTGCCTCTGCAGAGCTCACTTTATAGTGAGGGACTCAGGCAATTGTCCACATGTGGGTCACTTTGGACTTTGATAGATACACATGTGAGTAAACTATCACACCCATTAGGGTGTTGAGTGTGCTCTAGGAACCAGCCTTCCAACAGTCAGATAAAATTTGCAGATACTGAGAAAGATGCCCATCTTTGGGATTCACATGGGGCTCCAAAGACCTGAGAGAATGTGATTCTGGCCAGCAATGGAGTTCAGGCATATAGAGAAAGAGATAATGATGAAGGAAAATCATATGAAGGAAAATAACTGTTAAATAGAGCTTTCCCTGTCCCCTCGCAATCTCTCCTTGCCAGAATCCATGAAACTAAAGGCCTTGATGCATCTGTACAAAGCTGTTGGTCTTCTGAAACTCAGGGATAGACTAAGACAATACAATTATATCCAATTTACTCAGTGTCCAAGTGCCCTATGAAGGAGAGTTCAGTACAAGACAAACATCATAATTAGGTTAGATTAGATTCTTGCCCAAATAATCTACTTCTCTCCAGAAGCAGAAGACTTGTTGCTTTCTGGAGAGGGAGAAGAGCACCAAGGTCAGCAGTCCAGACAAGGTCTTCAAGGGAACGAGCAGTGGCTTCTTTTCTTCAGTGAGCAGAGGAACCTCTGAAGGAGCGGTCATCAGAGCAGAAAGGCTACAGAACTGCAAGCAGCAGAGGAGGTTCTTTGTGAAGGTCACATTTCTCCCCATGCCCAAGGACTCTCGGTGAGTAGAATTAGGGAGAAAGACAATATTTCCTATTAGTCAAGAGTATAAAATCTTGGACCATTGCACTTTGGGATATTTTTGTAATTTTCACATAGTGACACTTACTGGCAAGTGAGACATGGGGATATATGGGTTACACTATTAAATACACAATTGCAATACAATCTTAATGTAGTAATACCTAATATCTGCTGAATGCTTACCATATGGTAACATTCTAAGCATGGCATGTGGATTATCTCATTTAATACCCATAGCAAATGTGTGAAATGAGAAGTTGCTGTGGTTTGAATGTATGAGTCCTTCCAAATTTTATTGTTGAAACTTAAACTTCAAGGTGATGATATTAAGAGGTGGGACCTGTGGGAGGTAATTAGGCCATGAGGGCTCCATAAGGGATGAGATTAATGCCCTTGTAAAATGGTTTGAGGGAGCATTCATCCCTTTTTTGCCCTTCTATCATGTGAGAACACAGCAAGAAGACACCATCCTGAAAGCAGAAAGTGAGCCCTTACCAGACACAGAATTGTCTGGTGCCTTGATCTTGGTGCTTCCAACCTCCAGAACTGTGAAAAATATATTTCTATTACTTATACATTACCCAGCTAGAGGTATTATGTTACAGCAGCAGGATAGACTAAGACAGTACAATTATATTTAAGTACACATGAGGCAATCTCACTTTAATCAATGAGATTAAAATACTTGCTCAAGGTCACACAGTTAGGGATTCACCACTTCTCTGATTATCATGTCAATGAAACCTTGTCTTCTAACTAGGTATAAGCTTTTCAAGGGCTGAGACAGTGTGTTGTGGCTATTTAAAGCAACTCCAAAAGCATGTAACAGAATCCTGGGCATGGGGCCCCCTTGTAGGCAAGGCTTCCAACAAGTAACCTGCTGTGTTCCTTCTTCACTCCCCATTTACTCTCATCCATGCATCTCAGATACCTGGCAGGTTACACAGCTAAGTACTTTTCCAAACAACCTGCCCTGTAGTCTTCCACCTATTTTGGTCATAATCGTCTCATATTATAACTTGCTCCTTCTTCCTTCAGTAGGAGACTCCTTTACTTTAATATAACAGATCTTGGTCAGGTGAATCGAGGAAAGCAGTTCAATTAGGATAACTCAAGTTAGCCTGAAGTCATTCAGTAATCATTTATTGAACCTTTTTATTGTTCCAAGCACTATGATGAATAATGTTCTCTAGAAGATGTAGTGTTTGCAATAAGAACTATAAAATTAGGTGAAATGAATTAAGTATCCAATATATGGCATGACAGGAGAATTTGGAAAAGGGAGAAATCACTTTGGACTTGAGACGCCAATGCCTCATGAAAGTGGCACTTGAGCTAGTCCTTGCAGTGTTGACATAGATAAGAAAAAATGTTTATTTTCAGGGAGCAGCGGGGGACACTCCAATAAGGGAGCCCTTTTACCCCTCCAAGAATTATTTGAATTTTTAAAATGAATGTCAAGTCAAATGAATCTCTAATGAGTGAAACTGCTGCCTGTGGGAAAAGGGAATGGAAAGATAACTGTCACTAATGGGGCTCTTATTCAGCACCCTGCTATGCTAGTCGCTTTTCCTATTTTACTGCATTTAAGTTTACAGCTCAATGGACTGACCATTATTATCTGCATTTATAGAAGAGGATATTGAGACTTAGAAGTTAAGGAACTTACCTACATTCCAAGTTAATAGATGGCTGAGATGGAAGGAAGATTCTATTAGATTCTGCCTGGGTACACAACTGGACTTTCCCTTCCTAGCTCTTTTGAAGTGTATACTACGGTACATTACCTGGAAATAAGAAAAGGGGGAAAATAAAGGGGAAGGAAGAGTTCTACAGGAAAATAAAACTGGAAAATTACTCTAAAGTTAAGCAGACCCCATTATTTCAGGCATTCTGGGAATCTTACTGTTAGCAAACATTAAGAATCTTCAAGATTAGGTATAGGCTGCATTATTTCCCAAACTGGACCATGAAAGTGAATTTTTTAGAGCATCTCTGAGATCTATTTATCAAATATATCTTGGAAAATGCTGCATTATAGCCAGAAAGACAGAGCAGAGTGGGAGGTGATACTGATCAAGAGGAGAATGAGGTAGTAACTATTTAGGACACAGAAATTTTCCTTTTTCCAGTTGAAGCATAGAAATCAGCTTCCCTAGCTTCAAGATGGGTCAGCCTTAGCTGAGCACATCTTAGGAGCTCAATCAATACTTAGAGAATTGAGCTGAATTAGGGAATGCAGCATATCTTCTCATTTCACTGGAGTTGTTACCAACAGCAGAACTATTTAGAGAGAGTAGCTGTGTGAGGGACTGCTCTGGCAATGCTTTGATATGGCTGCTCTGGAGGCAGCAGCAGGTCATCTTGTGGGGGTCCTCACTCTCTGCACAAGCCAATAGGAAATTCCAGTTTCTCCTGCTACTCAGGATCAGTTTCTGTCTTTATCCCCAGCCTCAAAGTGTGACCTAAAGCCTTAGGGTGTGTGTTTTTAGCGTTTGTGCGTTCTTAATGTTTCAAAGGGAGACTAGTTTGCAGCTCTCTTTTCATCAAACATTTATATGGTGGTTCATTTTGACGAAAAAATACTGTACTTTGTGCTCACCGAGAAATAATTGCAGCATTGAGATCTTTATCTGAGTTACGAAACTCCAGAAACAAGTCCACATAGTTTCTTGAATTTTCAGGTAGACAGAAAATATGATTTTGAAAATAAAAAGGGAAGAAGTCTGACCCAAATGACTTCAAAGTTTATTCGATTGTCTTTTCAGTTTAAAAAGAAAAAAAACAGTGTTTGTGTTTTCTTCTTAGAGTGTAGTAGAGAAGAATAGCGATAACTCCATATATGTGGTGCTTCTAGCTACTCAGAAGATTTTTAATATTCATTTCATTACTAACCTTGATTGTTACTACAATACTCTAAGGAAAAATGGTAAATTATTGAATGATCTCCATATTATAGAAGAGAAAACTGATATCTGATAGGATAGCAACTGTTAATGGCCACAAATCTATTTAATTTATTCAAACATATCTGTTAAGTAGTAACATATGCTAAGCACTGTACTAGGACCTGGGAATGTGAGGATGAAGGTAAATAAGATACTGTCAGAATTCAGGAAGAAAGACCAAATGTAAATGGAAAATTCAAGTCTGTGTTGATAAGCAAATGATAAGGTCAGCTCACAGTGCTGAGGGAGCATCTCTTTCTTAGTGAGATATGACAGACATGTGCTGAGAGTGATTTGGGGCAGTGGTACTCAAACTTCAGTGCACACCAGAATCACCACAGAGTAGGGTATGGTGAAGCCCCCTCACCAGACTTCTGAGTCACTAGGTCTGGGGTGAAGCCTGAGTATGCTTTTGAAGACATAATGCTGATGCTGCTGATCTGGGGATCACATCACACTTCAAGAGCCACTGACTTGGGGGACTGGTTAATGTAGGGCCTTGGATGTGCGACAAAAGTTGGATTCATCATTAAAGGGACAAGAAAAGGGTATTAATTAAGGCTCAGGAGAAAGATTGTCAGATTGTTCTGAAAGTCCAGAGAGATGGGAAGTTATAAATTTTTAATGGGATAAAATTAATACCTCTCCACCATGTTGCTACGAAGGCTTGGAAACATGAGAAAAGAAGTGGAGAAATAGGATGTATCAAGGTATCCTTGCTTAAGACTGTCCCACAAGCAGAAAAATGATGGATGCTGGTGACAATGTTGTTAGACATGTGGTTTTATTTTTGTAGGAAGGAAGTAAAGACAGGTTGAGACTGATGGGCCCACCACAGTTGTTTTCATACTGTGAAATAATGGAAAAACTTATCCTGGCTGTGTATCTGTGGAGGTGTCTTGAGGGGAAAAGGCAGGCTTTTTGCCACCAACTCATTGCTGCAAGTAGAGCAGCTATGCTTTTATTTCGTATCTGCTGGGAAACTTTGTGATAATTCATTTTCAGAAAAGGTTCTGCAGCAAAATGGAATTTGACCACAGTGAAATTAGTGTAAAAGAAGAGGTTAAGGATTTGAGGGATTTTATGGGATTTGCTGAAATGGGGGTTCTTCGTAGTTCCATCATAGCTCATGCTCCTTCTGGTTGCCAAGGTGAAAAATCCTTTGTGTAGCTGTGACTCTGGAATAATGTTTTCATGGAGAAAACCCAAGCAAGAGATAAACAGCTGTCTGCCAGTGAAAAGGTTATATACAATTACTCCTAAGGGCTTTGGGAAAGACAAGCAGTGAGTAGCCCTTTTAGCTCGATACTGTGTCCAGGGGTCATTTGTTTATTGGAAACACTGAGTAATTAGCAGATTTGCTGGTCCAGTTGGCATTTGTCTTATTGATCCCCTGATATTTTATAAGTGCTTTCATTCATGTAATGCTATTTGCTCTCCTTATATAGCCTTTCAGTGTGTTTCTAGAGAAAGTGTTCGAGAAAAATAAGATAATTATATATAAATATAATTTATATATATGTGTGTGTGTGTGTGTGTGTGTGTGTGTGTGTGTGTATATATATATATATATATATATATATATATATATATAAATGCACCCACCAGAACAAGGGTAAAGTGGGGGCAAAATAAAAGCAATGTCATAATTTAGGCCATTATTTCCAAAGTATGTTTGGATAATAAATCATATAAAATGCTTCTCAATAGCAAGATGTCTAAATACAGAACTACTGAATCAAAGTTTCAGTGGGATATCTAGAATTTGTACCTTCACAAGTTCCTAGGTGATTCTTTGCAGTCAACTCATTGTCAGGCATTTACAAAATATGGATTTAGGTCATCAAGACACCTACATATGCCCCTATTTGATGTATTCAACCAGGGTCAGTTGACAATGCACAGAGCTATGGACAACCAGGGGGGCAGCCTATCCTTAGCACCCACTATACATTCGTCATCACCATTTTTATTTGTCTGATTGTTCAAAATAAAATTATGTACCCCACAAAAAAATATGTTTAAAATAAATACTAATGATCCTTTAACAAACTGGTGGCAAAAACTGTAAAAAGTTTAGTTGACAGAACTACCCGCGGGGAGAAATATAAACTAATTCCAAGATTGAAAAAGCTATTTGATCCTTAAATGTCTAAGAAAAGTGCTATGGTCTGGATGTTTGTGTCGCCTCACCCCTAAATTTCTACATTAAAACCTAGTCTCCAATTTTTTAGTATTAAGAAGTGAGGTTTTATGGGAGATTATTAGGTCTTAAAGTTGGAGCTCTCATGAATGGGATTAGTGCCTTTATAAGAACTATGAACTCACCAGCTGTGCTACTGGAGCTATAGTTAGTGCCCTTATAAAATAGGTTCAAGGGGGCTCATTTGCCTCTTCCACAATGTGAGGACACAGTGAGAAGTCAGTAGTCTGCAACCTAGAAAAGGGCCTTCACAAGAACCTGGCAATATTGGCACACTGATCTTGGATTTCCCAGGCTCTAGAACTGTGAAAACAACTTTTTATTGTTTATAAACTACAAAGTTTGTGGTATTTTGTTATATCAGCCTGAGTGGACTAAAACAGAAATTGATATCAAGAAGCAGGGTGTTCCGATAAAATGTGGAAATGGCTTTGGAACTGTATAATGGATAGAGGCTGAAAACGTTTTTAAGTGATTTCTAGAAAGAGTCTACATTGTTGTCAGTAGACCAAAAGCAGTCATTCTGGTGAGGGTTAGAAGAAAAGGAGAGCTGTAGAGGAAAAGCATCAACCTGGTTAGAGATTACCTATGTGGTCATGAACAGAATGTTGATAGAAATATGGATGATAAAGGTCATTCTGATAAAACCTCAGATGGAAATTAGAAACATTATTGGAGACTGGAAAAAAGTGACCCTTGTTGTAAGGAAACAAAGAATTTGGGTGAATTCAGTTTGTATCCTAGTGTTTTATAAAGATGGCACTTGTGAGTAATAAAACATGATATTTGGTAGAAGAAATTTGTAAGCAAAGTGTTGAAGGTATCATTCAGCCTCTATAATGTTTATGGTAAAATGTGATAAGAGAGAAATGATTTAGAGATGGTATTTTCAATCAAAAGAGAAATGGAATTTAGAAAAATTTGGAAAATTCTTAGCCTATTAATACTGAAGGAAATAAGAAAATGTGCTTAGAAGAGAAGACAAAAGGTGTCCAAGCAACTGTTTAACAAGGAGATTTGTATGATTCAGAGGAACTCACTTGCTTTTCCTCGGGACAAAGGAAGAATGACTCCAAAGACGTTTTGGAGATACTTGGAGCTACCCCTCCCATCACAAACCCAGAGTCTAAAGATCCTGAGAGCAATTTCGAGGCTTCTCTCCCTGTATTTCAGCTCATCAGTCCTCAGCAGTGGATTCAGAGTCTTGGGAGCCCAACCCCCACCCCAATGTGTCCAGAAGGTAAGATATTGGGTCAAAAAACATTATTCTTGAGACTTAAGATTTCATTGTTTGCTGTATTGGGTTTTGGACTTAGCTGTGACCTGTTACCTCTTTCTTCTTTACAATCTCTCTGTTCCAGAATAGAAATATCTATCCTATGCCTGTCTCATTATTGTAGTTTTGAAGTAAATAACTTGTATGATTTCACAGGCTCACAATGGAGATAAATTTGCCTCAGAATGAATTGTACGTTGAATCTCACCCATAACTGATATAGATGATATTTAGATGAGTCTCTGGACTTCAGAATTTTGAGTCGATCCTGGACAGAGTTAAGACTTTCGGTTCTAATGAGATAGAAAGAATGCATTTTTCATGTGAGAAGGATACTAAATTTGGGCTGGGGTAGATTGTTTTAGTCTGAATATTTGTGTCCCCCCAAACCTCCTATGTTGAAACCTAATTTTTAATGTGATTGATAGTATTAGGAGGTGGAGTCTTTTGGGGGGTAATTAGGTCATGATGGTAAAGCCCTCGTGAATGGAATCAGTGGCTTCATAAAATAGCCCCAAGGGAGCTCATTTGACTCTTTCACTATGTAAGGACAACCCTCAGCAGAACCTGACGCTGCTGGCACCCGACTCTTGGACTTCCCAGTTTCCAGAACTGTAAAAAATAAATTTCTGTTGTTGTAAGCCATCCAGTCTATGGTATGTAACAGCTTGAACACACGAAGGCAAATGGGTTTCTGTATTTTGGTGCTGCTGAAGTAATGTAGTTGCTATAGCATTTGCAGAGAATATGGGAAGAGAGAATACTTTAGTTGTATCACCTTTTTAGACCCTCAAAATAATTCTGCATTGTAACATCATTTTCCCTTGTGTCTAGATGGGGAAACTGAGGCCCAGAATAAATAACTGCCTCATTGTCATATAGCTAATGGCAGCATCAGGGCTCAAACCCAAATCTTTCTGATTCCAAAGGCCATGTTTTTTCACTATGTCATGTAATGTCTATGTAGCTTATCATGTTTCCTGCCAAGCACTGATGAATGCCAAGTGCATTCATTCAAGGAAATAGCAGTGTATATGGGATTGCTTAACTAAGGCTGCTCAGAAGGAGGGTGATTGCATGTGTGGAACTGAACAGAACACAAAGGATGGGAGCAGGCATGATGGATTCAGGCTTAAGATTCAATGCACCCAATAAATTTGTGTAATCTTGAGCAAATTATTTCAGGACCACTAAGTCTCAGTTTTCTTATCAGCAAAATGGATGTAATTATAATACCTACTTAGAGGGTTGTTAAAAAAATTTGCCTTCTATAAGGGGTGTACTCAGCACAGAGCTGATAGAATAAAAATTATACAGTACATTGATCAACTTGGAGACATTATTACCCCCAACTAGTCATGTAGGTCCAAATCACCCAAGTCCAGCACGTTGTTGGGAATCACATTCTAGATTCTTTTTATTAAGTTATTTTATTTTCTGTGAAGAAAGAGCTTTTATTTATCATATTAATAAAATCATATATTTTTCAGGGTAATTCTGGTTTCATAAAATTTAAGGATTCGTGACATGTGTAATTTATAACTATATAATTGAAAATAGTTTGACTTTACCGTCATAAAACGGAATCTTAGAATGGAAAGGGCTTGGATTTTGAATTCATACAATGAAAGATTGGGTCCAAATGTCTCTACCATCATTCTCTAGGTGTTTAAACTTGGGCAGTTTCTTCGAAACTCATTTTCAAACTGTGAAATAAAAATAATGGTTACTGTGAGTATTAAATGTTGAAAGGATCCAGTAAAGTGTAAAATAGTTACCAACTAGTAGAAGTGCCATTTAAAAACGTTTTCAGCAGCAAATAACAGGAAACCACGTGGCTTAAACAAATAGCGTCTTAGTTCATTCAGGCTACAATAAGAAAATACCATAGACTGGGTAATTTACAGCTTATAAACAACAGAAATTGATTTCTTACAGTTCTAAAGCCTGGAAAGTCCAAGACTAAGCCACTGGCAGATTCAGTGTCTGGTGAGAAGCCATTTCTTGGCTCACAGGTGGCACCTCCTGCTGTGTCCTTCCATGACAGAAGAAGCAAGGCACCTCTCTGGGGCCCTCTTTTTATAAGGGACTAATCTCATTCATGAGGGCTCTCTGCCCATATGATAATCATCTCCCAGAAGACCCCACCTCCTAATGCCATCACACTGAGGGGAAGGAATTCAATGTACAAATTTAGGGGTACACAAACATTCAGACCACAGCAAATAAGGCTCTGATAATAAAAGTTCCAGGGAAGATAGTTGTTGCCATGTGATCAGCTACACAGTAATAAGGACAGAAACTTAAACTCTTTTATTTCTACCAGCCTGAGAACATTATCTTTTATCTTAATGTTATATCATGATCACAAGATGACTTGAACAACATCACACTTCAGTTCCAAGAAGGTGAAGATAAAAGAAAATTTAAAAGTCTGCTCTTCAGGAGACTTGTGCTTTGCATTCATAAGTAGAATTCTTCCTCAGCAGAGTGCCCTTGTACACATCATTAGCCACAATTGGGTCACATGACCCCTGTAAATCAGTCAATGGCCAAGGGTAATAAAATTACCACGATTCATCACTTGGGCTGGAACAGGGAAGGATCTGTCCTATATGCAATAAGGGAATCTTGACTAGATTTCTGAAACAATTAGGGTTCTATCAGACAAGAAGAAGGAGGTGGTACGGTGAGGAAGATGTTGGGGAGTCCACAGATGGTGTCTGCCATGATGGTCATTCAACAAAAGCTACTTTTTCTCTCCCTTTAACTGAAAAAATTAGCAAATATATAAATAAATAAATCTTGTGCCACTTTATGAGTCCTGATATTTATTTTAACCCTAAATATACTATAGGATTTAGGAAATTGACCTTTAAAGGAGGCAGATTTTCTTTGTATTATTATTATTACTATACTTTAAGTTCTAAGGAACATGTGCACAACATGTATGTTTGTTATATATGTATACATATTCCATGTTGGTGTGCTGCACTCATTAACTCATCATTTATGTTAGGTATATCACCTAATGCTATCCTTGCCCCTCCCCCCACCCCATGACAGGCCCCAGTGTGTGATGTTTCCCTTCCTGTGTCCAAGTGTTCTTATTGTTCAATTCCAACCTATGAGTGAGAACATGTGGTGTTTGCTTTTTTTGTCCTTGCAATAGTTTGCTGAGAATGATGGTTTACAGCTTCGTCCATGTCCCTACAAAGGACATGAACTCATCCTTTTATATGGCTGCATAGTATTCCATGTTGTATATGTGCCACATTTTCTTAATCCAGTCTATCACTGATGGACATTTGATTTGGTTCCAAGTCTTTGTTTTTGTGAATGGGGCCACAATAAACATACGTGTACATTTGTCTTTACAGCAGCATGATTTATAATCCTTTGGGTGTGTATCCAGTAATGGGATGGCTAGATCAAACGGTATTTCTAGTTCTAGATACTTGAGGAATCGCCACACTATCTTCCACAATGATTGAACTAGTTTACAGTCCCACCAACAGTGTAGAAGTGTTCCTATTTCTCCACACCTTCTCCAACACCTGTTGTTTCCTGATTTTTTAATGATTGCCATTCTAACTGGTGTGAGACGGTATCTCATTGTGGTTTTGATTTGCATTTCTCTGATTGTGAGTGATGATGAGCATTTTTTCATGTGTCTGTTGTCTGCATAAATGTCTTCTTTTGAGAAGTGTCTATTCATATCCTTTGCCCACTTTTTGATGGGGTTATTTGTAAATTTGTTAAGTTCTTTGTAGATTCTGGATATTAGCCCTGTGTCAGATGAGTAGATTGCAAAATTTTCTCCTATTCCATAGGTTGCCTATTCACTCTGATGGTAGTTTCTTTTGCTGTGCAGAAGCTCTTTAGTTTAATTAGATCCCATTTGTCAATTTTGGCTTTTGCTACCATTGCTTTTGGTGTTTTAGACATGAAGTCCATGTCCATGCCTATGTCCTGAATGATATTGCCTAGGTTTTCTTCTAGGGTTTTTATGGTTTTAGGTCTAACATTTATAAACAGAACCAGAGACAAAAACCACGAGATTATCTCAATAGATGCAGAAAAGACCTTTTACAAAACTCAACAATGCTTCATGCTAAGAATTCTTAATAAATTCTGTATTGATGGAACATATCTCAAAATAATAAGAGCTATTTATGACAAACCCACAGCTAATATCATACTGAATGGGCAAAAACTGGAAAAATTCCCTTTGAAAACTGGCACAAGACAGGGATGCCCTCTCTCACCACTCCTATTCAACATAGTGTTGGAAGTTCTGGCCAGGGCAATCAAGCAGGAGAAAGAAACAAAGGGTATTCAGTTAGAAAAAGGGGAAGTCAAACTGTCCCTGTTTGCAGATGACACGATGGTATATTTAGAAAACCCCATTGTCTCAGCTTAAAATCTCCTTAAGCTGATAAGCAACTTCAGCAAAGTCTCAGGATACAAAATCAATGTGCAAAAATCACAAGCATTCTTATACACCAATAATAG
>NW_012114688.1:3487004-3512801 GCF_000951035.1 Colobus angolensis palliatus
CAGTAACCAAAACAGCATGGTACTGGTACCAAAACAGAGATATAGACCAATGGAACAGAACAGAGCCTTCAGAAATATGACCACGCATCTACAACCATCTGATCTTTGACAAACCTGAGAGAAACAAGAAATGGGGAAAGGATCCCCTATCTAATAAATGGTGCTGGGAAAACTGGCTAGCCATATATAGAAAGCTGAAGTCGGATCCCTTCCTCACACCTTATACAAAAATTAATTCAAGATGGATCAAATACTTAAATGTTAGATCTAAAACCATAAAGAAGGCAGATTTTCAAGAATTCAACTTATTAATTTTGATCATGTTTTTTGCCTGGATTCAAAAGAATATATTTTAATTTAAATATTGGAAAAGAGTAATAGCAACCCATATGTCACTTTCAAAGAATGCTGGTCTTGACTAATGGTTTAAATAATAGAACTGTCTGGGACCATGAGATTTGCCTTGGACCTTTTCCCAGGACTGCATTCGTCAGGCACTGTAAGTGGAGGATGAAAGAGTTGGAGACAGCTAAGTGTCAAGGACAGCCTCTTCTCATGTGGGAAGGTTTGGATTATAAAATCGGGACATCATTTCATTACAGGTCTTTCCCAAGCCACGATCTGACTTATGTACACTTTCAGCCTCAAATCTACCCTATCACCTCTCCATGTGGACTATGGCTTTTTGCCTTCCCTGAAACTGTTATCTAGGATAGATCTCCCTGTTACAAACTGTCTGAGCACCTGGTACTTTCTTCTGTTCACGTACCCACTTGTAATTAATTGATTAATTACTTGTACAATTAAAGTTTACTGTCTCTTCCCCAGTAGAACATAAGCTCCTTGAGGTGCCGTATGCTCGGCACCAACAAATGCTTGATACATGTTAAGCAATCTGTAAATGTTTATTTTTAAACATGTATATTTAGAACCTACCAATTAAGAAATTTATCTGAAAATCCAAATATACTGACAGATTGGGAAGGAGGGAGTGACTTTTCACCTCACAAAATAAGTTCCCAGAGGAGTTTTTTAAACATGGACCTTCTTTCAGGCATTTATACAGGATTTTATTTACCAGAATTTGATGCACATTACTTTTCAGGAACACAGACACACACACCTAGTTCAAAGCCATATACTATAAATACACCCTCTAAATGTCTTCTTTCCAGGTGTAATTCAAAGCCAATTATAAAGAAATGAAAAGAGGGGTTAAAAAAAAGCAAGCCTATTCTAGATCACCAGATCAATGATCAACAGAATAGAATATCCATAAGAAAGCTCCAATGTCTCCTAAGGAAATTAGGATAAGAGTGTGTGGCCTTAAAATAATCACCTCCCACCCTTGCTTTCTACCTGCGGGTCTGGTTTTGAGGCAATTCTGGACCATGAGTCTGTTCTATGGAGGACTGGAATAGTCGTTGCTCTATTAAACAAGCCAAGTGGGGTGCTGACTGACCGTGTTAGTATCAGTGTGTGTGTGTTGGAGGGGAGAGAACTGTGGAATACTAAGACCTGAGTAATGATGATAATAGCAGCTAACAGTCCCCGAGCACTTGCGTGTACCACACGTGGTGATATGCACTGTAGTAGGATCATTCCTTTTAAACTTTGAACTTCTATGTGCCACTTACTCCCTTCATAAGTTTTGAAAAATCATTTGATCACTTACTATTCAGGAACATCTCAACAAATGGAGTCACTCATTATTACATCACAAAATACTTTTGAGGCTCATAGGAGATGATGGATATGAATGTACTTTCTCACCTGTAAAACACTACAGAAGTATTATAATTAACTGAGCTTTAAATTTACTTATGTTTTACATATACAGTTTTATGTATGGGTGTTATATATTTATTTATGTATTTTATGTGTATATTTGTATTTATTTTGTTTCAGCAAACATTAAGTTAGATTTATGCTCAGTAGTTGAGAAGACATCTCTCTCATCTGTGTCACCAAGGCATGAGGTTATGAAAAGACAAATTGGATAAAGAAAATCCAACGTTGCTTCTTGAAAGATGGGGAGGAGTTAGTTGCCTAAGCAAAGTGAAATGAGGGAGTCAGGTTACAGTAGGTAGAGGCAAGAGAATGAGCAAAACTGTAACAGCATCCAACAGGATGGTTTTTACTTGGAAGCAAAAAGCAGTTCAGTATTGGTAAATATAGGCCATGTCAGGTAGGGTCAAACAATGAGGCTAGAAAATTAGACAAAGGCCAGGTTATGTTGAGTGTTCTGTGATGCTATGGTCTGAATATTTATTTCCCTGCAAAATTCACATCTGAAAATATTAACTCCAAAGTGATGGTATCAGAAGGTAGTGAGTCTTTGGAAGGAGATTGGATCACAAGGGCAGAACCTTCATAAATGAGATTAATGCCCTCATACAAGAGTCCTGAAGGAGACCTCTCGCCTCTTCTGCCATGTGAGGACACAGTGAGAAGGTACTGTCTATGAACGAGGAAATAGGCTGTCATCAGACACTGAGCCTGTTGGCACCTTGATTTTGTACTTCTCAGCTTCTAGGATTGTGAGATATAAATTTCTGTTGTTTATAAACTACCCAGTTTGTGGTTCTTTTGTTATAGCAGACCAACAGACTTAGACACATGTCATACTACAGGCAGCATGTTTTTCATCTGTATTTATAGATGATGCAAAGCAAATGAACTGTTTTCAGCAGGGAGATGACATGTTAGTATTTATATTTTATTAGGATCAATCTGGAGGCAGCATGAAAGATAACTTTGGGAGGGGCCAGATGGGAGAAGGAAAGTTAAGAGATTAATATGGTAATTGCAGCCTGATGACCAGACCTCAACTAGGATAATGGTAGCAGGGATGAAGAGGCAGGAATGGATTTCTTAAATATATGTATATGGAAGGAGGGGTTCATATTGGCATGATCTAGTTACTGATTAAATACAGCAATAAAAAAGAAACAAAGCAAGTCTAAGGTGAATCCAAGATCAATAAATACTTTTCTGGATAGATGATGGATAGATACATGGTTGGATGGAAGGATGGATGGATGGTTGGGTGGATGGATGGATGGATGGATGTTGAATGATTGGATGAATGGATGGATGGATGGATGAATATTTCCTGTACATAAATGCTGAAAGAATTAGGTTTGGTTCTGGATTGCATAAGGTACCAGATATTTCATTTGGCTTTTACTCCTATAAGCCTGATTACTCAGCGAAATTACTCAGTCGCTCAAATACTAAAATCTCATGAATCTTGCCATGTACCAGTTACAGTACTAGGCTATGCTGGGATATTATTCAAAAGTAAATAATGCTGACCACGTCCTTTAACAGGTTTTCACTCTTGGTAGGAACACATGACTTAAAGTTAGTCATCTAAGGTGGTCTGGGAGTAAATGACAGATCCATATTAGTGGTTTAAGTCCTTAAATGTGAGAGATGGGATAGGGTAGCCTGGATGGCTTCCTGTGGCATTTGCAACTTTAGTAGGGAAAAAGAAACACAGATTGAAGCAGTAGGGAAGGGATTTGTTGTAGGGAGAATGGAAAGTGTTGAGCTGAGGGCATTGGCAGAGCTGGGATTGAGGACTGTAACCAGGCTAGTGTGTCTGGAAATGCTGTCGCTCTTGTCCGGTCACATATGGAACATGCTAAGTGATCCAGCGTTTGCATGGACCTCTTTGATCTACCATAGCAGATGTCTGCGGGGACCTTTGTGACCTTCTAAATGTTTTAGCTGTCAAATTATTCCCCCGTCCTAGTTGAACACTGAATTCCAATAAATAAAATAAATAAAAGGAGAACTGAACTTATCACAATGGAGGGGAGGAGCTAGCCCCCGTTCATCCCACCACCTCAGAGATAAGGCGCCTCATCCAAGGTAGTTATGAGGAAATTCTAGCCTTCTAAAGAACTCACAGTTTGGAAACTATTGGTTTAGTCCAGTTCTTTCATTTTATAGATAGTAAAACAGGGACACAGAGAGGTTATGAGACTTGCTCAAAGCCACAGACACAAATATCCTCTGACTCAGTGGAGTTAAGCTATAAATAGAACTCATGTTTCCTGGAACAAGTCTAAACCAGAACAGTTTCTACATCCTTGGTTGGAGAGAGGCATCTTATTAAATCATACACTGTTTTTCACCCTTTTCAGACACTTGCAAGTTGCCATTGTCCTCGGGATATGCAGAGTCTGCAAATGCCCTGCGTGGCTTCTAATTGAGGGTGGTTTGGAAGGCAGCTAGGAAGCTTCCCTTTTGTAAGCAATCACCAGGATAAGGAAGTATTTGCATTCAGCAGTGGGCACAGTTGTGATGTGCCTTGTACTGGAGCAGCATTAATTTTCCCTGCTCTGTGTTCTAAAGAAAATATTCCCATTTTTGACAGATGTTCTAATTCAACAATTAGCAGTGACTATGACATGCAAAAATTACCAGTTGCTAAAGCCCCACTTAGCCAAATGGGAGGCATAGAGTATTTTTATATTCAACAGCCTTGGGCTGTGTAGCTTGACAACGCACTTGCCCAGCATTTCTCTGTCTTAAGTGTTTTACCACTAACTGTAATTTATTTTTAAATATTCTAAAAATGTGCCCATCGCAACAGCTTCTAGGTGGTGGGAGGAGAAGAGAAAAGCATAAGATGCTGTATGAAAAGACATCCACTAAAGGGCTCCCTTCCAAGCCCTTGGTACCATTAGATCATGAGAAAGGCTGGTAGCTCTTTAGTTAAAGGGCAGATTTGCTAAGACTATTCAGCTCCAGCAAATGAGTCACCCTACCCTTGACACTTACGGTTCTCTGTAAAACAAATAAAGGAGATTTAGTTGGTTTCAATGTTCCCAGCCTGTCTCTCTGTATGTTTTCCTCTTATTATAATAAAAATATGCCCTTTCCATTTGTCCACTCCACCCAGGTCATTCCCATACCTCCATTTTTCACCCAAAAAATGTCTTCTCTCCAGAAAATTCAATCTTAGTATTTTGAAACAGCTACCGTGCCTCAGAGTTGGAAAATTATTAACAGCTATGATCTACACCTCTTTCCATAAAATAAATACACATATACATATATTTAGATTCATATCCTCACACACATAAAAATGAGCAGGTACATACAATATAGGTGTACTTACAAAATACATGCACAATGTACATCCAGGAAAATCATAATAGCTAATTACAGTGAATGCAAATAGTTTTCTTAATAATTTTACTAATTTTGACCAAATGGTTGTCAAATCTGATTTGAATGTCAATTTTTAAATTTTGATGTGGTTAATGAAGGCTTCATACGAGGGATAGGAGGGAGCAGTCTTAGTTGTACCATTTTCTTGTAGTTGAACACTACATAAATTATTTATATGATCTTCACCTGTGCAATTCCTCAGTGAGTGTCATATAAGCCAAACATGTCTTTTTGTGGGATTCGTTTAATACCAGATATTTTACTCTGTACACCTACCTTGTGTAAAGGATAATTTGTGGCAATATCCCAAAAGCAATCCCCAAGTGCAGGCACCATAGGCAACCTTTCCACCTATGAAGTCCTAATCTCCAGTATGTGCTACTTTTAACGACATACAGACTCGAATTAAGAGGCTGGTCTCATTCTAGGTATTAGATATTAGCATTTTTTTCTCTTTAATTCTTTTTACTTTAAAAATTAAAAGTTTTAATATTTGTTTCTCATTTTCTAGTTGCTTATCTTAAACATTCCACTTTAGAGGCTGTGAATGAGCCTTGGTGGGTGGGCCCTTCTGTCCTTGCTCAAGGGAGTAGAATATACATTCGGATTGACTGAATGGTCTGTGTTGATTGTGAGGCCTTAGAAAGAAGTGATGTGTAACAGACCAAATGCTCAGTGGTCCAAACCTGGCTTCTAGGAATTGTGGATTGCACACAGTCAAATTCAACTTCTTCAAATCTGCATTTGCCAATTTGCAATGCAAATTACCCAGGAAGGTATAGCCAGACGGGCTATGAACAAGCCAGCCAAACGAGTAGCCTGACCTAACCACAAAAGTGTTAAATTCTAAATGTCTGTGGGGCTCTCTTTCTGATTTTTTTACCGGTCTCCTCATAACAGTCTGTGCTCTCTTTCAATCTCTCCCCTCCTCCCCGTCCCACCCGCCCTCTTTCTATGTATGTGATTCTCTCACCACTTTCTGGCAATTAGGTTACTTGCTATTACCATATGAGACATTCATAGTACTCTCAAACAGAGCATGTTTGGCTCCCGATATCTGACTCCTTACCAATTCCCGTGGGTTCCACTCCACAAGGCCTCTTACGTTGTCTACTTTTCTCTATCCTCACTGTTAGCATCCTAATTCAGGCCTCATTATCTCTTGCTTCAATTGGGATAACAGCCCCCTACCAATATTCCCACCTCTCATCTTCCTTCACACAAATCTTTCCCCCATGCCACTGACACCTCCAACTATACTTCACTTTGCTTGGAAGTTTTCAATGGCTCCTCCACTCCCTATGGCACTAAGTAATCAGCAAGTTGGATTGACATTCACGTGCATATTACATGTGACCAATCTCTTTATCCTGACTTCCTGCACTTCTTCCTCAATTTTTTTTTTATTTTCTAGACAAATGAATCCTTCTTCTATTCCTTTATCTAATCTCACATTGTCACACTTTGTGCCTTTGTTACTAGTTTCTTCTGCCTGAAACATAATCCCCAACCTTCATGCTTTCATCTATTTATTCAACTGCTAATTCTTAAGCATCTGCTAAGATTTTCAAAATTTCTCACCTATAAAATGTCTACTTGTCCTTCTATAACCTCTTCCATCAGGTCTTTCTTGCCTTTGCAAAGCAATGCCATTTCTATGTCTTCTAAACTTCTTCAGCATCTTAATTTTGCTTTTTTTATGTACTGCTTTCTGTTTGTTTGTTATGTCCTACATTTTGGTAAAAAACCATTTAAGAAATGTCTAGTTTGTGCTAAGCATTATAATATGCCATATAGGATTATATTTAATACTTTCAATATATTTGCTAGACCCATAAGCTTATTCCCATTTTAAAGATTAGAAAATGAAGCTCAGAAAAATTAAGTTAACTTGCTCAAGGCCAAACCACTAAGGTTCAACAGTCAGGAATCACACCAAACTTGTTTTCCTTCCCGATTACATGATATACTGATTATAATCATCATTGTACTTTTTCATACCCAATAATACATCACAAAGTCCTTGAAGACATGACTGAATTAATTGAGTTCACTTCAATCAAATTGTACCTGAGGGAACTTGCAGAAGGGAAGTCAAAGGGGTGGTCTCAGTATGCCTCTAGACTGGCCATATTATGGACCTTCCCCCAGACCTATTATAAGACAGCCTGAAATAACTCAGTCAGCCTCGTTCTACATAGGTTTTAATTTTCTAGCTTTCCAGAAGTCACTGCTGCCTAACTCCTGGCTGCTGTACAATGTGTTGTAGCTTTAAATATTCTCTATGTTAATGCTGATTACTGAATAAACTGGCAATTAAGTTTTCATGGCATAATTTCTATGTTCCACTGAACAGTACTAATAGTACATTGTGTCTGTCCCTTCCAAGAACCCACCTGTTTTGCGGGGAGATGGCAGCAGGCTGGTGCTGCAGGCTGCTGAGCAAAGTGCTAGTGTTACTCAGGGATTTGATCACGGCATCAGCAGCCACAGAAGACCTAGGCTACGTAAGAGCTGAAAGCTGTACACATGCCTTCACCTCTGCCCCTCCAGAGGTAAATTTGTCTTAGACTTGAAGAAAACCTCCTCTGTGGCCTCTGCCGCTTTGTATTTCTCGGTACTTGAAAAAGCAAATGGAGCCATATTTTACAGGCAACAGGAAAAACCACAAACCTTCAGTGAAATTGTACCTGTGCCACAAGAAATTTCTCTCCGTCTTGTCTACCTCTTTACATTTGCAATCTCAACCTTCATTTTCCCACAGCAGTTCTCAGATCTTTAACTCATTTTGTCGTCTCCGCTCCTCACGTTGGAGTCATTCTCACTTCAGTCTGACTCTTCATTTCCCCAGCCCACTGTCATTCTGGAAGCTGACTTCTGCTCCTCTTTGCTCTGGCTTTGGGCCCCACAGTCAAGGCCAAGTCTCAGTTCCTGGACTCTAGCCCCAGTTTAGAGTCATGAATATACCTTTCTAGCAAGCCCCGCTGTCAGATATGCTGGGATCTTAGTAGCAGTCAGGATGAACAGAGCTAAGAATGGGAAGGGGAAAGACTGGAGCTGGGGGTACTGGCTCAGCTACAGGGCTGATGACTAGAAAATTAGGTGATTTTGCTTCGGCTGTGTTCCCACCCAAATCCCATCTTGGCTTATAGCTCCCATAATGTCCACGTGTTGTGGGAGGGACCTGGTGGAAGATAATTGAATCATGGAGGTGGTTTCCCCCATACTTTCTTCTCATGGTAGTGAGTTAGTCTCATGAAATCTGATGGTTGTATAAGGGAAAACCCCTTTTGCTTGGCTCTCATTTTCTCTCTTTTGCCCGCCTCCATGTAAGGTACACCTTTCACCTTCCACCATGATTGTCAGTCCTCCCCAGCCATGTGGAACTGTGAGTCCATTAAACCGTTTTCTTTATAAGTTACCTAGTCTTGGGTATGTCTTTATCAACAGTGTGAAAATAGACTAATGCAGAAGGTCATCAAGTAAAATTTCACTTCTACAGTGGCCTGGAGAAGAGAACCAGACTCAAGTCTAAGACAGTTCCATCTGGTGCACAGTGCATAAAAATTAGAATCCTAGTTACTGGCAACATGCAACATCAGACTGGTGGTAGTTCTGTTAATGTGAGTGGTTTGTATAATTTGGAGAAGTTTATCCTAGCCCAAGGTGAGTTAGGCATAATGGAAAGGGATTTAAGCTTTGGAGTTAAAGAGACTTGGTTCCTAATTCCTGATTATCTGTAACTAGCACTGTTATTCTGGTAAGTTAATTAATCTCTGTGAACCTTAGTCTTCTCATATAGAAATAGGGAAAATAATAATTACCTCATAAGGCTTGCGATGAGATTTGAAAATGGAAATAACAAAATTTCATGCAAGAGCTAACAATAAAAGACACTTATTCATCTGGGTAGTGGGGTTGAGATCCCAGCAAAGGTGAAGGGATATAGGCAGATAGTAAATAGTGGCTCATGTTCAGGGTCTCGACAGTGGAAATGAAGAGTATATCAGGAAACAAGGTCTGAAGACTGGAAATGTAGATGGGACACTCTGAGCCTGATGGAGGGCAGAACAATGTCAGGGCTCCCTGATCCACCTGGCTAAGACAAGACACATTTTAGACCTCACCAGCTGGTAGGTCAGAAGCATTAAGGTGCTCCCTGTCTTGGTCAGGTTTGGTCCAAATTGGGCAGGGAGCCCTCAGAGGGCATGGAAGAGCAGGTTGGCCTCTCAGATCAATAATGAGAGCAACTTCTTGAGAAGTAATGGGAAAGGCACTGCCAGCAATCCTGCCTGCCTCCGACTCTGCCAGGAGCTGCAGCCACCTGGAAGCCAGTCCTGAAAGCCCTGAACTCAGGCTGCAATGGTTCTGTACTTGGCACTTGGGCTGGAGGACCTGAGTAGGGCAGGGCTAATTGGTGTTCACAAAACATCTTGGAACAGAGTAATGTTATCCTTTAAGGGGAGAAGCAGATCAGAAGTCAGGTGCCAAAATGTGCCCACTGACAAGGTCTCAGTGATCTTTTCTGTTGCTTTTGCTGGTTCTTGGCTAATTTCTCTACATCCGGCCTCCTGAGCTTCTTTAACAGCTATGATATATGTATGTATACATATGAATGCATGCATGTGTGTGTGCACTGACACATTTATGTAAAAACAAGAGAAGAGTGAGTAATGGAAAATCAAGTGGTATAGTAATCAAGTTGCTTAAATATTTCAAAGGTCCCATGATTCTAATCTTTCTTCCCATATTAATCAGATAAGCATCCCTACCCCAAACTTTAAATTCCATGAGAACAGAGAGGATTTTGAGTGCCTGTCTAGCGCAGAATATGCACCTGGGAAATATCAATTGAATGAGTCGTCTATATTTTAGGCCTATGTGAGGTGTTTCACTATATTATTTCTAATCTTAGTCACAACCCTACGAGAAAACATCAACCTAATTTAATAAACAACAAAACTGACATTCACAGAAAGTTGACACAAAATTTGTAAGTGGTAGAGTTTGGAAATATTCTGTACTCTAGTTCACTCATTGTAATGTTTCCAGATTTAAGTTTTGGAAACACAGTTATTCATTACTAGCTCTAAAGTAGGAGAGAGACTCTCAAGAATTCTGGGGTTAACTGAGTAAAATAAAATGTCACAAATGGAAGGAATAAAAATCTGCTGTTTCTGGAATGACGTAATTAACATTATTACTTTTGCCTGAAATAGTATTGTCAGATTTAGCAAATAAAAATATAGGACTCCAGGTACATTCTAATTTCAGATAATGATTTTTTAGTATATCTTGAACATTGCATGAGACACTAAAAATTACTAAACGTTTATCTGAAATTAAAATGTAACTGAGCATTTTTATTTTACCTGACATCTCTGCTTTGGTTTAAGATATGAGACAATACCTTGGTATTAAGACATTGGTTAACACTGATGGGGATGGAGTTCTGGTTGAAGAAGTCATCTAGAGGTGGAACAAAGTTTGTCTGATGCGTATTCTTTCAGTCACTCAACAAACGTTTTTGGGCAATTGTTCCTTGCAAGGCATTGTGAGGAGAGAGGAATGTCTTGGTCCCAGTTAATGCACTTTTGGTACTTGGAGCCCAATAGAAGAGCAAAGTATATTAGTTACCGTGATAATAGGCTATGGGAAGTATGTGACACATCACTGGCAGAGATTTAATATGGCCTGGACACAGGGAAAGCTCCTTAGGGAAGCATTTACCCCAGCTAGGCATGACCCAAGTCTCATTTCCTTGCTCCCACTTCACAGTCTAAGCTCCATACTCTTGCCAAAATGATCTTTTAAAATGCGTAGCCATTATCCTACTGAATGGGCAAAAGCTGGAAGCATTCCCTTTGAGAACCTGCACAAGACAAGGTTGCCCTCTCTCCCCACTCCTATTTAACATAGCATTGAAAGTTCTGGCCAGGGCTATCAGGCAAGAGAAGGAAATAAAAAGTATTCAAATAGGAAGAGAGGAAATAAAATTGTCTCTGTTTGAAGATGACATGATTGTTTATTTGGAAAACCCCGTTGTCTCAGCCCAAAAACTCCTTAAGCTGATATGCAATTTTGGCAAAGTCTCAGGATAAAAAATCAATGTGCAAAAATCACAAGCATTCATATACACCAATAACAGACAAGCAGAGAGCCAAATCATGAGTGAACTCCCATTCACAAATGCTAAAAAGAGAATAAAATACCTAGGAATACAACTTAAGAGGGATGTGAAGGACCTCTTCAAGGAGAACTACAAACCACTGCTTAAGGAAATAAGAGAGGCACAAACAAATGGAAAAAAGTTCCATGCTCATGAATAGGAAGAATCAATATCATGAAAATGGCTATACTCTCCAAAGTAATTTACAGAATCAATGCTATTCCCATGAAGCTACCATTGACTTTCTTGGAAAAATTAGAAAAAACTACTTTAAATTTCATATGGAACCAAGAAAGAGCCTATATAGCCAAGACAATCCTAAGCAAAAAGAACAAAACTGGAGGCATCATGCTACCTGACGTCAAACTATACTACAAGACTACAGTAACCAAAACAGAGTGGTACTGGTGCCAAAACAGATACATAGACCAATGGAACAAAACAGAGACCTCAGAAATAACATCACACACCTACAACCATTTAATCTTTGACAAACCTGACAAAAACAAGCAATGGGGAAAGGATTCCCTATTTAATAAATGGTGCTGGGAAAACTAGCTAGCCATATACAGAAAACAGAAACTGGACCCCTTCCTTACACCTTATACAAAAATTAACTCAAGATGGGTTAAAGTCTTAAATGTAAAACCCAAGACCTTAAAAACCCTAGAGGAAAACCTAGGTCATACCATTCAGGGCATAGGCATGGATAAAGACTTCATGAGGAAAACACCAAAAGCTATTGCAACAAAAGCCAAAATTGACAAATGGGACCTAATCAAACTAAGAAGCTTCTGCACAGCAAGAGAAACTGTCATTACAGTGAACAGACAACCTACAGAATAGGAGAAAATTTTTTCAATCTGCCCATCTGACAAAGATCTAATATCCGAATCTACAACGAACTTAAATTTACAAGAAAAAAACAAACAGTCCCATCAAAAAGTGGGTGAAGGATATGAACAGACACTTCTCAAAAGAAGATATTTATGCAGTCAACAAACATATGAAAGAAAGTTAATCATCACTGGTCATTAGAGAAAAGCAAATCAAAACCACAATGAGATGCCATCTCACACCAGTTATAATAGCGATCATTAAAAAGTGAGGAAATGACAGATGCTGGTGAGTCTGTGGAGAAATAGGAATGCTTTTACACTGTTGGTGGGAGTGTACATTAGTTCAACCATCGTGGAAGACAGTGTGGCAATTCCTCAAGGATCTAGAACCAGAAATACCATTTGACCCAGCAATCCCATTACTGGGATTATATCCCATTCCTGGGGTATATGCCCAAAGGATTATAAATCATTCTACTCTAAAGACACATGCACATATATATTTATTGCAGCACTATTCACAATAGAAAAGACTTGTAACCAACCCAAATGATAGACTGGATAAAGAAAATGTGCCACATATACACAATGTAATACTATGCAGCCAGAAAAAAAGAGTGAGTTCACGTCCTTTGCAGGTACATGGACGAAGCTGGAAACTATCATTCTCAGCAAACTAATGCAGGAACAGAGAACCAGACACTGCGTGTTCTCACTCATAAGCGGAAGTTGCACAATGAGAACAAATGGACACAGGGAGGGGAACATCAGACACTGGGGCCTGTTGGGGGTCGGGGGTAAGGGGAGGGAGAGCATTAGGACAAATACCTAATGCAAGCAGGGCTTAAAACCTAGATGATGCGTTGATAGATGCAGCAAACCACCATGGCACATGTATACCTAAGTAACGAACCTACACGTTCTGCACATGTAACCCAGAAATTAAAGTAAATTAAAAAAAAAAAAAAAGCAACTCTATATACATCCCTACCCTTGCTTAAAACCTTCTAATGGTCTCATCATCTTTTAATTTAAACACCAAGCCCTTCTGCATGGGTTAAAAGTATCTGTCTAATAGAGACCATATGAACTGCCCAGCCTCATCTCCGCTCTGCCCTGGCTATGAAGAACCGTCCTGCAGCTTCAGTCATGCACTCCTTGACCTCATGCTGCCCCTCAAGCTAGTTGTACCCCTGATGTGACTTTAGCCTCTCCTCACAGTTGCTTAACTCCAGCTGTCGTTTCTACATGACCACTAGGTATAAAACATCTTCTATGTGGCCAACTCTCTACAAGATACTGAAATCACTTAATCCTCCAGGATTCAGTCAGAGTCACACCTTCTTGAAGCCTACTCCCCTCTGTCTGTGACCTTGTGGACTCCTCCTGTTAGCTTTCCTTTACTAGAGTACCTGCAACCAGCCAAGGTCATTGTCAGTTGACTTTTCTGTCTTTACTACAAAGTGAGATCTTTGAATAGAAAGGTAGCGTATTACCTTTGTCTGTATCTTCACAAACACTGCACGAGGCATGTGGAAAGGATTTAGACAATTACATAAAGGAATAAATATTGTTAAGAACATTAGAGCACCCCATAATAACATTAGTACTAATAACTATTATTTACCGAGCCAGAAGGTGTGTTAAGTATTTTATATGCATGGCTTTACTTAATACTCTCAGTGACTACCTAAGGTAAAAAATTTTTTTACCACCATTTCATAAATGAGGAAACAGAGGTTAGAAATGCTAGACAACTTGCCCAAGCTAGTGATGAGGCTAGCATTTACATTCAAACCCAGGTGAATCTGACTGCAGAGTCCACGGTGTTAACCACTAGGCAGTCCTGCCTCTCAGATGTCCCCTAAGATTGGCATCATCTTCCCTAAGCTATATCGCCTAGTCTTTCCCTAACGGGTTAAGCACACTTGTCACGTTTGGCTGCTCAGGAAAACTCAACAGGGCCAAAGAAAACATCTCTGTTGAGAGATTCAGGGCTTATGCAAATATCCAGACTGCGAGGAAGGCCTGTGGTTTTCCTTTGTGCCCTGCTTGTAATAAATAAGCCACGGCAGCATGCTTAAGTTGTTAACAGAGATAGATGAAGCCAACCAAACCATCACTCTGCACTTGCCCGAATGGAATTGCTGTTCTGTTCATGAGGATTCTCCATTTGCAGAGCAGGGTCATGAAGGGATTCCACGCCCATTATGTGCTTCAAGAGAATGACCACACAGGGGAGGATAAATGGGGTGTAGGAGAAGCCTCCAAAGGAATTTTTGGGCAAAGCCCTTACCAAAGAAGGCAAATGAGGGACTGGCTGGTGCAGAGTCACGTGTGTGATCTGCCTGCAAGTCTTTGTACCCCTGAGATATCAGTGTCCTCCTCTGTAAAATGGTCTTGGGGTGTCCACAGTGTTTTCTGATACACACTAATTCTGTGATATGTTTAAAGGTATTATAGGGTAATACCTTTTAAAACATTTAAAATACCTTTTAATACCTTTAAAAAGGTAATACCTTTTAAAAATAACTTTTTAAAACAAATGGGGAAACGTCTGTTTAGACAAGGTTTACTATTTTTGTTTTTGTGTGTTTTTTTTACTGCAGGATTTTTCAGGGCTTTTAAAGGCTAATATAATTATTAATCTCCTAGAGATTATAAACTTGAAAGCGTTTCTCAACTTGATCACCAAAAAACTTTTCAGTCTATCATGGGATACAGTTTCCCAGGACAGAGCTCAGGAGAATGCAAAGCTATTTGCTGTCTGGGTGTGATTTATCTGAAGGAAAGCTTGGCTGCCACTTCTTTTTGTAAAGAGGTCTTGCTATGGAGTGGCAAAGCTGATTCATCTTATTGGGGGGCAGAGAGAAGGACACACACAGACGTGCTTTCTTGGTTAAAAGTTTTTTGCACATCTGTGTCCCCAAAACTTCTCCACTTATTTGTTAGTACCTAAAATCCTGTCAGAGACAAATTGACTTTACATTGTGCTTTGAGAAAGAGAGTTTATGCCTACATTAAACACACACTATACCACACATTTTATACACATTTTATATAAATTATCTCATTTCATTTTCACGGGACTCCCACAACAATGGTTGTGCATATTTTATAGTAGATGACATTCATATATTTGCCTGAAATTTAAGCATTATTGTTTCTATTGAACTGGCAAATTGAGGTCTAGGGAGCTTAAGTATCAGAAAAGGTAATAAGCATAGGAACTGGTATATACACCTAAGTCTCTTTCTGTTGAAGTACCAAGGATAATTTTAATTCTTTTCCAGTTAATTTTTTACTTTTTAAAATTAGACTGACCTCAATAAGTAGTAATTTACAAATGTAAACCTTAGTACAAATTCAGAATTCAACTTTTAGTATCTTGGCCACTCGAAGAAAAATGAAAGTTGCTAAAGTATATGAGAAGTTTGATCAATTATCTATTTCTGCACAATAAACCACCTGAAAACTTAGAGACTTGAAATGATTTTATTTTCCCATAGTACTTCTAATAATCTCACTTGGGGTCACTCATATGGCAGCAGTCACCTGATGGCTCAGTTGCAGCCAGGGAGGACTAGCACAGCCTTGCTATCATAACTGATGATGGTTTCAGGCTCACAACAGGAACCTCCCCCCATCCCTAGACCCCAGTACCCAACAGACAATTGTGGGATTCTTCACATGATAATGACAACATGTGTGGGCTTCTTGAGACTTAGGCTTACAGACTCTTAATGCCATCACTTCCCCTAAATTCTGTTACTCAAAGCAAGTCACAAATCCAGTTCAGATATAAGGGACAGGAAATAGATTCTCATTCTTGATGGTAGGAACAGCAAAGTCACACTGCCTACAGACAGGAATTATTGCTGTAATCTTTGCAAACACTCGACCACCATTTTAGCAGGCACCTCGTAGAACATCCGTTTAGCGTCAATGTCCCATTTCCTGGGACTCTGTCTTCCATTTTCTGGGAATCTATCTCCTTGTTAATGCGATAGGGCTAACTCTAGTTGCTAGTAAGAGCTAATTAGATAAGAGATAGACCCCTACCTCAGAAGGGGTCAATTCATTGCTAGAATTGCTTCAACCAGATTATTTTCCTAAGAATTTTAAATTCTGAAGCAAAGAAATGTTAGTGAATCAGTAGTACTGAAATCAAAAGCCATTAGATGCAGCCATTTTTTCTCCAAAAGGTATCCAATTCATTTGTTCATTGAAAAATATTTAGCCATATCCATTATGTGCTTGGCACTGTAATAGGCACTTGGCTCACTCAACTGAGAAAGAATAATAAAAGCATATGCACGGGGATAAGAGACTATACTCCGCACATTTCCAAAGAGACAGAGGCTCTGTTTCCGGAACCTGATGATGTCTGGTTATTTATCCTTCCCTTGTTTGCTCCAAATTGCCTCTGGAACTGAACAATAAAAACTCTTATTTTCCTTAAGCTGGTAGAAATGGCTTCTATTACTTGTATCTAAATGAGTCCGGAGATAGTATTCTATTGAGAGAAGCTGCCAATTACTTTCTGTATTGGCAGAGAGACTATAACACTGAAACAAACTGTCTACTATTCCTGGAACTTTTAAGAATTAGTACCTGGGTGATACGGTCATTTGAATTTGTCGACAGCAGGACCTGAAGATGTGAGGCAGATTCTTCTTTATTTTTATACAGCAAGATGTTTCTAAATGTAGCAAATCTCTGACTTGTTTACTGGGCATAAAGTGACTCAGGAGGAATAAGCCTATCTTTCTGATAAGACTTATTTATTCAGTTTTCCACTGATTATTCTTTGAGTGCTTATTGTGTGCTAGGCACCATTCTAGGCACTTAAAAAACATCAGTAAATCAAATTGACAAAAGTTCCTGTTCTTACAGAGCTTACAGGTTAGCACATTCTTCCCTAGTTATAAAAAAAAATGAAAAAGGAAAAGCATAGATGTCATTTTTAACTCTCTTGGTCTGTTTAGAAAGACATATTTTCTAAAATTGCTAGTTTCTAGAATAGATATTTTCTTATTGAGAAATCCAATGGTCAATAACTTTATCTAGTCCTTAAACATTGTAGAATGTACAAGTGCAGTAGAAAATGAAAAAGAGGAACAACAAGATCCTTATAAAGGATCCAGGGATGTTGATATACTCAATGTTTCTGTGAAATAATTCACTCACTTATTCTCTTGCAAGATTGAATCTATATTTCTAGCTGGAGAAATGCTGAGCTGCCCTCTGCATTGAGATAGAACTGGTGAGGGTCAAGGGATAATAGATAATAGAGCAGAATTCAGAGCATTGTAATTCATCTATTGTATGAATGCTAAGAGCTTGATTTCATTCTCATTAGTCCTGGGCAGTCTATGTTTTTCCTCTGGCAAAGCATAATATTGCTAATACAGATTTCAATCAGTTTCTTCTTCTGTCTATTGGAAGAAAATGTCTATTTAGCTTTTAAAGCATTTTTTAAAATTAATACTCAAATATTTCCTGAGTTGTTTTTACATAGGAGAAGCTTTGACTTTTAAAAACTGTGGCCTCTTTTATAATTGTCAAGCTGTTGCTTCTCAGATGGCTGGCTTTGAATCTCTATTCTGGAAGTTCAGACATTAATATATTTCCTAAATAATCTACATGTTAGCTAATATACTCACAAAAGAATATTTACTAAATCAATTTTCAAAACAAACTTTTACCCCAGAATGCTGCAAACACCTCTACAACCGGGGCATATGGGAGAGGATAGATCAATGATATATAGAGATACAGAAATATATGGATAGAGATTTGATACTCATACTGTATTTGCTATTGGAAATCATCCTCCTGGTGGACCTTGTGAAAGCTTAACCAGAACAGTCGAAGTTGTGCCTATGTTTGATACCATTTCTTTTTGCTCAGTCCATAGAAACATGTCTGCACAGTTGGCCTAGTCCATTAAAGACATTATACAGAGAAAGACATCATGAAATAACTACTCCATAAAAAGAGAGGTGACCTAGCATAGAAACTGTGAATATAGGTCTTGACGATAAACAGACAGGTTTCGATTCAAGTTTGGTCACTTACTGGCCACATGACCTCAAACAAATTGCTTAGCATCTCTAAACCTTGAGTTTTTTCATCTATTATGAGGGCACCCTTATCCCATCTAGTTAATATTCATGTGTGTGTGTGTGTGTGTGTGTTTGTGTGTGTAAATAAAATAATACACAATAGCACTGAATAAGGCATTGTAGTCACTACTGCAAGATGATAGAACAATAGTAGGGGTAAGGAAATAAGTCAGTAGAACATAGATTTCTGGAATCTCAAAGCAGAAACAAATCTTACCAATAAGTAAGCCCTTCTACGTTTTTCATTTTATAGACCCTGTGTCAGAGGCCCTGAGAAGTTAAGTGACTCACCGTGAGTGACCAAGCAACCTGGCAGAGCCAAGAGTTATACAATCAGACGTAAGATGCTTTGTAACTGTTCTGTTGTTTCCCTTTCCCTCTCATAATAAGAAGGCAATGTCTCTGATCGGTATAGTCATATTACCCGAGTAACTTCAGCAGTAACTTCAATCCAAGGAGTTACCTGAGACTCCACCACTTAAATGTAGATTTTTCAAAAAGAGGAAACTTCTGTATTATCAGGATAAAAGGGAGCTCAGTGCTTGAAGAACAGATTGTATCCCTGAGTCTATTAACTCTCTTTGTATGTTTCAAAAGAAAATGATCTTGGGCAGATAAGAAGTTGGTCTTGTAAAAGGTAATAAATACATAAATTTTCATGCTCAACAGTCAGGGCTTGAACAGGTTCATCTGCAATGCACCCCACACCATCCAGCTTTCACCCAGCCTCCTAGCTCTTGTGCACTACTCATGGCTCTGAGTAACAGAGGAGGGCAGTGCTCATTGTTCAAGATACAAATTCATCAACGGAGGGGGCTATTCTGATTGAAAATGTACACTCTTTCCTCCTACCATATATCTCCCCTCTGAAGACGCCACATAGGATGTGAAGAGCGTGGAGGGTCGTGGTGGAAGAAGCCATTTGCACTGCATTGCGTGAACACTTGAGGCTCCCTACTGGACCACAATGCTGAGCTTCCTGGGCTGAGCATCTGTACCTTATAAATAGATCCTTTAAGAATTTGCATCTGTAACTTTCCCAGGTGATGCTGCCCTGCTAACCTGGAAAGAGACAGTGATATAAAAATAATCCATTTTTGTTTGGAGTAGCAGCTCAGAAATGCCATAGTGATCAGCTATTTAGTTCCATGGGCATGTTCTTTCGTGGCCTCTGACAGGGAAATGTTTGTTTAGTTTATTCTAGATTGCTAGGCCAGGTTATTTTCAGAGGGAATTCAAAAAAGAAAATAATTTTATAGTAAGATAAAAGCTAATTGCTTATAATTAAGTTCAATAAAGACATCCTCCTAATTTATTAAAACTTATTTATTTAAGGTCTTTAATGTTTTGTACATGCCTGTTGAATGAAACAGCAGAAGGCTGTTTTACAAAGTAAGATTCAAATAATTAGGGAACGATTTGTGCTTTCTAAGCCCTAAGTTTTCAGTCTGGGTTCTTGGAAAAGGAAGAAAATGAATGTAGGTTATTTGTTTCTGGAACAACACATTTTGTCTTCATTCTTACCTTGAAAAATATTCGTGAGTTTAAGTTGCAGAGGCCAAATGATGCTTGTTAAATATTATTCATAATATTCTAACTGAGCTGAAACATAATGAGACAGGAAATATTTGAATGTGTGCCCTGACCCCACCCACATTGACTAACATCAACTCCTGAAACAGAATAGCTGTGAATGATCATAGACAGATTTCTTGTTGTTTCTATTCTCCCCTTTACTGTGTCCCTCTGTTCCCCTTATCACTTAGAATACCTTAGCTAAAGCACTTTTATTTGTGGTCAGTTGAGCCTTTTGTGACCAAGAATGTAGGCAGGGGAAGGTATATTTTCTTACTGCCACTTCCTATTGATGTATAAAATTAAGGTAACTTGTTATCTTTAAATCTCAAGCCTGGATATTCTTGTTATTGCTGTGGATCATGGAGTAGCTAAGGAGACAAAGCACTCCCACCCCTCTGGATAAGAATCAGCAACCTCTTCTCCAATCTGTTTTGTTATATGCGTTGCCATGGTGTTGGAAGGCGGTGGCCTAGATAAAGCGTTGCAGTACTGCGGTTCAGAGAAAAGCTTTGTGAAATATCTTCGCTCTCAGTCAGGTTTAGACTTAGCTAGGGTCTTCACCTAACTTCTGTGATCTGATGGATGCAATGTCAATGTCTTCAATAAAGTCTTCTAAACTGATGTTTGCTTCAGTTCTTCTAGAAAGTTCTAATGATCTTCTAAAAAGATCATTAAATCTCCTTAATGATCTTTGCTGTCTTTACATTTCCAAAGGTCTCCAAAGTGCCTTGGTACCTGTTTTTCTGTTTCTCTCTTTGTGTTTCTCCCCCTTTTCCCTCCTCTTTTCTCTCTTTTACACTTATTTATTAAGTACCACATACAGTACTGTGTGACAGGAGACTGGTTTCTTATAACACAACCCTGTTACCAGGTATTATTTTTCCCTTCTTAACATATATTGCACTTGAAGCTTTGGGCAGTTGAGTGCTTTAGTGCTGTCATAGGATTACACTGCCTGGGAGTTTTGCAGAGCCAGGCTCTGACATCAGAACTGCTGCACTTTTCATTATATCCAGGACTTTCAGATCTAAAGTGATCCGCTGGCTGCAGACACCCCTAAGGCTCTCCAAGTAGCTGACTTGTTACAGATTTGTAGATCTCAGGATCTCCTTATTGGTGAGAAAATTAATAGTAAAATCTAAAAGGCACAATTACCTGAGGTGGCTGAGGGGATCCTATAGGAATCAACTGCTTGCATCTAAAAGCAGAGTGTATTAATTCAACTCTGCAGCAAATCATTTTAATTTTATAAGACTTACTCAGAGAATGCTAATTAAAAATTCAGATTCCTGATCCTGTAGCCTTTCTTTGTGATTTACTAGAACAGAAATGGAGCCCAGGAATCTGAATTTTTAGCAGTTTCCCTGGGTGATCCTATGCAAGTGTTCTGGGGACCATACTTTAGTATGCACTGCTGGAAGGCAGTGTTATCAAAGTGGAGAAGATTGAAATAGCCTGGGAAGTTTTAAAATAATATAGATTTCCAAGCCTCATCCCACACCAATGGAATCTTTGTGACAGGCAAAGATGGACCCTGAGATTTTGTACTTTTTTAAAGTTCCCCAGGTGATTTTGAAATAACCAGTCTTATTACTATCATTTGGTAAAAGTTTTCAACTACTTTCCCATCCATATATCATTAGCGTCAGACTCTTGGTTCTGTATCTGCAATCCTGACACCTCCTTCAAGGCCTTTGACTGTACTACTGCTTCTGCCTCTCCCCTGATCCTCTTTCTAAGGAGTTAGAATATGCTTAAAATCAGACTGCCATTTTGAAAAAATATTCCCCTAGAAGACAAGCACATTTCAAGCACCATTCTGAGCTGAACTCTTGTTTTCACCAAAAATAATGATAATGATAATAATAATAATAAGCTGTTTCAAAATGATGAAGAAAATGATGAAGAGCATCATAATCACTCATGGAGATTGTGCAGGGACTCTCTTTGCTAAGTGGGGAAGGTCTCATCCCCAAGAATTATTTCTTTATTTTCCCTTCCCAGAGTTTTTACATGGCCTTCCTACTATATAATTATTAGAAAAAAAAAAAAAAAACAGAGCCTGGATTGTACTATTATTGAAAATTTCATAAAATTTATCCTACATGACTAAGCAGTAGCAGCTTTTTGTATTCAGTTTAACCCACATGGAAAATGTTAAATCACCATATTAACAACACAATCTAGCAGTTAAATAGCATGACAGTTACCATGGGAATGTGCCAAACACAGGTGGGCTGGCAGTGTGTGTAGGGGGTTTTGGAGGGGGGATGTATTGTAGATTAGAACTGCTATGCCTGTTTTTTTATTTAAATTATTTATACAGTCAACGGATTTTAAAGAGATGCAGCTGGACTTTCTAAATTATGATCTTCCGCCTCTTTACCTTGTCAAGCTCTTACAGGGAATTATTTAATTGCTATAAATGCAACGTTTTTCTTTTGGTGAAAAACATGGTTATTTCTTCCTTCAGCTAGAATCTCTGATTTTTTTAATACACACACTTCTGGGCATAGGAATAATAATAATGACCAAAAATGTAAAATCCACATGCATTCTATATCCTGCAAGACCCTAGATAAATGAAAGCTTACCTACCTCTCTGATGTCACCTTGTACAGCCACTTGTTTTATCCTTACAATGACCCTATGATATAGATCCTATTCTCACTTTTTCTTGTTTCATAGATAAATAGAAAACTTGGTAGTATAAGAGCTAGAAAGCAAGCCTAGCCTTTTGGATGCCAAAGCCTGTAACACTGTAGTGCCTCATGACCAAAGATCTTACAGATTTAAACAACAACAATGAAACCTGGTGTTAAACCTGTTAAAGAAGATTTGCTACCCACACATTTAGATTCATTACCACACTGGTTTGGCCAACTCCTGGTGGCATATTTGTGAGTCTGCATCATAATCACTCATGGAGATTATTAAAAATAACAGTGCCTGGCTCTACCCCAGACCCATGGAATCAGATTTCCAGGGGTGAGTAATGAGGAGATACAGAGCTCAAGTAAAGGTAGTCTTAAGGCATTCTAGGTTATTCTGATGCACAAGGGTTGAGAATGACTGTTGAATTATAAAATAGCTTATTTTGCACATGAGACATTTGTGATGTTTAGTGCTGTTAGGGCAGGACTAAGAAAGAAGTTTCATAAAGTCACTTCCATGCTTTATTTGTCTTTTTGTCATCAGTGCCTAGTGCAGGGTCAGGTCAATAATAGCACTACTTGCCATGTGTGGTGGCTCACGCCTGTAATCCCAGAACTTTGGGAAGCTGAGGCAAGTGGATAACCTGAGGTCAGGAGTTTGAGACCAGCCAGACCAACATGGTGAAACCCCATATCTACAAAAATACAAAACTTAGCAGAGCATGATGGCAGGTGCCTGTAATCCCAGCTATTCAGGAAGCTGAGGGGGGAGAATCTCTTGAGCCCGGGAGGTGGAGGTTTCATTGAGCTGAGATTGCTCCGTTGCACTCCAGCCTGGGTAACAGAGTGAAACTCCATCTCAAAAAAAAAGATAACACTACCTTTGCTTCTATTCATATTAATATTGAAAATAATGATAATACTGAATTAAACGGATTTATCCAGATTAGGCATTGTACAAAATTATGCATATTATCTTGTTTAATCTTGCAAACAACCTATGGAAGTAGATACCAAAATTATCTTCTGTGTTTTTCAGATAAGGCAATTGAGGGTCACCCAGGCTAAGTTATTTGCACTGGATCCCATATTAAATGTGTAAAGCAGATGTTCTTCTTATTTTAACTCTAGTCTTAACCTTTACACAGTGTTTCTTCTCAAAGATACTTAGCTAATGCTTTTGGAAGGAAGGAACTGGCAGTAAGGAAAGAAAGAAGAAAGAAAAGATGAATGAAAGGAAGAAAGAGAGGAAGTGAGAGAGGGAGGTGAACATTAATGGAGGGAAAAGGAAGGGAAGATGAAGGTAAGAAGAGTATTTGTGCTATGAAAATAGAAATATAAGTCAATCTTGAAGTCAACTCACACCTGCTTTTCTTCAGAAAAATGAGACTCTGTTGTCACTTGCCAGCAATGTCTTATGTCTGTCACCTGTAGGGCTCCTGTCTTCCATGTGTTATTGAAATGGCTGTCTCTTTTCTCCCAAAGGAAAAGTGCCAGTGTGGGACAGCGATGTTCAAGTACATTCTTAGGCTATGGTGTTTGGGAGGTAGAATTTTTGGTGTACTGAACAAAGGGATTAAAAAGGTCAGTTTTATGTAGGGACTCTCTTTGCTAAGGGGGGAAGGTCTCATCCCCAAGAATTATTTCTTTATTCTCCCTCCCCAGAGTTTTTACACGGAAATATGAAATATTGCCTTCCTACTATATAATTATTAGAAAAAAAATAAAACAAACAGAGCCTGGATTGTACTATTACGATAAGGTGTGGGGGAAAAGGAAAAGGATTCAGCCAAGTGCCCCAGATTTTAGGTTTTACTCTGGGTTTTCTTTCTCTGGTTTTATCTTCCATTGTCTCTTCTCATCACTGGAGTGATAATGTTTAGAGGCCCAAGATTAGACTGTGGGTCTGGGGTAAGGTAGCAAGGGGCCACAGTCTTCCCTTGATCTGGGCCTGTCATATCTGCCCACTGTAAGCCAAAGTTGTTCCTGTTTAGCTCAACAGTGCTGTAGTTTTCATACAGGGTCAGAGACCAATGTCCCACAGGGTAATAAAATGCATGCATTTGGTTGGAATGTACCTTCTATGCATCTTATTCTGGAATCTGAATGAGCAACACATGGCTATTCAAAAAATTCATGGATCATGGGTCCTAGTCAAATATCACGTCTTCATGAATAACAGAGCCCTCCTTTCTCAGAGCCCACAGTGAAGAGAGTACTATTAACTTAGCAGTTCCTAACACCAGTGAATTCCAAAGTCCCCTGTCGCTAAAGAACAATGTCTTTTGTAAGGGTTGTAGCAGGTTTCCAGGCAGGGCTTCACCTGCTTGAATTGGGAAACTTTTTCCAAGCCCCAAGTCCCTTGCATTGTGAAAAATGCTACTTCTATTTTTCTTTAATTAAGAAAAAAAAAAAAAAAACGGAGAAGAAAAGTACATTGTATGAGAGCACAACCTTCAGAGTCAGACACACCCAGGTTTCATTCATGAAAATTACTCAGTATGAATTTGGATTTTCTGTAAATCTATTTCCTTATCTCTGTATCATGGATAATAACAATGACTGTATAGGTATTTTGTTATGATTAAATGCAACACTCTTGCATCGGTCTTTAAGTTTTTATTTTATATTGTGTTCTTTCTCCCAAGTCTCACATCTTTGGCTTCAAAGGGATTAAAATGATGCAGGTCGTGTTCTCCGGGAAGCCAACCCTGAGATGCAGTTTAGTGTGCAGTATGTTCAGATAGGAGAGTTCTTGGAACCAAGTCCCGTGAAAGAAAAGGAAAGAAGTAGGATTGAGCAAAAGAGAAGGCTGAGCGGTCTTAGGTGATCCCACAGGAAGACTGATCTGAAGTGACTGTCAGAATTATCCTGTATTAGACTGAAATGACTATGCCTTTTTACCTGTGTCTCAACAGTCATTGGATGTTGCTGCCTATTACCCTAGATGAGGTGACTCTCTGCAGCTGAGGCAACTGGCAGCTGGAATGTGCCTGGTGGCAGCACCCCCATAACTGAGCAACAAGTGCTGTTTGAAGAGGGTTTTGGGTGGGTCATCCCTGTGTCCCCCACACCATGCCCCTGACACAGGATGCTTAATGATAACTAGCTTTTGGCTTCCTATGTTCCAAGCAGTGTGTCATAAATTTGGATCTATCTATCTATCTATGTATCTATCTATGTATCTATCTATCTATGTATCTATCTATCTATCTATCTATCTATCTATCTATCTATCTATC
>NW_012114688.1:3512851-3571547 GCF_000951035.1 Colobus angolensis palliatus
TATCTATCTATCTATCTATCTATCTATCTATCTATCATCTATCTATCTATCTATCTATCTATCTATCTATCTATCTATCTATCTATCTATCATCTATCCATCCCGAGCACACATAACTAAATTGTCTAACATCAACCATCTGGTAAATGATAGTGTGGCCTTTGAAGCAACACAGTCTAGCTGCAGTGCTCCTACTCTTAAACTCTGCTCTACTCCATCTTGCAGTGACCTGAGTGTTTAAAGAGGTCTGCTGGTCCTGTCACACATAGCTGTGTGTTTCTAGTACAGTGGTTCCCAAACTTTGATCCCTAGGTTAGCATCAACAGCATCAGTGGAAATTTGTTAGAAATGTGAATCTTCTGGCCTTACCCAGACCCAGAATCAGATACTTTTAGAGCAAGGCTCACAATCTATGTTTTGAGAGGTCCTCTAAGGGATTCTGCTGCTCTCTCAACCTTGAGAAACACTGCAATCATACATACAGGCAACAACATCAGCAAAAATAACATAGCACATTCTAAGGGCCTTTCTATTTAATCTTCTTTTCAGCTCTCCTCTCCCTTACCTCTCCCACGGAACTCTGATCCTTCCTGGCCAATGGTTCCAGCTGCTGAAATCTTCCCCTGCTGGGTTTCGCATTAGAAATGGACAACTCTTTATTCCATCATGTTGCCATCACTTCCTCTTAGCCTCAAGGATAGTGTTCCATTCGTTTTATTATTTATAATTTGATGTTGTCCCAAGGCAAGCGTGGCAACCCAAAGCATGTATGTTGGTTTTATTGGCAGGCCACAGAGCTCTGAGTTGAAATCTCAGGCCCATGACTAACTAAAAAAGCATGTCCTTGACCAATCTCAAATTGATCTTTGTTTCAATGTTTTTATCTGAAAAACTGGGAATAAAAATACCTGCCTCACAGGGCTGCTCTGCATATTTAATTAGATCGTTAATTTCTATATTCACTTAGTTTCTAACACATAAAATATGCTCTATGAGAGACTTGTTTAAAACTTACAAGGAAACCCCTTTCCCTCTTCCTGCTGAGATATCTTTGAAAAGCCAACTGGATTTAAGAATTACCACTATTTAGATATATGATATATTCATTCTAAGTGCAGCATTCTACTCATCTATCCCTCTTAACCTCACCAAGAAAAGCATTTATTAAAACATTTTACATTTTTTTTAAAGAAAGTCCCAGTAAAATGCCAGAAACATACTCAAGTGGATTTGTTCAATCTGAAAATATGTGTGTATACACACATACACACACACACACACACACACACACACATTTAAACTGTTGTAAAAAAAAAAAAACCTTCATATAATCATGTTATGAGTCTGTAGAAAAAGAAAGGTATGATACTTTTCCTCATCTGTCATAAGGGTCATGACTAACACTCCTACAACAAAAGACATGTTAACAAGAGAAAAGCATGACAAATTTATTTCATCAAAGTTCCATATGGCATAAATGAAAAGCCAAAGGCCCAGGGGAAAATGTCTATTTTTATGCTTTGATTCAATGAAGAATGGATAGCCATGTAGAAAGGAGACTGGACCAAAAGGGTATGACCTAATGATAATAGACTGGGGTGGGGAACCCAGAAGACCTCTTCATTTATGTTCTTCTTGGCTTCTCTGTGCCACATTCCTTCCTCCTTGAGTATCTTATGATTAGAACTATGGTCAGACAAGTTAGGTCAGAGAGTTTCTTTGTGGCCATCTTCTACACAGAGAGATGGGGAAAGGTTAAAATTATATTTCTTTGTTTTATGTCTTGCTTTAGGAGAAAGGGGTTCTAGTTTCTACGATCCACCTTGGAAAGGAGAAATTCTGGTTCCTATGACTTGCTTCTGGAGAGAAAAGGGGACAGGAGAAGCAGGAAAAGATCAGAGACACTTTGCTTCTGAGGCTGCTTCTGATGCCTTCCAGCCTTCTTTAGTTCAAAGTACTCAGCATGCCAAAGCATCATATTTTAGGATGGTACTTTTTGAGCCCTAAAAAGGCCAATATCAATTATATGAGTTAAATATAGACTCTTCTATTTTAGTGATGACAAACCACCATTGATAGTGGTTAACTGTCTTCCCAATATTATGCAGTTAACAAAGGGCAGAGCCAGAATTGGAGCTCAGAATACCAGTATAGTTTTCTTTCCATTGTACATTCCTACCTCAAAGAATTCTGATTAGCTCTTAAATTAATTTTTTTAAACTGAGAAAGATATCTAGGTGTTGATGATAGATAAGGACAGTACCCAGATAATGACATTCACCTTTTCTAATCAGAGCATTACTGAAGATTTCTCTTTGGACAGATGTTGAGAACCTTGCAGAGAAAAATTTTGTGATCAGCAGGGCCCAAAAATCCTGTAATGTGGCAGAAGCTGGAAAGTTATTAAAATACCAAGGGATTATGATTTAAACCTAACCTAAGGAGCCTGTGAAAGGAGAGAGGAATGAATATCTCCTGGAGTGAGGCCCATTAACATCCTATGAAGAACTAACTGTGGAATAGGACACAGTTAGGAACTAAGAGCTTCTGGAGGTTGACCTTGAAAACCCAACCAGTCTCCACAGGGGTCTTGACTACAGAAGTCCTGGCTGAGCTGCAGTTTCCTAGGCATTAACTCACATAAGAGTGACCAGAGCAGTAGTTCTCAACCTTGGCTGCGTGTTAGGATTGTCTGTGGAGATTTTTAGAATTCCGATGCCCAGGCCTTATGAGATGACAGTGTGTAGCTCAAGTAGAGAGCCACTCTTCTAGAAGCTAAAATGTTTTTCTCTTTTTTTTGCTTTTGTTCCTTTGTATTTTTTGCCTTCCTTTCTTTCTCTCTTTCTCCTTCCTTCCCATCCTTCTTTCCATTCTTTCTTAAAAACAAGTTTGAGAATTTATTACACAGAAGCCATGTCTATAAAGAAAAATAAGATGTGATTTCTGTCCCTCTCTCATTTTTATGTAGCTTTGTAGCAAATCTATGCAAATTTAGAGATTTAAATTGCACCTACATATTAACTAATAGTTCTGTAGTTCAGAAGTCTGTCACAGCATGAATGGGCTCCCTCATCAGGGTATCAGAAGGTGGAAGTGGAAGTGTCAACAGGCTCAGTTCTCATCTTGAGGTGCTGGGAAAAAATCTACTTCCAGGCTCATTCAGGCTGTTGGCTGATTTCAGTTCCTCAGGTTGAAATATTGATCTTTTTTATCTCAGTTTTTTTTGCTGTCAGGAAGAGGCTTCCCTCAGCACCTAAACGCCACCCACATTTCTTGCTATTTGATATCCTCCATCTCCTAGCCAGCAATGGTGCAATGAATCCTTCACGCTTCAAATCTGTGATTTCACCTTCTATAACCAGCTGGACAAAAGCCTTTGCTTTTAAAGAGTTGAAATGATTAGGTCAAATCCATTTAGATAATCTCCCTATCTAAAGGTCAGTTGATTTGAGACTTAATTACATCTTCAAAATTGCCTTCACAGCAACACTTAGATGAGGATTTAAATAACTGGGAGAAGATTTGTGCACATACAGGACAAGAATCTTGGGGGCCATCTTAATTTTCTGCTACCACAGCCTCCAAGGAGTTCACCATAAGGAAACAGGCTTGGGACTCAGTATAAAGCAATAAAGGACAGTCATAGCTACAAGAAATAGAAGTTGTACCATGTGATAATCTTGTTCTTGGAGAAGGGGCTAAGGTGGCCGAATAGGAATAGCTCCGGTCTGCAGCTACCAGTGAGGCCAACTCAGAAGGTGAGTGATTTTTGCATTTCCAACTGAGGTACCCAATTCATCTCGTTGGGACTGGTTAGGCAGTGGGTGCAGCCTATGGTGGGCAAGCAGAAGCAGGGTGGGAAGTGCAAGAAACTGGGGGGACCTCCTTGCCCCAGCCAAGGGAAACCATGAGGGACTGTGCTACCTGGCCCAGATACTAAGTTTTTCCACATTTTTTTGCAATCTGCAGATCAGGAGATTCCCTCATGTGCCTACACCACCAGGGCCCTCGGTTTCAAGCACAAAACTGGGCGGCTGTTTGGGCAGACACTGAGCTAGCTGCAGGAGTTTTTTTCATACCCCAGTGGCACCTGGAACACCAGTGAGACAGAACCATTCACTCCCTTGGAAAGAGGGCTGAAGCCAGGGAGTCAAGTGGTCTTTCTCAGTACGTTCCACTCCTGTGGAGCCCAGCAAGCTAAGAACCACTGACTTGAAATTCTCACTGCCAGCACAGCAGTCTGAAGTTGACCTGGGATAATCAAGCTTGGATGGGGAGGGGTGTCTGCCATTACTGAGGCTTTAGCAGGTGGTTTTCCCCTGACACTGCTAAGGAGGCTGGGAAGTGTGGACTGGATGGAATTCACCACAGCATGGCAAAGTGGTTGTGACCAGACTACTTCTCTAGGTTCCTCCTCACTGGGTAGGGCATCTCTGAAGGAAAAGTAACAGCCCCAGTTAGGGGCTTACAGAAAAACCTACCATTTCCCTAGGACAGAGCACCTGGGGAAAGGGGTGTCTATAGGCACAGCTTCAGCAGATTTAATCTCTCCTGCCTGCTGGCTCTGAAGAGAGCAGCTTATTCTGACAAGAGGAATTCTCCCGACACAGTGCACCAGCTCTGTAAGGGACAGACTGCCTCCTCAAGCGGGTCCCTAACGCCCATGCCTCCTGACTGGGAGAGATCTCCCAACAGGGATCGACAGACATCTCATACAGGAGAGCTCCAACTGGCATCTAGCAGGCACCTCTTTGGGACGAATCTTCCAGAGGAAGGAGAGGACAGCAATCTTTGCTGTTCTGCAGCCTCTGCTGGTGATACCCAGGTGAACAGGATCTGGAGTGGACCTCCAGCAAACTGCAACAGACCTGCCAAAGAGATGCCTGACTGTTAGAAGAAAAACTAACAAACAGGAAGCAATAGCATCAACATCAACAACAACCACCACCACCAAAAAAACCCACACAAAAACCCCATCCACAGATCATCAGCCTCAAAGATCAAATGTAGATAAATCCTTGAAGATGAGGGAAAAAGCAGCGCAAAAATGCTGAAAATTACATAAACCAGAATGCCTCTTCTCCTCCAAATGACCGCAACTCCTCTCCAGCAAGGGAACAAAACTGAACAGAGAATAAGATTGACGAATTGACAGAAGTAGGCTTCAGAAGGTGGGTAATAACAAACTCCTCTGAGGTAGGAGAGCATGTTCTAACTCAATGCAGGGAGGCTAAGAACCTTGATAAAGGTTATGGGAACTGCTAACTAGAACACTCAGTTTAGAGAGAAACACAAATGACTTGATGGAGCTGAAAAGCATGGCACAAGAACTCCATGAAGTATACACAAGTATCAATAACTGAATCAATCAAGTGGAAGAAAGGATATCAAGATTGAAGATCAACTTACTGAAATAAAGCATGAAGATGAGATTTGAGGAAAAATAATGAAAAGGAATGAACAAAGCCTCCAAGAAATATGGGACCATGTTAAAAGACCAAACTTACAAATGATTGTATACCTGAAAGTGATGGGGAGAATGAAACCAAGTTGGAAAACACACTTCGGGATATTATTTAGGAGAACTTCCCCAACCTAGCAAGATGGGCCAACATTCAAATTCAGGAAATACAAAGAACATCACTAAGATACTCCTCAAGAAGAGTAACTCCAGGGCATATAATTGTCAGATTCTCCAAGGTTAAAACAAAGGAAAAAATGTTAAGGGCAGTCAGAGAGAAAGGTCAGGTTACCTACAAAGAGAAGCCCATGAGACTAGCAGCAGATCTCTCTGCAGAAACCCTACAAACTAGAAGAGAGTGGAGGCTAATATTCAACATTCTCTTTTTTTTTTTTTTTTTTTTTTTTGAGATGGAGTCTCACTCTATTGCCCAGGTTGGAGGGCAGTGACGCCATCTCAGCTCACTGCAACCCCTGCCTCCCAGGTTCACGCCATTCTCCTACCTCAGCCTCCTGAGTAGCTGGGACTACAGTCACTCGCCACCACACCCAGCTATTTTTTTCGTATTTTTAGTAGAGACGGGGTTTCACTGCTTTAGCCAGGATGGTCTCAATCTCCTGACCATATGATTCGCCCGCCTCAGCCTCCCGAAGTGCTGGGATTGTAGGTGTGAGCCACCACACCTTGCTCAATATTCTTATAGAGAAGAATTTTCAACCCAGAATTTTATATCAAGTCAAACTAAGCTGCATAAGTGAAGGAGAAATAAAATCCTTTCCAGACAAGCAAATGCTGAGGGATTTTGTCACCACCAGGCCTGCCTTATAAGAGCTCCTGAAGAAAGCACTAAATATATGAAGGAAAAACTGGTACCAGTCACTGCAAAAACACACCAAATATAAAGATTAATGACACTATGAAGAAACTACATCAACTAATGTGCAAAATAGCCAGCTAGGATCATGATGACAGGATCAAATTCACACATAACAATATTAACCGTAAATGTAAATAGGCTAAATGCCCCAATTAAAAGACACAGTCTGGCAAATTAGATAAAGAGTCAAGACCCATCAGAATGCTGTATTCAGGAGACCCATCTCTTTGCAAAGACACACATAGGCTTAAATAAAGGACTGGAGGAAAATTTACCAAGCAAATGGAAAGAAAAAAAAAAAGAAAAAAGCAAGGGTTGCAATCCTACTCTCTGACAAAACAGACTTTAAACCAACAAAGATAAGAAAAGACAAAGAAGGGCATCACATAATGATAAAAAAGAATAATTCAACAAGAAGAGCTAATTATCCTAAATATACATGCACCCAATACAGGAGCACCCAGATTCATAAAACAAGTTCTTAGAGACCTGCAAAGAGACTTAGGCTCCCACATAATAATAGTGGGAGATTTTAACATCCCACTATTGAATGAAATCAGGCACATTCCTCAGTCCTGGGCCCAGCAAATACATTCAGCTTGACACCATATATCTCTCAATTTCCTGGGCCCAGTACAAACACGGCCCAGTGCAAATACATTCCTCCATATATCTCAGCTTAGGAAATCCTGGGAAATCCCCGATAAGGACACCACCGTTTGTAGTTTTACTGAAAGCACGGGAACAATAGATAACTGCTAAATGTATAACTTAATATGTTAACCAATTGTAATGCTGTAACCTAAAGAATTCCCTTTTTCCCTGTTCCTCTGTAACCTTACAAGTCCTATTTTCATTGGGCTATAAAAAGCAAGCGCACGCATTGTTCGAGGCCCTCTTGTGTGTTGTGGAACGGAGGGACCAAGTTCGAACTTGCATTAAAGATCCTTGCTGCTTGGCTTTGACTCTGGACTCTGGTGGTCTTCTTCGGGGAATAAACGGTCTGGGCATAACACTATCAATATTAGACAGATCAACAAGACAGAAAATTAACAAGGATATTCAAAACTTGGACTCAGCTCTGGACCAACCAGACGTAGTAGACATCTACAGAACTCTCCACCCCAAATCAATGGAATATACATTCTTCTCAGCACCACATAGTCCTAATTCTAAAATCAACCACATAGTTGGAAGTAAAACACTCCTTGGAAAATGCAAAAGAACAGAAATCATAACAATCTCTCAGACCACAGTACAATCAAATTAGAACTCAGGATTAAGAAACTCACTCAAAACTGCACAACTACATGGCAATTGAACAATCTGCTCCAAAATGACTACTAGGTAAATAACGAAATTAGGGCAGAAATCAAGAAGTTCTTTGAAACCAACAAGAAGAGACAATGTACCAGAATCTCTGTGACACAGCTAAAGCAGTGTTAAGAGAGAATTATATAGCAGTAAATGCCCACAACAGAAAGCTGGAAAGATCTGAAATTGATGCCCTAACATAACAATTAAAAGAACTAGAGAAGCAAGAGCAAACAAATTCAAAAGCTAGAATACAAGAAATAACTAAGATCAGAGCAGAACTGAAGGAGATAGAGACATGAAAAACCCTTCAAAATATCAATGAATCCAGGAGCTGGTTTTTTGAAAAGATTAACAAAATAGACTGCTAGCTAGACTAATAAAGAAGAAAAGAGAGAAGGATCAAATCAACACAATAAAAAATGATAAAGGGGATATTACCACTGATCCCATAGAAATACAAACTACTATCAGATAATTCTATAGACACCTCTACACAAATAAACTAGAAAATCTAGAAGAAATGGATAAACTCCTGGACATATACACCCTCCCAAGACTAAACCATGAGGAAGTCGAATCCCTAAATAGACCAATGACAAGTTCTGAAATTGAGGCAGTAATTAATAGCCTACCAACCAAAAAAACCCAGGATCTGACAGATTCACAGACAAATTCTACCAGAGATATAAAGGGGAGCTGGTACCATTCCTTCTGAAACTATTCCAAACAATAGAAAAAGAGGGACTCCTCCCTAACTCATTTTATGAAACCAGCATCATTCTGATACCAAAACCTAGCAGAGACACAACAACAAAGAAAAATTTCAGGCCAATATCCCTGATGAACATTGATGTGAAAATCTTCAATAAAATACTGGGAAACCGAATCCAACAGCATATCAAAAAACTTATCCACCATGATCAAGTCGGCTTCATCCCTGGGATGCAAGGCTGGTTCAACATACACAAATCAATAAACGTAATCCATCACATAAACAGAACCAATAACAAAAAATCACATGCTTATCTCAATAGATACAGAAAAGGCCTTCAATAAAATTAAATATCCCTTCATGCTAAAAACTCAATAAACTAGGTATTGATGGAACATACTTCAAAATAATAAGAGCTACTTATGAAAAACCCACAGCCAACATCATACTGAATGAGAAAAAGCTGGAAACATTCCCTTTGAAAACTGGCACAAAACAAGGGTGACCTCTCTCACCACTCCCAATCAACACAGAATTGGAAGTTCTGGACAGGGCAATTAGGCAAGGGAAAGAAATAAAGGTATTAAAATAGGAAGACAGGAAGCCAAATTGCTCTGTTTGCAAATGACATGATTGTATATTTAAAAAACCCCATCATCTCAGCCCCAAAACTCCTTAAGCTGATAAACAACTTCAGTAGAGTATCAGGATACAGAATCAATGTGCAAAAATCACAAGTATTCCTATACAACAATAATAGACAAGTAGTGAGCCAAATCATGAGTGAACTCCCATTTACAATTGCTACAAAGAGAATAAAATACTTAGGAATACAACTTACAAGGGAAATGAAGGACGTCTTCAGGAACTACAAACCACTGCTCAATAAATATGACAGGACACAAACAAATGGAAAAAAAAACTTCCATGCTTATGGATAGGAAGAATCAATATCGTGAAAATGGTCATACTGCCCAAAGTAATTTATAGATTTAATACTATCCCCATTAAGTTACCATTGACTTTCTTTGCAGAATTAGACAAAACTACATTAAATTTCATATAGAACCAAAAAGGAGCCCATATAGCCAAGACAATCCTAAGAAAAAAAGAACAAAGCTGGAGGCATCATGCTACCTGACTTCGAACTATACTACAAACTACAGTAACCAAAACAGCATGGTACTGGTACCAAAACATATATAGACCAATGGAACAGAACAGAGACCTCAGAAATAACACCAGACACCTACAACCATCTGATCTTTGACAAACATGACAAAAACAAGCAATGGGGAAAGGAATCCCTATTTAATAAATGGTGCTGGGAAAACTGGCTACCCATATGCCAAAAACTGAAACTGGACCCCTTACAACTTACACAAAAATTAACTGAAAATGGATTAAAGACTTAAATGTAAAACCTAAAACTGTAAAAACACAAGAAGAAAACCTAGACAATAGCATTCAGGACATAGGCATGGGTAAAGACTTCATGACGAAAACACCAAAAGAAATTGCAACAAAAGCCAAAATTGACAAATGGGATCTAATTAAATTAAAGAGCTTCTTCACAGCAAAATAAACTATCATTAGAGTAAACAGGCAACCTACGGAATGGGAGAAAATTTTTGCAATCTATACATCTGGCAAAGGTCTAATACCCAGAATCTATAAGGAACTTAAACAAATTTACAAGACAAAAACATACAAGCCCATCAAAAAGTGGGTGAAGGATATGAACAGACACTTCTCAAAAGAAGACATTTATGCAGCCAATGAACAGGAAAAAAATCTCATCAAGTGGTCATTAGAGAAATGCAATCAAAATCACATTGAGATATCATCGCATGCTAGTTAAAATGGTGATTATTAGAAAGTCAGGAAACAACAGATGCTGGTGAGGCTGTGGAGAAATAGTAATGCTTTTACACTGTTGGTGGGAGTGTAAATTAGTTCAACCATTGTGGAAGACAGTGGGTGATTCTCTAAGGACCTAGAACAGAAATACCATTTGACCCAGCAATCCCATTACTGGATATACCCAAAGGACTAGAAATCATTCCACTGTAAAGATTCATGCACAAATATGTTTATTGCAGCACTATTTACAATAGCAGACTTACAACCAACCCAAATGCCCATCAATGATAGACTGGAAAAAGAAAATGTGGCACATATATACCATGTAATACTATGTAGCCATAAAAAGGAATAAGTTCATGTCCTTTGCAGGGACATGGATGAAGCTGGAAACCATCATTCTCAGCAAACTAACACAGGAACAGAGAACCAAACACTGCATGTTCCCATTCATAAGTGGACACTGAACAATGAGAACACATGGACACGGGGAGGGGAGCATCACACACTAGGGCCTGTCAGGGAGTGGGGGTCAAGGGGTGGGAGAGCATTAGGACAAATACCTAATGCATGTGGAGCTTAAAACCTAGAAGATGGATTGATAGGTGCAGCAAACCACCATGGCACATGTATACCTATGTAACAAACCTGCACATTCTGCACATGTATGCCAGAATTTAAAGTAAAATAAAATAAAATAAAGACATTAAAAAAAGATGTGGGACTAATGATTGCTGAAAGACTAATTCCAGGAGATATGTGTAAAGGGCCAAAGTAGGCTTCCTAGAGGAGTTGATACCTTAGTGAAATCACGCACTGGGCCATTGCTAAGTAACTACCGTATATACCAGTCACTGAGCCTAATTTTGAGAGATAAATAGTTTTTTTCTGGTGGACAGGAGAAAGGGTGAGCTTTCTGGAGAGGAGTCATTCTATACCACAAAGCATGTGACCCACATGTGACAAAGAAGAGAAGTGTTTAAGGGATTAGCTGCAGTTCAGTCCTACTAGCAAAATATATGTGGAAAGTGGCTGGCAAGGAAGCCAAAGTGATATCAAATATCCTGTGACTCAGATTTTATCTTACTCTTTGGTGATAGGGAAACACTGAGGGTTTCTCCTCCTACTTTACTGAAGCACATTTAAAGTACAATCAATTGTACACATGTAAAATGCACAGGTTGATGCATTTTTACATATTCATAGACCCATGAAACTTTCATCGCGATCAAGAAAACAAGTATTTTCTATCACTCTGAAAGTTTTCTTATGCCACAGGTAAACACTGACTTGTCTTCTGTCACTACATGTTAGTTTCCAGTATTTAGAATTTTATTTAAATTGATTTATATGAGAGGCACTCATTTGTGCTTGGCTTCTTACATTCAGTATAATTTTGAGGTTAATCTATGTTGGTGCAAGTATTGACAAGTCATTTTTTTTATTCCTGAGAACCGCTCCATTGTATTGTATGAAAATAACAGACAAATATGATGCCTATGGAAAAAAGGGGTCAATGTGAAATAATTGTGATAATGTGAAAGCAATGAGGAGACTATGTGAAGAAATTGGTATTTAAGGCCAGAAGCGGTGGCTCATGCCTCTAATCCAAGCACTTTGGGAGGCTGAGGTGGGTGGATCATGAGGTCAGGAGTTCAAGACCGGCCTGGCCAACATGGTGAAACCCCATCTCTACTAAAGATACAAAAAATTAGCCAGGCTTGGTGGTGTGTGCTTGTAATCCCAGCTACTCAGGAGGCTGAGGCAGGAGAATTTCTTGAACTGGGGAGGTGGAGGTTGCAATGAGCCAAGATTGTGCCATTGTACTCCAGCATGAGTGACAGGGTGAGACTCTGTCTAAAAAAAAAAAAAAAAGAAACAAAAAAGGTATTTAATAAAGATTTTGGAGGCAGATGATGATATTTTACAGTTTGACATGATCGGAGAACATTTTGGCCATAGGGAATTATGTAAGTGAAAGCTTGAGGGTGTGGCTACATACATCATGTTTGCAGGTCAGAGTCTTGTGTTGTGGATAAAGCAGGGCAATGTGGGTAAGTCAAGGACTGATGGGCTTAGTTGGATTTGAGGTTGGAAAGGAAGGTTTGGGCTAGATGACATGTGATTTCAGGTACCTGGATATACAGTACTTTGTCAGGTCCTATGTTAGATTAATCTGACATAGTAAGACATGGTCCCTGCCTCTAAGAAACTCACTCTTCAGTGACTAAAATAATCCAATAAGTAATTGTAAAGAGGCTGAAACATGCAGTAAGAACATACGTAGGGTGGAAGGCACAAAGTAAGAAGTAACTTATTCTGCCTGTGGAAATCAGAAACTCTTCACTCAGGAGAGTCTTAAGTGGCAAGTGGAGGTTTCTGGAGGCTGTAGGGTGGAGCATTGGTTAAAGAAGCCTTTCTAGATAGAGAGAGCAATATGATTGGAAGTGTGCTCAGGCTCCATCAGATCTCTCTTATTTTTTTTCCCTCTTGCTTCTAACTAAAGGAACTTCAATGTAAAAATCTGTGTTTGGGTTTGGAATGGAGAAAGAGATACTTCTTCAGCTTCCAGTGTCAACTGGGTCAATTCAATCTACCAACACCAGGGAGTCCTTATTGTGGTGTGAGGTGCTAGCCCAGCTTTAATGGTGAAGTAGTACTTTATTTCTCTTTGTGATATTGGTCCTTGTATAAATCTGCTTCAGAAATCTCAGTGAGGAAGCGGTGATTACAAGACAAGGTTCAGGTTTTATTATTTTCCCATAGACACCTTACCCATCCCTAATATTTTGGAATGAAGGACAGTTCTCAGAGCAGACAAGGCTTTCACTGGAAATGCTAAATTTCCAGAAACTTCTACAAAGCTATTTGTTGTTTTCTTGGCTCAGTGGGTTCTCCTTATTGCCTGTATCAGAGCTCTGCAGTTTCTTGCATTCTGATGGTGAGAAACCTTAGAGGAGACAATGCAGCTGTTTGGAATTTCAAGTGATTCAGCACCACTGGGGACATGATGTACTGCAAATGACAATCTCCCCATTTCCACCTGCCAGAAACTCAGGGACCAGCAGCACCATCTCTTCATGTCATGAATATGATGAATAGCCTTGTGCTCACCAGGCAGTTATCTTGTTGGAGTAATTCAGGTTGAGAAGATGCTTTCTCAATAAAAAGCTCAAGTTTTAACTCAGAAAGTACTGAAACATATTGGAATCTCTGTGTATATAATCCATGTGTTTCAATGGGTTCTATCATTTTCACTGGAGTCCAAGAAATAACCCTAGACGTATAGGCAATGGTGACTATATGTGACCGTATCCTAGTCTTATGGTCAGTGGTGACAGAGTGACTGCCACATGTTGGGTTTCCTGGGGAGTAGATGTTGAGGTGAAATGTATTAGCTTGGGCTGCCATAGTTAAATACCATTGACTGGGTGGCTTAAACAATAAAAATTTATTTTCTCATGATTTTGGAGTCTCGAAGTCTCAGATCAGGATGCTAGCATGGCCAAGTTCTGATAATTCTTTTTCTGGCTTGCTCTTGTTGCTTTTCATCTGTCTTTCCACATGCAGAGAGAGAGAGAGAGATAGAGAGAGAGAATCTTTTTCTTACTCTTTTTATAAGGTCACTAGTCCTATCGGATTAGGATATCACCTTTATAATCTCATTTAACTTTAATCTATCTCCAAATATATTCATGTTCAGGGTTAGGCCTTCAACGAATGAATCTGGGGAAGGCATATTTCAGTCTATAGCACAGAGATTACCTTGCAAGAGCTTGATTTAGCAGTGCTTAGTTTCACCACTTCAGGAAGGGAAGAGAAGGAAAGAGGATTGAACAGAAGGAGAAGTTGGGCTGTGAGGCAAACTCACTGAAGATCTCAGTTAACCCTATAAGGAACTCTAAAACCCATTTAGAGTTGTGTCGACTTGAAGTCTTTTTATTACCATGTCAACCAGTCCTTGGATGTAGGCTGCCCTAGTAAAAGTTTTTAAATTCTCTTTGATGATGTGTATGCATTTTAAGGATATGTGGATAGATTTCTGGGCAGCTGACATTGTTCTATAGGAATGTGAAAAGCCTGTTTCAGATTCTCGCTATAGATGAGGTTTTGATGACTCATGTTCAAAAGGGGTGGGGGCACAATGGGAAGGGAGAATCCCGACAAAAGGATTATGCTTCTGAAGTCAATCTAGAAAGCAGACACTCAAAATTTCCTAGTTGTGGGTGAAAATTAAGAAAATACCAGCATCAAAAATATATAGTTATCACTTTAAGTGATTCAATTTCTAAGTAACATATTCACCTGTCTATGTTTTTTAAATCAAGGCTGGCTGTTAGCTACATTAACCATTTCACTTTCTGATCTTTCATCTAGAGAATATTTCTATATCTACACCCTGTTAGTCACTAGAACCTTTTAAGGTTTAACTTCTCTTATTCTCACAGAATTAAGGTTTTCTATTATGATCTTCTTAGAATACAGTACTGTGTTCTTGGTAGCAGGTCCCATATATGTAATTACCTGACTGATTGTTTCTCTGTTAGGAGGTAAGTACCATAAAGATAAGGAAACGTGTTGTCCTATTCACCCTTGTACTACTATTATCCAGCACAATGCTTGGCACACAGTCAATGCTCAAATATTATCTGTTGAATAAATAAATGGATGAATGATTCAATGTTTGCAAGGAAAATGTATTAATCATATCTTTTGGAGTCAGTCTGTATCTATGAGGTAGAGTCCACAGAGTATGTGTCTATATATTAACATGTACCACTTTTTAATAGCTCATTTTAAGAGCTAATTGTCAAAACTGTACATACTTTTTCCTCAGATTACATTGGCAGACAGCATCTTGGGATTGGTTTTCTTGCCATACAATAAAAATAATTTGAAATTGTAAAAAAAAAAAACAAAGACAATGATATGAATTTGTTCTTCATGGTCCCTGACAACACATTAGGGGGTTCTCACAGGGAGATGCACATTATCTATTCATATCCCTTTACTAAAGGACAGTTCCTTATCATGGAAAGTTTCTCTCTTTGAGTGAAGCAAAATGGAGGATGCTTACCTTGCTGGTAAGAGGATCCAGGTTCACCTTGCATTTTAAAGCATCACAGCTACATCACTCTAGTATTCAACTTCCCTTTTCTGTTTCAAAATTTTAAAATAGGCTTATTAAGTTCATAAAAAGAGGTTGTATTGAGGTTGTATTATTAATTATCCTCAAAAAGACTGTCAGGTTTGTCTTGGCCAGGTGGTAGACATTGATACTAAGTCATGTAAATCTTTTATGCTTTTGTGTTAATGTTGGTCCTTAGTTGGCAAATGGTATCTAGATTTATTGAAATAACTACCTCAACCTTTAAGGAAACTATTGCAAATGTGTGCTGTGGCTACTTGTATTTCTATACTGATCCCCATGGGAGATGACACAAGTTATAAATAATACTTATTCCTATTAGACCTAAAACTTCTTCAGAATCCTACTCAATGTAGTATGTTAGGCAGCCACTATCACCATGTTGATATATGAGAGGAAATCTCTTTTCCATCCTTACTGTAAGAGAAGACATGATTTAATTGGGCAAAACTGTAATTTAGGAACACATCAAAAAATGAGTGATGGATCAAGGGATAGTGTAAATACTCAAGTGGATGAATCGAACATGTTTATACATGTTCCCATTATCAGGAATTCTGTGCATGTATTAATCTGTTCTCACATGCTAATAAAGACATATCCAAGACTGAGTAATTGATAAAGGAAAGAGGTTTAATTGACTCGCAGTTCAGCATGCTGGGGAGGCCTGAGGAAACTTACAATCATGGTAGAAGGGGAAGCAAACACATCCTTCTTCACATGGTGGCAGGAAGGAGAGGTGCAGAGGGAAGAGGGTGAAAATCCCCTTGTGCATCATGAGATCTTGTGAGAACTCACTCACTATCATGAGAACAGCATGGAGGTAACCACTCCCATGATTCAATTACCTCTCACCAGGTTCCTCCCAAGACGTGTGAGGATTATGGGAGCTACAGTTCAAGATGAGATTTGGGTGTGACACAGCCAAACCATATCAGTGCACGTTCTTTAATTTGATATTCACAACAACCCTAAGGAATAGGCAAATCAGGTATTTTCTTCCCATTTTACAGATTAAAAAAAGCAAGACAGAGAAGTTAAAGGGCTTGCAGACTTACTTGGGATCATAAAGATAACAAATAGAAAATAATTGGTCTTCTGATTCCAAATTATTTATATTTTCTATAGAAAGACAGTGGGTTTTAGTAATTTCTTTCTAATGGCCTAATTAGTTTTTATCTAAAGACTCTGAGCAAAACTTTCTGAAGTTAAAAAATATAATGTGTCAAGCTTTCTATTATCTGATAAGAAACCAATTAAAGGCATCAGGGATAAAACATGATTCTCATATGAACTTTATTCAAGACAACTGAAAAGGTCTTCTGACTCAGAGAAAAACTGGTTGTTTTCCAGAGCTATTGTCAAAATACTGGCTGATTATTATCTTTCGGGTAAACAAACGGCTCAAAAGCCATCCTAGGGTGCTCGTGGTAAGCCCTATCACTGAGCAAGAAAGCAGAAAACATTACTATGCTTGTTTAGCATAGGCACAGTCACTCCGGGAAGGAAGACAATACTGAAATTCACAATCCTGGCTGCATTTCTGTTTTCCCAAATCTCTTTCCTCTCAGCACTCTCAAGCTCTTCTAGACAGGTTCGATACAAATGGATCTATCAGTTTGATTTGTTTTTGAGGCTATTTGGATGGCCTAATTTATTTTATCAGTTTAAAAAAAATTGTATGTGAGGCCAGGGGCTGCAAAGGGTCAAGTTATGAGCGTTTCTAAAATAAATGCATATGTCTGTATCTGTGTCTGTGTGGGATTGTTTGGAAATAAAGGACCTTAAGACAAAGCATGAAGTTTGCTTAATTTAGAGAGTTTTCCAAATTTATATGTAATCAATTCAAGTAGTTGGTTTGAAAAACATAAAAATAAAATCCTTCAAGAATAACAGGCTGGACACTTTGACTCACGTCTGTAATCCCCACACTTTAGGAGGCCAAGGCGGGCAGATTATTTGAGGCTAGGAGCTCGAGACCAGCCTGGCCAACATGGGGAAACCCCATCTCTACTAAAAACACAAAAATTAGCCAGGCGTAATGGTGCACACCTGTAATTCCAGTGACACAGGAGGCTGAGGCAAGAGAATTGCTTGAACCTGGGAGGCAAAGGTTGCAGTGAAACAAGATCTCACCACTGCACTCCAGACTGGAAAAAGGAGCAAGACTATCTTCCTCCAAAAAAGAATAACAAAAATAATATTTCTTTAACAATAGAGAACTATATGTATCCAATATTAAAACCAAATACTTATTAAAGACAAAGTCATTAAATTAAATACAGTGAGCAACTAAGAAATCAAGACCAATGGATGTGTGAAACAAATGGTCCTATTTAAAAGCATAAGTAATGTAAAATATATACAGATATCTTAATTTTAGTTGTACCTTAATTAATCAAGTTTTCATTCAGCTTTAGTTTTGTCATCAGGACTTGCTCTGAGTAGCCCCTCCTTCTGCTTCAAAAAATTAGTAGCTTAAATCTGCAGGAATTTTAGCCACAGATCATACCATCAAGTGTGTGGTACTATTTCAAAATGAGGAGCAAATGAAAACTGCCTAAATATGACTAAAGAATTTGTGTGGTAAAATGACATAAATTCTGAATTTTGACTCAATGATTACATGCCAGGCATTACTGGACAGTAGAACATGTATGCACTTTGAAATCAGAAATACCTATTGAGATTAAAAAGAAATGGTTTGGCCTGTCAAATCTGGCTTGCAAGAATCAGATATTTTATTCAGCATTGAACTTTGCTAGGAATTAAAAAGATATGGGTGATAGCAATACATTGGCAATGTGTTTCATTGCCTTTGGAAAGATTTGAGACAATCAGTACAGTTCCATTAGGAACTGCTCAGTTTTTTTATTAAGCATATTATGTTCTAGGCAATAGATCCACAATATTGCTTGTTACAGAGGGAGCCATTTTGGTTATTGAAAGTGTTATTGAAAACTAAATACTACATGCTCACTACTAGTCTATATTTTCAATAATACTTCACTTACTATCTAGTTTATGTGATATCTTCCAGTGGGCTATGACCCATATATCTATGAATTCTTGGGGTATGTACAATTGCAACCTAGGCAGACCAGATGTACTCTGCTAAAAGTTTTTCGTATTTAAGGACTTTCTGTAGTATCTTTCTGCTAGTAGTTTAAAAAGGACTTTAACCAGAGCATCTTGTTCTTTCCTAGATGTCCCTGATAGAGAAAAAAAATAGTTCGTGGGTATCATAGGGTTGCCACTAACATATTCTTTCCCACATGAACTCAAATCCTTTCTTCATTGTTTTCTCACTAATTGTGATTATTCTGGAAGATCTTTGTCAATTTCCTCTATATAAGTCTTAGGGCCTCTGGTTTCCACCATACAGAGTATTATTTTTTTTCTTTTATCACTACAAATTATTTCTAACCCTGGATAAGTTATTTTTTTAAAGCCAGAATAGATTTTACTCTAGAATGGAGAAAGCTGGAAAAAGCATTGCTTCTATGCTAAAAACAAGAAAAAGCAAGAGAAAAAATTAAGTCACGCCTTTTCTTGAACCCATAAGGTAGCTGAATTTTAAGAAAACCAAGCAGCCTGAAATCCAAGGACAGATGGGACACTGGGCCTAGATCATCAGTGGAAGACAATAGAAGACTTATATAGCAGCTATACAAGTAGGTAGGAAGAAATCAGCAGAAATTTTTTTAGCAATCTCCATAATTTTATTTAGAGTTGACTTAAATTATTTTACTTAGAGTGAAAGATTTAAAATAGTTAACCCATAGAAACTTATCTAAGCCTTTATTTTAGGTTCAGGGGTATATATGCGGGTTTGCTATACAGATAAACTTATGTCACTGGAGGTTGTTGTACAGATTATGTCATCATCCAGGTACTACCCAATAGTCATTTTTTTTCTGCTCCTCTCCCTAAGTAGACCCCAGGGCCTATTGTTCCCTTCTTTGTGTCCATGAGTTCTCATCATTTAGCTACCACTTATAAATGAGAACACATAGTATTTGGTTTTCTGTTCCTATGTTAGTTTGCTAAGGATAATGGCCTCAATCTTCCCACAAATGACATTCTCTCATTCTTTTTTATGCCTGCATAGTATTGCATGGTGTGTATATACCATATTTTCTTTATCTAATCTGTCAATGATGTGTGTTCAGGTTGATTCCATGTCTTTGCTAATGTGAATGAACATATGCATGCATGTGTCTATATGGTACAGTGATATATATTCCTCTGGGTACATACCTAGTAATGAGATTGTTGGGTCAAATGGAAGTTCTGTTTTTAGCTCTTTGAGGAATCACCACACTGCTTTCCACAATGAGTGAACTTATTTACACTCCCACCAACAGTGTATAAATGCTCCCTTTTCTACGTAACTTCTCCAGCATCTGTTATTTTTTAACTTTTTAATAATAGCCATTCTGACTGGTATGAAATGGTATTTCATTGTTTTGAATTGCATTTCTCTAATGATCGGTGATGTTTTCATATGCTTGTTTGGCCATTTGTACGTTTTCTTTTGAAAAGTGTCTGTCATGTACTTTGCCCACTTTTAAATAGGGCTTTTTTTTTTCTGATAAATTTAAGTCCCTTATAGATGCTGGATATTAAATCTTTGTCAAATGCAGAGTTTTCAAAAATCTTCTCCCATTCTTTAGGCTGTCTATTTACTCTGTTGATAGTTTCTTTTGCTGTGCAGAAGCTCTTAAGCTTAATTAGATCCCATTTGTCCATTTTTGTTTTTGTTGGGACTGTTTTTGGCATTTTTGTCATGAAATCTTTGCTCATTCTTATTTCCAAAATGGTATTGCCTAGGTTGTCTTCCAGGCAATGGTATTACCTAGATGGTGTTGTAGTTTTGGTTTTTACATTTAACTCTTTACTCCACGTTGAGTTGATTTTTGTATATGGTGTAAAAAAGGGGTTCAGTTTCAATCTTCCCCATATAGCTAGTCAGTTGTCAGCACGATTTATTCAATAGTGAGTCCTTTCTCCATTACTCATTTTTGTTAGTTTTGTTGAAGATCAGATGGTTGTAGATGTGCAGTTTTATATCTGGCTCTTCCTCATTCTGTTCCATTCTTCTATGTGTCTGTTTTTGTACCAGTACCATACTGTTTTGGTTATTGTAGCTCTGTAGTATGGTTTCAAGTTGAGTAATGGAATGCCTCAGCTTTGTTCTTTTGGCTTGAATCAGCTAAAATTTGAAAGGATGGATAAGTTAAATGTGGGCTAGCACTATAGTATAGACCACTAGGAATCCTAGAGGCAAATGAAGTTTATATTCACTGTAGACTTGGAGAAGGTAGGTAGTCCAGAGAGAGCTACCTTCAGGGTACAGGTGTTTAGAAGGGGATCTGCTGCCACAGCAGGAAAGGCATGAAGCCCCATCCCCTGCTTAGATCCCTCTCTCAATGGGAAAACGCCTTAAATAAAGAAGGGGCAACAAACGCTGTCAACAGGAGTGAAGATTCATTGCTCCTGGAGGAAGTGTAGAAAGCACCCTCTACCCATGGAGAAGCAGTAGGCAAGAGTCTTCTATCTAAAATTCTATAAAACTATTAAAGATTTCCTACCACTGGAGGAGGAGCAAAAAACTTCCACCTGCCCATGACCTATACAGAAAATAGGCAGAGTTTGGCTACCATGTGGAAGAGGGGCAAGAACACTGTGGAAATCTCACCACAAAGCCCAGGCACACAAAGCCTACCTCCATTTAGCTGAACTAGATAGCAAAGAACCTCCTTCTCATCAGCCCTGTAAGCACCAAGTACCAAGCAATAGCAGTCTGATACTGAGAAAGGACAAAAGTGTGACAAGAGACCCCTCTATAATATAGGCAAATCAGGATGGCAGAATGTTCAGGGTGGAGCACACACATTAAGACAGAGCCTCAGAGGAATTTGAATTTTATAGTACCGTGAGGGTAGCCATAGCAAAAACAAAATCCAAATCCAGCTTAACTCTTGAATAGATCAACTCAATTTTCCAATAATAATGGCCAGGTTGAAGAAGAGACATATGCACTTTCAAGCATAAATAGTATTTGCCTCCATCCCTACTGTTTTACTCAATGTGGCTGGCATTCTTCTGAACTCATCATATTTGCTAACATCCAAACATCCTCTCTATATCTTTCCTACTCTTCAAATTGTCCAGTCATTGAACAAATAAGTAATAGATTTTACTTAGCACCAAAACACACAGTGTTCAGCCAACCAACAAATTTGCCTTCTCACTGTGTCCTCACATGGTGGAAGGGGAAAGGCAGCTCTCTGGGGTCTCTTTGATAAGGACACTAATCCCACTCTGGAGGCTCTGCCCTCACGACCTCGTCATCTCCCCAAGGCTTCACCTCTTAATATCATCACTTTGGTGATCAGGTTCTCAACATAGGAATTTGGGGGAAACACAATCATTCGGACCACATTATATGCCATCAAAAGAAATAAGTAATTCAGATGCAAAGCAGTTTTAGAAGAAACATAAAATTCAGTTGTGGCTCTCAACACTGTGCATTAGAACCACCTGAGATGCTCTTAGAGACAGTTTTAACTGCCTGATTTTCCCACTAAATGAAAATATAATGAGAACATGAGTCACATCATCTCTGAGTGCACAGTTATACCCAAGAGCATAGTATTTGACATAATAGGTGCTTTTAAAATAAATAAAATTCCTGAATTATCAAAAACTCTAAAACTTACATTAATTCTCTTAGGTTGAAGTAGTCTGGGTTTGGTAAGGAAACTGCACTAAATATGTCAAGTGATAAGGGATCTAATGCAAGGAATTAGAGTCCGGAGAAAGCTTCCTTTATTGGTACAGGTATATAGGAGGTCTGCCACCGCTGAAAGAAAGGCATGAAGAAAGGTATGAAATCCTTTTTAATACAGGGAATTAGAGGCTTACATAACCTTTGGAAACTCTGGAGGACTGAAGGTATGAGAACCACTGCTATCTTTTCAGGAGGTCCATAAGAGAATGGATTGCAGAAAGGGTGTTGTCAATAATTTCAATTTCCTGAAAAGTCTAGGTGGGGCATTCTCAAGAGGACAGCTGGAACCTGCTAGAAAAATCTCACATCTGCCATTTCTCTATTCCATGTCTGCCCGTTGCTACTACAGGAAAATTATGGCTTTTCTCTTTTTCCTCCACCTCCCAAATATTAAATACATTCCCCAACATTATTTTTTAAATGTCATTTTTTTAGCCACTGTAGTAAAAGGGAGAACTTTGAAAGGTGGGTGTAGCATCAACATCAAATGATATCTGACAGATATAATGCACATTTTATTCTTAGCCTCTTTCAAAGGTATAAGGCAACACTTTCACAACTGTTTTTGTCTTCTCTTCCCTCCAACATGCAGAATTTAGGGACCACTTTTCTATTCTCCTCTCTAGCCTCACAAATGCACATTTTCTTGTACTTTTGTTCCATATAAATATTTGATATCATCTACTGATAGGTTGATTCTTTCCATTTAGTTCAACTGTGTATAGCAACATCTAGTGTAATTCAATATTAGTATTGTTATTATTGTCGCAGATTTTACTCTTTTTTTTTTTTTTTTGAGATGGAGTCTCGCTCTGTCGCCCAGGCTGGAGTACAGTGGCACGATCTCGGCTCACTGCAACCTCCGACTCCCTGGTTCAAGTGATTCTCCTGCCTCAGCCTCCCGAGTAGCTGGGATTACAGGCACGTAATTTAAATTACTAAAACATTAGCCCAGCTAACTTTTGTATTTTTAGTAGAGATGGGGTTTCACCATGTTGGCCAGGATGGTCTCGATCTCTTCACCTCATGATCCACCCGCCTCGGCCTCCCAAAGTGCTGGGATTACAGGTGTGAGCCACCATGCCCACCCACAGATTACGCTCATAAAGAGAAAAGGTATGATTGCTTTCTTGGCTTTGATTGTTATTCACAGAGTATACTCATCAAAAGTTGAGACAGGGCTGAGCAGGCCTGTGTCCTCACATGGTGGATGGGGAAAGGCAGCACTCCCTGTAATCCCAGCACTTTTGGGGGGCCGAGGTGGGAGGATCACGAGGTCAGAAGTTCGAGACCAGCCTGGCCAACATGGCAAAACTCCATCTCCACTAGAATTATAAAAATTAGCAGGGCATGGTGGTGGATGCTTATAGTTGCAGCTACTTGGGAGGCTGAGGCAGGAGAAACACTTGAACCTGGAGGCAGAGGTTGCAGTGAGCCGTGATTGCGCTATTGCACTCCAGTCTGGGCAACAACAGAAAAACTCTGTCTCAAAAAAACAAAAAAAGTTGAGACAGATGTCAGGACCGCAGAAGAATAAAAATACTATTTGAAGAAACCCACTCATCACCTGGTCCAACCTCTCATTCAATGTACAAAAATCCTAACACCTCAAAAACTCTTCCAACTACCAAGTTCTCACTTTATGGTGAGGAGTCCTTTCTATTTTTCTTTTTTCTCACAGATCAGATATTTACTCATTTCTTATGGAGGATTTGTTTTCCACTAATGCATAGACAATTAAATATTTTTTATCAAATGAATAGCATGAAGACATGATCCTACTAACTTTTACTTGGGTAAATATTTTCCCTTGTAAATGTAAGGCTATATGTCTCTAAAATTTCATGGTGTCTGTTGCAGTTGCATAATAACATTTTCCGTTTCAATTGCATCATCCAATACACGAGTCAAATTTCTCAGCTGTAAGTATCTCAAATAAGCAATAACATTCCATATATTAACTCAAAACACTCTTAAAATAAGGAGAGAAAAAAATAATTATAACAGGACTATGGGGCAAATCATTCCTATCCTCACTTCAGTTAGACCCCAGTGTATCATTCAATGGTTGAAGTTTAATTAGCTACAAATCTACCTGACAATAGCAGTATAGTGTACCCATCTCAATTTTGGTCATAAGACACATCATTATCAAATATCTTTCTGAAGTTCATTCTTTAAAAATATCTTACTGAAATACAATTGACATAAAGTGAAACATACAGATCTTGCATTGCAATTTTGTGAGTTTTGACAAATGCTATCATCCAGGCAATCTACATCCCCTAAAAATATGCAGATATTATCCTCACCCCCAAGAAGTTCCCTTGTGTATCATCCAAGTCTACTCACACTTTCCTGTCTCCAAAAGCAAGCAATATTCTGATTTATTTCACCATAAGTTAGTTTTTCCTGTTCTAGAACTTCACATAAAAGGTATCAAAGAAATAATGTGCATGCCTTTGTGTATGACTGTTTTCTTTTAGCACAACATCTCTCAGGACAACATGTGATGCATATTTTAAGTAGTTCATATTTTTTAAGTTGGTGACTAGTAGATTATAAATATGTTATCATTTTATGCATTCATTCTTAAGTAGATAGGCATTTAGGCTGGTTCCAGGTTTGGCTGTCATGAATAAAACTGCTACGAGCATTCTTATACAAGTGTTTTTGTTGACTCGTATATTCATTTCTCTCAAATAAATACTTAGGAATAGAACTACTGGGATATAGGGTAGTTGTATGTAATTTTCCCAAAATGATTATATTATTTTCTATTTACAACAGAAATGTATGAGACACTTGGATGCTCCAGATTCTCACAATGTTTTCAGTCTTCTATGTTTTAATTACTCTAATGTGTGAAAAATGATGAATTCCTTTTCATATACTTATTGGCTGTTCATATATCATTTTTGAGATAGAAGTTTACAGATTTAAACCATTTTTTAAAAAGTTGGGTTACTTTATTTTTTAGTGACTTGTAGGGATTCTTTATATATTCTGGATGCAAGTATGTGTATTTAATATTTTCTTATTATATATTTAATAACAACCCTAGGCACTAGAGATAGTTTTTGTCTTTCAATCCTGATATTGGTAATTCATGGTTTCTTTAAAAGTCAGTGTAGCAAGTTTTTAAATTAATTTTATTGATTTTTTTTCAAGGAACCAAGAAACTAATATGTGTGCATGTATGCCCAAATATGTACTTACTGTTATATGCTACTCTATGATTTGCCTACACATTTTCTTGATACTGCCTTTTCATAAGCAGACTTTTTAATTTTTAAGTAAATGTAAGTTATCAGTTTTTATGGCTATTGCTTTCTGTGCCTTATCTAAAAGTTATTTACTTACCCCAAGGTCATGAAAACATTCTTATATTTTCACCTAAAAGATTTACAGTTTTGGGGTCTATACTCAGATCTATAAAGTAAAGGTGTGCCAGGTACGGTGGCTAACACCTGTAATCCCAGCACTTTCGGAAGCCGGGGCGAGTGGATCACGAAGTCAGGAGATCAATAACATCCTGGCTAACATGGTGAAAAACCCCGTCTCTACTAAATATACAAAAAATTAGCCGGGCTTGCTGCCCGGCGCCTGTAGTCCCAGCTGCTCCGGAGGCTGAGGCAGGAGAATGGCGTGAACCCGGGAGGCGGAGCTTGCAGTGAGCCGAGCCTGCTCCACTGCACCCCAGCCTAGGCGACAAGCAAGACTCCGTCTCAAAAATAATAATGATAATAATAATATTAATAATTATAATAACATAAAGATTTAATTGATGTCTTCTCAGTAGTCTGATTACAATTTGCCGAAAGACTTTCCTTTCCACATTAAACTGCTTTGACAATTTTTTTAATGAGTTGACCACACAAATGTGTGTATATCTCTAGACTATTCTTTTTCATTGATCTATTTTTTATCTTTATGCTAATATCAAACGGTCTAGATTACTATGACTTTGCAAAATATCTTGAAATTAAATAGAACAATTCTTAGTTCTCTTTTCTCTTTTCTCAAAAACTGTGTTGGTATTCTAAGTCCTTTGATTTTCCAATTAGCCTTTAGATTTAGCTTGTTAATTTATATTTTTAGAAGTCTGCTGGGAATTTTATTGAGATTATATTGAATCAATGGATCAATATTTAAAAATTATATTTTGACATTATTGAATCTTTTGATCTACGAACATGTGTATTTATACAGGTTTTTAAAAATTTGTCTCACAATGTTTAGCAGTTGTCAATAGAAGTTTTGCATTCTTTTAGTAAATTTATTTAAAAGCATATTTTTGTTTTTGCTGTTATAAATAGTATTTTCTAAAATTTTATTTGCCATTTGTATGCTGCTAATAAAGTTTTTATGAATTTCTGTATTAATATTGAATCTTATCACATTGCTAAATTCACTTATTAGATTTAGTATTTTTTGCAGATGCACTGAGATTTTTATGGACACCATCATGCTCTTCTATTCAAGAGTTGTATTTCTTTCTTTACAATCTATAGGACTTACGACTTTTATTTATTTATTTTTCTTGCTTTGTTGCAGCAATAGTAATCATCAGTTCAATCTTGAATAGAAGTGGTGAAAGAGGATTTATTATGTTTTTCTGCCTCCATTGACATAATTATATGGATTTTCCCTTTTATTCATATTTAATATGGTGAATTACATTGATTTTTCAATGATAAACCAATCTGGATTTCCTTGGACACAATACATTATCTTTTTATATGTTGTTGTATTTAATATGCTAATATTTTATTAAATATTTTGCATGCATGTTCAAAAGGAATATTAATCACTAATTTATTTTTCTTGTAAGATTATTTTCTGGTTTTGATATGAGAGTCTTTCAGCCTCATGAAAAGCAATGGAACATCTTATTTCCTCCTCTATTTTCTGAAAACATTTAGTAATATTGGTATTATTTTTCCCTAAAGTGTATAATAGAATTCACCCATGAAATCATCTGGATTTCAACTTTTCTTTGTGGGAAAATTTTTGATAAGAAGTATAGTTGATCACGTATTAAGCCATTTGTATTTTCAGTTTTTCTTTCAATTAGGTTTGGTAAATTTCATTCTTTCAAATAATTATTATATTTTAACTAAATTGTTGACTATATTGGCATATATTTTTCTTAATGTTTTCTGTATATTTTCTCTTTTTTTTCTTTTTAATTGAGGTCTTACCTTGTTGCCCAGGCTGGTCTCAAATCCTGGGCTTGAACAATCCTGCCTCAGCCTCCCAAGTAGATGGGACTACAGGCCATGCCAGAGCCCAGCTTTAATATTTTCTTATTATATATTTAATAACAACCATAGGCACTAGAGATAGTTTCTGTTTTTCAATCCTGATACTGGTAATTTGTGTTTTTTTAAAAGTCAGTGTAGCAAGTTTTTAAATTAGTTTTATTGATTTTGTTTTCAAGGAACCAATAAACCAAACATTTTCCTCATGCTGATTTTTTTTTTAATTTTAATGATTTTCACTTTTGTCTTTATTATGTTCTTCCTTCTGCTTACTTTGGATTTAGTTTTCTCATCTTTTTATAAAAATTTTTAAAGATGGAAATTAAATTACTGATTTGACATCTTTATTATTTTCTGTTGTAATCATTTGATGGTATAAATTTCTCTCTAAATATTCAGCTTTAGATTATTCCCAGAAATCTTAATAGGATTTGTCTTTATTTTTATTTAATCCAAAATGTTTTCTAATTTCCTTTCAGATTTATCCTTTGACCCATGAGAAACTTTCACATGTCATTTTGTCATTGATTTCTAATTTAATTTTTTGTGGCTAGAAAAAATACTTTGTATCATTTAATTTTTAAAAATTATTGAAACTTATTTTATGATGCATTATATTAGACAATATCCTTGATGGATGTGTCATGTGTAATTGAATAAATGCATACTCTACAGTTGTGAAGTGCTCTGTAAATGTCAGTTATCGTGAGTTGGTCAGTGGTGGTTTCTCAATTTTTCTATATTTTTACTGAATTATGACAACTTTTCTCTAACAATTGAGAAAACAGCAAAAAAGTTCCAACTATAATTTTGAATTTGACATTTTATTTCTTTAGTTCTGTCAGTATTTGCTGCCTGTATTTTGTTCTATTATTAGATGTGTACACATTTAGATTTTTTTTTCAGAAACAGTCTCACTCTGTCACCCCAAATGGAGTGCAATGACATTATCAAAGGTCATTGCAACCTTGAACTCATGGATTCAAGAAATACTCCTACCTCAGCCTCCTGAGTAGCTGGGACTACAGGAAGGTACCACCACACCCAGAATTTTTTTTAATACTTTTTTGCAGACAGGGTCTTGCTAGGTTGCTCAGGCTGGATTTTTGTCTTCTTAATGAATTAACCCTGTTATCATTACTAAATATCTCTCTTAAATTCTGGTGATATTGTGATGTCTATTTTTTGCTGATAATAATAGAGCCACTTTACCTTTTTTATTCTGACTTTCAGCATGTATATACTTTTATTATTCTTTTACTTTCATACTTACATTTAAAGTACTTATGGTTAAACTGTATCTTTAAATATAACTCATACTTTTAAGTGTGCTGTGAAGATTACATTTTGTATCAACTTTACTGCACCATTAGATGATCAGACTATACATAATTTCTGGGTGTGTCTGTGAGGATGTTTCTAGATGAGAGTAATTTAAATCAGGGATTCAGTAAAGTAGATTGCCTTCTATAATGTGAATGGGCATCATCCAATCCATTATTAAAGGCCTCAATATAACAAAAAGACCAAAGGAAGGAAGAAAGAAGGATGCGTGTGCCCCTTTTTGCTTCCTGTCTGCTTGCTTTAACTGAGATACTGGTCTTCTGCACTTGGACTAGGATTGACACCATCAGCTCCCCTGATTCCCAGGCCTTCAGACTTGAACCGGAATTACACCGTTGGCTTTCCTGAGTCTCTAATTTGCAGATGGCAGTTCGTTGAACTTCTCAGCCCCCATAATTGGGTAAGTGAATTCCTCACAACAAATCTCTTTTCTATGTCTATATTTATATCTATATATCTATCTAGCCTATTGGTTCTGGTTCTCTGGAGAACCTTGACTTAAAACATGAGCTTAAATTTAAAGTGTGTAGTGTGTCTCTTTAAAATAGTATCTAGTTAAGTATTGCTTTTCAAAATACAGCCTGACAATCTCTGCATTTTTAATTGGAGTGTTTAGTTTACTTACATTTAGTATAATTTTTTTTTTTTTTTTTGAGATGGAGTCTCGCTCTGTCACCCAGGCTGGAGTGCAGTGGCGCTATCTGGACTCACTGCAAGCTCCACCTCCCAGGTTCACGCCATTCTCCTGCCTCAGCCTCCCAAGTAGCTGGGACTACAGGTGCCTGCCACCAAGCCCGGCTAAGTTAGACGAGGTTTCACTATGTTAGCCAGGATGGTCTCGATCTCCTGACCTTGTGATCCACCCTCCTCGGCCTCCCAAAGTGCTGGGATTACAGGCGTGAACCACCACGCCTGGCCTATTGTAATTATTTATCTGATTAGATTTAGAAGTACCATTTTCTCTTTGTTTTCTTATGATCTGATATGGTTATGTTTCTTTTTTTCTTTTTTTATACCTTTATTGTTTAATTGAATTTTTTCAGTTTTCAATTTTATTTCATCTACTGGCTTATCAAATATATCTCTATATTTTTATTTATTATATTTTATTGGTTGATTTAGTGATTTTATATGAATCCTCAATTTATCATGGTCCACTATAAATTAATACTATATTTCCTAATATATTATGCAAGACATTGCAACAGTATACTTCTTTTTTATTTTTATTTTTTATTTATTTATTTATTTATTTTTTGAGATGGAGTCTCGCTCTGTTGCCTGGGCTGGAGAGCAGTGGCATGTTCTTGGCTCACTGCAACCTCCGTCTCCCAGGTTCAAGCAATGCTCTTACCTCAGCCTCCTGAGTAGCTGGAACTACAGGTGTGAGCTGCCACGCCCAGCTAATTTTTGTGTATTTAGTAGAGATGGGGCTTCATCATGTTAGCCAGGCTGGTCACGAACTCCTGACTGCAAGTGATCCACTCACCTCAGCCTCCCAAAGTGCTGGGATTACAGGTGTGAGCCACTGCACTTGGCCACAACAGTATAATTTTGTTTGTATTCCTCCCATCTTTGGTATTGTTGTCATATAGTTTATTCGACATGTGTTACAATCCCCACACTAAATTAGTATTATTTTTCTTTATACAGATAATTATCATTTAAGTAAATCAAAATATAAAGTAAAAAATGTTTCATATTCATCCATATATTTACTATTTAAAATAAAATAAAAAAAAATTTGTGTGTATCCCAAGTTTTCTTCTAATGTCATTTTTCCTCTGACTAAAGAATTTTTAACATGTCTTGTAGTAGAGGTCTGCTGCAACAACAACAACAAATTCATCAGTTTCCTTTTCTCTGAGAAATTACTTATTGGCCTTCATTTTTTAAAAACACATGCAGAGGGTATTTTACTCTTGGTCGGTAGTTATTTTTTTTCCTCTCTTAGCAATTTAAAGGTGTCATTCCATTTTTTTCTTCCTTAGATTGTTTCTGGCTTGAATTCAGCAGTCAATGTTATTTTTGTTTTCCTTGATGTAATATATATTTTCTGCTAAATGATTAAAAATTATATCTTCATCATCATTTTTTAGCAATTCCACTATGATTTACCTAGGTATGGTGTTCTTTCTATTTATTGTACTCAGAATTCAGTAACCTGCTTGTATCTGTAGCTTGATATCCCTCATTAAAATGTGCTACTGGACATTATTTTTTCAAAATTTCTACTCCACAATCTGTCTCTTCCGAAATAAAATTCCCTGCTTGTTAAACTGCTTGAGCTTGCTTTGTTAATCTTTTCTCAGCATTTTTTCTCTCTGTGCTTAATTTTAGATAATTTATATTTTATTATCTTCAAGTTTACTGACTTTTTTTAACATTACACTGTCTGCTATAAAGCAAATCTCTTTAATTTATTTTAAATATTGAAATCTTCAATTCTAGAACTTTCATTTTTCATAACATCAATTTCTTTTCTGAAATTTACTACCTCTTGTTTTGTTCATTTTTTTCTTTTAATTCCTTAAACTATTTGTAATAGCTCTTTTAAAGTCATTGTCTGCTAATTCTGACATTTCTGTTATCCCTGAGTCTGTTTCCAATCACTAGTTTTTTTCTGGTTGTAGGTAATATATTCCTCTTCCTTTGCATTTGTAGTATTTTGTTTTGTTTTGCTTTCTTGCTACTGTTGATAGTATGTTATAAGTAACCGTGGCTTATGTTATATTTTTTTAAAGAGTGCGGTGCTTTGATCTGGAATCCAGTTAATATACTGAACTAACTAGATGCTTTTCAAGCATGTTTTAAAGTTTTCTAAGGTGGGTCATGAGTATTTTTTACACTTAGGCTAGAGTGGCCTTACTGCTCTTCTGCAGTATCATCTGATGAATGTTCAAGGTGTTTGCTGAGGTCTCTGTTCTGTCTGCCTGGAACTTCTACTTTTGGTATGATCTCAAGAATTTCCATTCAACTGACGTTTCCTTAGAAATCATTCTATAATAGCCCTTAAGGAGATTTCCTTAGCTCATATGCAAATATTTGATCAAAGACCTTAGAACACCACTGTGAGTTTGTGGTGCATCTGTTCTGCATAGTACTTTTCTCTTCAGTATTATGTCCCATGCATCCTATCTGTCTCATCATCACAAAACTCTGGTATCTGTCTTACCAGCTTAGTGAGAATATCATGCTTTGCTTGGCATGTCTTCCTGTGCTACAGTACAGAGGGTGACTGCAGACAGAAAGCCAGATAGACTAAGGGTCTTACCTGATGTTTCTCTTATTTGGGGGTCACAATCTTATGCGGATTTTTGTTGAAATCTGAAACTGCCATTTCATATATTTCATCCCGTTTCATAGTTGTTTATAGTGGGAGGGCTAGACCAGTAATTATTCAATCATGCCCAGAAGCAGAAACAAAATAAAATTTTACCACAAATGTCTCAATTTTTCAGACAAGTAACAAAAGTGTATTCCTAGCCTCTAGAGTCACAATAGTATTTTAGAACCTAAAGCATAGACTCAAAGTTATCTGAGATTGGGTGAAGACAATCTGTCTTCTCTGTTGGTTTGGCCACTTCTGAATGATAGGCAGTTTAGGCCCATTGTCCTAATAGCACAAGTTGTGAATAAAAATTCAATAGGAAGAAATCTATAAGGAGAGTCATTTTAAGATTATGTGAATTATCATAGGTAGAATATACTATATCTATGCATTCTGTCCTCTGCTGGTGAAGAATGATATCTGAGACATTGCTACATTCTTTTGCAGTTTTTTTAATTGCAATCGTCACAGTCATCTTTATTTTCCATCTAGCATATTCGAAACTTGTTAATTCTCATTTTACCATTGGCTCCCATGTTTCTGGTACCAGTACTAAAATGATTATAGGGTCAGTTTAGTGACAGCTTTCTTGGTACCTTTGAAAAGGCATTTTAAATTTTATGGTAGCTATTGACAGTCTTGTTATGGAATTTCTTACACTTCAGAAACCTGCTTTCTTGGAAAGACATTCCTATTGATCACATTTGTTCCATACAGATATTTATGCTTGGTGGATTCCGGAAGAAATCTTGTTACTCTAAGGACCCAGTGATGACCAAAGACCTCTCTTTTGCAATCATCAAATCATTTGTTTTCTTATTTTTTAACGTTTTGGAACTTTCTTTCACTAAATCTGTTCCTGGAATAAGATTTGCTTCCAGTGTTTTATTTTTTCTCTATTGTTTTCCTATGTGCCTTTTATACACACCTTTTAGGAAGGGTTCAATTGTGTTCATAATAGCTTTACCTGCTTCTTGGATTGGTCTTTTAGTTTCCCTAATACGTGTAATGGGAGATGGAACCAAAAGCTTTCTTTCATTTACCTTCTCTTCTCCTTATTCTCAAAGAGAGAAAACTTTGATTTTCTACATATTCCTCTTATTTCTCTTTTTTATCATCCTATAGTGAGATATATGAAGTCAATGAATTCTGAGCATACCAAAGCAACCAGTGAAGAAATATATATTGTCAGTCTTACTTCTCTGAGCTGGATAATATCGCTCAGAGATTATTACCCCATTGGACAAGTATTTTGCCTAGGTCTTATGTCAATTTATTTTTGACTTTCTTATCTCCTCTTAATCTGCTTTATTTTAGCTATGTCTACCCCAGAGTTATATTTTCAAAATTTGGGGGCATAATTTTCTCAGGGCACACTCAGCAACTGCAAGTTAACCACAATATTGTTGACAACTTGAAGATCACCCAAAAGTTCTTAAAGTCTGTATTCTAATAGAACTTTCTTTTTTTTTTTTTTTTTTTATTTTTTTTTATTATACTTTAAGTTCTAGGGTACATGTGCATAACGTGCAGGTTTGTTACATATGTATACTTGTGCCATGTTGGTGTGCTGCACCCATCAACTTGTCAGCACCCATCAATTCATCATTTATATCAGGTATAACTCCCCAGCTTCATCCTAATCCCGTGCAATTTGTAACTTTCTAGTTTAGCTCTTGGGGGTATAGGTAGTACATGTAACTCTTCTTACTCGGAATTCTCAAATTGCAGCTTTAAGATTATATTTCTTAGTAGTTCCCCAGAACCTGATTCCTTCTGGGGAGCTGACAGACTGAGAATTTGCATGTTTTCTTTTGCTGTTTACTTTGGATTTCAACTCACTTTTCTGCTTATAACATCATCTCCCTCTCTTCTAACACCCTTTATAAGAATAACTAAATATAGCTATGACTATCCTTTTTCCTATATCTCCCTTAGTTGTTAAAATCTCATTTTCCTTTCCATCTATGAATAATGTGTCCTCTAAGATGTTTATCATTTCCAAACCCTAAAAAAATTTATTTCTTCTTCAAGCTAGTTAGCTTACATTCATTTACTCCCCTTCATTTACTCAGATACTTCTCTGTGCATCTGTTCTAATGAGAATACTGAAGAGTATTTTAAATATGCCAGTTCTTCCCTTGTTTTTTAGGCAAATGTGATTGTTAGAAACACAATATATTTAAATACCTTGGGTATCTTTGGATTTGCCATAATTTCTTTGATTTCATGCTACACATTTACCAAGTAAAATATATTATATTTAAAATTAGGGAGCACATTCATTTTTTATTTGTTTATGAACAAAATATTTCACATTATTGGGGATGCACCACTACGGTTGACTGAAATCAAGTTCAGAACTTGTATAACAGGAAAAAACCGTTACAAATTATAATCACGCGATGAAGGGTGATTCTTGAATTTGGCAAAGATGTTGTAACTGTACCAAACAAGGCTTGGCACTAAAGATTTAAAGCTAGAACCTCAAAAGGGCTCTGAAGCAGAGGCATCTCAACTGCTAATCCAGTTTTAGGCCCATATCCCTGCCAAATATTTGATTTAAAAACACGGTAAAAAGAGCAATTAATTTTTTACAATGCTGGCTGGCAAATAAGCCTTTCTGGGGGAAGAGAAAGAGACTGTTTTTCACTTGTTCAATTTATTTTTTTAAAAACTCAGACCTAGAAAGAAAATTATAAGAATATTACAAGGAACACACACACACACACACACACACACACACTCATATTCTTCATCTAGGTTTGTGTATTGTTAATATTTAGCCACATTTATTCTTTCTCTTCCTGTTTCTTCACACACACACACACACACACACACACACACACATCTATATGTAAATATATAATATATTCATTAATTTTGAGAAAACATTTGAGAATAAAGTGTAAAAATTGAGATGTTTTATTTCTAAAAACTGTAGAATAGATAATGTATCTCCTAACAAGGGAATTCTCTTACATAACTACAGTTACATTATCAATTTCAGGAAATTTAGAATTCAGTACTATTATCTAATATACAATCCATACTCAACTTTCTCTAAATTAAAGGAACATTTTCCTTTATAGAATTTTTTTTTTCTCAATACAAGATCCGATCCAAGATTAACCACTACGTTAGTTTTTGTTTCTCTTTATTCTCCTTTACTCTGGCAAAGATACTTAGGCTCATTTTCTCTTTTATAACATTAACATTAACATTTTTGAAGAAAAAGGCCCAATATTTTTTAGAATGTCCCTCAATTTTGGTTTGTCTGATATTTTTATGATTTAAGATATTTTGTATGTGTGTGATTTTATTTCTATTCTAACCTTGCCTACAATAACAAACTAAGGAGTACTATGTAGTTCAAGGTCAGCTCCATTTGGCCAGTACACTAAACCCTTACAGCTGATATTTGTTACAATCTGCACCTGCACGCTTCCCTGTATTAAAAACAACACTTACTCAAATAATGTACCAAACCTTACAGTGATCTACCGAGGTTAAAGTCTTACATGCATACTGGAACCTGAGGCTTAAAGCTACTTAGGCCATATCAGTTAAAACACATCTGCATGATTATAAAAGTTATTCTGCCTAGCTCAACATAAATTGAGTAAACCACCATAGTTAAAGAAAATACCTATGGACTATGCTTACTAAACTGCCACAAAAACCTAAAGTCACAGGCACTAGCCAAGTGAGGAGTTCCAATCTTTCTGTTACCTCTGTATCCAAATTTAATCCTTTGCTTAAGTTTCAAAGATCTCAGCCCAATGTAGACACAATGCCTATGACTGGTGGGGTCTTAATACATAGTTGCTGTGTCAGATGAGATTGCAATGGATTACACTGATGTTTGAGCCTAAAACAAGATGTCCTTTTGCAAATGTGGTAAGAGCATAATTTTCTCCCAGTGTTGGAGAAAAATTACCTCCATTTTCTCATTAGATTATCCACCCAAATAGTCAGTAAAATTGGATATTTCAACAAGGCTTAACCACAAATTCAGTTAGCCAAAAATCGGGCATTGAAACAGAAGCACTGCTTAAGTGATGGGCTGAACCTCAAGGGCACTCATCAGACCCTGGATTTTGACATCCATGAAAGTGAATACCAGGCACAGAGAGCACAGATGTGTTGTTGCTGTTGACAGAAAAGACCCTGTAGTGTTGGCAAACAGAAATGAAAATGATGAACTAATCAGTCCAGAAAACAGGTGCTGACATGTGGCTTCATATCAGATGGAACACTTCCTTCTCTTGTGTGACAAGGAAATCAAGGACAGAACACCCAGCAACATTACACAAAAACCAAATCTTGAAAAAAGAAACAGAGAGGCATAAAAATGATAGATGAAAAGGCCATAAGAAATGGCCTGATCAAACAATTCAAAACCGGTGGTGATTGAAGGCTATGTGGTGATGCTTTACTCCCGGCTTCTGTCCTTGGCCTCTGGCGACTTCACCTCAGCTGGCTCTTGCACTGAATGAAGGTTGTAATGCACAGTTATTTTTGGTGGACTAAAAAGGTTCTTTCGGTTTCAATGCAGGTTTGAAGAGCCCCGGATTTCTAACCATGAAAAAAGGGAAAAACTAGGACCAGGAAGCTTATTTTAGCACATCATAATGTCGCATTTTCTAACCTATAGAATTTTCTAGAAAGAATATTAGCCAGCAGTTTTCAAAGTTTGATGTAGGAGTCTCTAACTGTTCCTGAAACTGTTTAAAGGAGTTTGTGCAGTTAGAACTATTTACATAACACTTAAATGTTATTTGCCCTTTTCACTCTTATTTTCTTATGAGTGTACCATGGAATTTTCCAGAGGCTACCTGTAGTGTGATGGCATTATCATTATCAATCTGACAGTTAATGGAACATATATTTATGTATTCTGGAATTTTCTAAGGTAGTATAAATATATACTTTCTCAAGGATTAACTCAGTTTGTTCTTAGTGCTTTTCTTTTACTATCTCTGGCTATCTACAATTATACCTCCCAGTCTCTCTAAGTTTGTCATCAAAAAAGTCATTATTTTGAAATTCCTAGATAAACCCCACAATTTTATAAAAAAGACAAAAGGCACATTTTGGAATTTCAACATAATAACTTTATTAGGTAATAACAAGGTTATATGGGAAGTAAAATTACTAGTACAACAGTGGCAACAAGGTGTACTAGTAACTTATTTTTATCATACTTATAAATGCCAGTTTTACATAAAACCATCATTGATAAAGTTGCAGCAATGTCTAACTTTATCAGCTATTGACCCTTGAGTACTTTCTTATTTATATTTTGTGTGACAAAATGGGAAACATACTTAAAGTAGTTCTGCACACCAAAGTATAATAGTTGCATCAAGAAAAAGCACTGTGTGATTTTGTTTTGATCTAACTGCTTTTCTCATAGAACACAAATAGAGCAACTATGGGTATTCAGACTGATGTATTTGGCAGACATTTTCTGAAAAATGGACAAAGTCAGCCTGCCATTTTGAAGAAAATGGTGGCCAGTAATTGTAGTCAATGATAAAATTAGGGCTTTCTAGCAAAAATTAAGATTTTGGCAAACTTGTGTCCATCAGTATTAACTTTTAAACTACTTTGCAATACTTAAAAACTTTACTATGGAGCTCAGTAATGATATTAACAAATGTGATTTATTGATGATATTATCTAACAAAATGTGTCTATACGTGGAAGAGTCACACAAATCATTAAATATTAAATATCAATTAATATTTTTCAGGTGATTCATGCATGATGTTACAACATCATACATGAGTCAAACATTCCTTGAGACTAGTTAGACTAATGAAATTTAATGTAACAATTCATTGACATGGTTTCAGATTCTACATTGCAAATAACCTAGACAAAACTATGACTTATGTCATTTTTATGTGGTATCAAAGAACAACATATTAGTTGTTTGAAAATGCTGTTGAAATACATACCTCTCCTTCCAATTCAGATCTGTGTCAAACTGATTTTCTTCATTTACTTCAGCTAAAATGACATACTCTAACTCATTGGATGATGAAGCAGATATGAGAGTCCAGTTACCATCTAGCAAGCCAGACTTCAAAGAGGTTTGCAAAAATATAAAATAATGCCATTTTTCTCACTATTTTTGGAAAGTATCCATTTATTTTAACAAGTAGTACCTTTTATGAATTAATATTGCTTTGTATTGCTAATGCAAGTAATATAACTAGGCAGAGAAAATGTATGGGACTCTCAATTTTTTATAGTATAAAGGGATAGTGAGACCAAAAAGTTGAGAACTTCTGACATAAGCTACTTTTCATTTATATAATATCAAAACAATGTGGACACTTATGTAAGGAATTATTCTAGGTGTCAGAGTGTCAGAGAAGAAAAACAAAATAGAACATGCATTTAAGATGCATATGTTGAATGTAGTAAAGAAAAAAACTTGAAAGGCACCTGACCTTATTTCTGTAACATTAATGTGAACTATACACTAATATTACAAGAATGAGATGCCTTCCAAGTTTTTGTTGTTGGTGTTGTTTTGAGACAGGGTCTGTCTGTGTCACCCAAGCTGGAGTGCTGTGTTGCGATCTTGGCTCACTGCAACCTCAATTTTCCATGCTGGAGCAATCCAGCCACTTCAGCCTCTGGAGTAACTGGGACTACAGGCACATGCCACCACCCTCAGCTATTTATTTTACTTTACTTTTTGTAGAGATGAGGTCTCACTATGTTTCCCAAGCTGGCCTCACACTCCTGGGGTCAAGTGAGCCTCCTGCTTTGGCCTCCCAAAGTGCTAGGATTACAGGCATGAGCCACTGTGCCTGGCTGCCTTCCAAGTTTTACTCAAAACATTCAATATTTATTGAATGCCTACAATATGTCAGTGCTTCATATTCATTATTTCTAATTTTTACAATCTCTGTCAAATATCTCCACGTGAACAATGAAGTTGAGATCTAAGAAGTTGCCCATGAACGCATTACTATTTGTTGACAGAGCCATAAATCAAGTACAGGACTGTCTGTTTCTAAAATGCAGATTGTTTCCATTTTACAAAAGCGGTATCATAAAGAAAATGCTTAAATAGAAATCTGATGATTCAAAAAAGAAATGTTGTGTAAAATTTTCCTGCATCAGAGGTTGTTGGACCATTAGCATTTTGATATTGCCTATACCACAGATATTGCGAGTATTGTGATTCAAATATTCGTTTATTTTGTTAATATGGTATATTATATTGTTATTTAAATTTAAAAATAGCATTGCTTCCCTGGAATGCCACTCACATAGTTATAATGTAATACACAATTATCCTGTATAAATACTAATGGATTTGAAAAGTAAATCTTAGATCTTGGCTTGGTTTTCCTATGAAGGTTATGCCTTCTACCACAGTTTTCTGAAATGTTTGTGTACAGGCAAGTCTTTTCTAAACATTCGACTGTGGAATTTTATTTGTGGAAATATTTTTAATTACAAATGTATTTCTTTTATAAGACATAGGGATATTCATATGTTCTGTCTCACAATGTGTTAGATTTTGGTAATTTGAGTCTTATTAATAGTAATTTGTCTATTTTATCTAAGTTACTCGAATTTTATGAATATAAAATTGTTCGTCACATTTTATTTATAAATGTGGAGTATCTGTAGTAACATTCTTCTATTTCTGATGTTATTAGTTTATGTTTTGTATTTTATTCCTTATTAGTTTGGCTAGCAGTTTTTAAAATTTTATTAATTTTAGTATAAACTATTGACTCAATAACTTTCTCTATAATTTTCTATCAACATTTCTTTTTGCTCTTATTTTTATTACTTTCTTTCTTCTATCTACTTTGGATTTAATTTTCTCTCTTCTTCTTAAATTCTTACAGTAGAAGATAGATTATTTTTCATGCCTTTCTTCTTTTTAATGTAAATAAAGATGTAAATTTCTCTAGCCAATAACTTAGCATCATCTCATAAATTTTTATTTGTATTTTTGTTACCATTCGGTTCCAAATTCTTTTCTATTTCCCTTGTGATTTTTCTTCGATATGTGATTCATTTAAATTGGTGTTGTTACTAATATTTGGAGATTTTCCAAATATAATTTTCTTATTAGTAACTAATTTAATTTCACTGTGGTTAGATCATGTACTTTATACAATTTCAACCTTTACAAATTTATGGAAACATGTTTTATGACCCAACGTGTGTTCCAATTTGGCCAGCATTCCATGTATATTTGAAAATAATATGTATTCTGCAGTTGTTGGGTGTGGTTTACTATAAAAGTCAAAAAGATCAAGGTGATTGATTTTGTTGTTCAAATTAACTATATCCTTAGCAATTTCATTTCTATCGTGCTATCAATTATAAATAAAAGGTGTTAAAATCTCCAAACATTGTTGTGAATTTGTTTTTCTTTTTAGTTTTGCCAGTTTTTAGTCCATATATTCTGAGTTTGTTAATCAAGTGCATGCGTATTTAGGATTATTATATTTTCTTGCTCAATCAACTCTTTTGTCATCTTGAAATGCTCTCTCTTTATCTCTTCTGATATTCCTTGTCTTTAAGTCTACTGTGTCTGATATTAATCACTACCATTAATGCCATTTATTTTTCAAAAACTATCTACTATCTAATAGATTTCATTTGTATCTCTGTCAAAAATTAGTGGACCATATTTATATGTGTGTTTTTGTACTCTCTGTTCTGTTTTATTGATCTGTCTGTTCTTTCTTTCACCAATACCACATTGTCTTATTTACTGAAGATCAAAATTGGGTTACTGCTTCTTTTAAATTTGTTCACCTTTTAAACATTGTTTTGATTATTCTAGAATAATTGAAATAAGATTATTCTAGATTATTGAAATAAGAATTCATATGGCTTTCCATATAAATTCTAAAGTCAGCTTATTTACGTTTACAGAAACATTTCTGGGAGTTTAGTTTGCATTGCATTAAATTTATTCAACTCTTTGGAAAAAATTGACATCCTAACTACATAGAATATTTTAATCCATGAAAAAACATATTTTCTTCATTTATTTAGATTTTTTATTTTATTTCATTAGTGTTGTATATTTTTCAGGAGAGTCTGTGCATATTGATTATATTTATACCTAAATATTTTATCCTCATACAGCTATTGTAGGTGGTATTGTTTTCTTAATTTCAGTTTCCAATTTTCTAATGTTAATTTGTAGAAATATGGCTAATTTTTGTTGGATGATTTTTTATGCATAATATGAACTTGTTAACTTTGCTTAATAGTTCTAGGAGCTTTTTTTTGTAGATTGTGTAAGGTTTTCATCAGAGATAATCTTGCTAATTTAAGATAGGGGCAGTTTTCTTTCTTTTTCATAATCTGCATGTCTCCAGTTATTTTTCTTGTAATATTGTACTCTAGAATGTTTAGTATGATGTTGAATAGGCGGTAAGCATGGACACGCTTGCCTTGTCCTTCACCTGAGGAAGAAATTATTCAGTTTTTCACCATAAAATATGATGTTGGTTGTAGACGTTTTTCAGATTTATTGTATCAGTGTTAACAATGGTTCCTTCTATTTTTGGTTTGCTGACAGTCGTTATTATGAATTGATATTGAATTTTGTCAATAGTATGTTCTACACCAATTGATAAGAATCTGTAATTTTTCTTGTTTAGTCTGTAAAGATGGTAGATTACATTAATTTTCAAATATTTAACCAGCCATCTATTCCCAGGATAAATCTCACTTTGTGGTGATATATTAGTCTTTTCATATATTGCTTCATTGGATTTACCATATTTATTGAGGATTTTTGTGATTACATTCATAATAAATATGTATCTGTTGTTAACTCTCTTTCCTTGTGAGTTTTTTGACTGATTTTAGAATTCATGTAATGTTGAAATAAAATGAGTTTTATCTCTACTTCTAATTTATAAAGAGATTGCATAGAATTTGTGTTACTATTTCATTCTTTAAAACTTTGGACTATTCAGGTTATTTATTTCTTCTCAGATAATTTTGATAATGTGTGACTTTGAGAAATGTATTATTTCATCTAAGTTGTTCAATTTATGTTCAAGGAGTTTTTAATAATATTCTCTTTCTGTTTTAATGTCTGCATGGTCTGTAGTGATATGCTTTCTTCCACTCCTGATATTAGTTATTTGTGTCCTCTCTCTCTCTATGAAATTGAATCTTACTGTCTGTTTATTGGTTTTATTGATTTTTTCCCAAAGAACAAGTATGTTAGTCAAAGGTCTTCACAGAAATATAAATAACAGAAGACATTTGTTTATTTATTTAGATGAATGAATTGGCCCACATGACTATGAAGGCTTTAAAATCCAATGAGAAAGGTTGGCAGTTTGGAGACTCAGGAAAAGTGGTGGTTTGGGTCCATAGACAGTCTGTTGAAAAGCTCATGCTGCAAATGAAATCTGAAGGCAGTCTGCTAGAAAACTAGGAAGAGCTTATCTTTCAGATGAGGTCTTAAGAACTTTCAGCTGATTGGATAAGGCGCACCCACATTATGAAGGGCAATCTGATTTACTTAAAGTTTATCAATTTAAATGTAAGTTACATCTAAAAAAAACTTTCACAGAAATATCCAGAATAATGTTTGACCAAGTATCTGAACAGCATGGCTCAACCAAGTTGACACATAAAATTAACCATCACAACAAAATTGGGTTTCATTGATTTCTCTATTTTTTCCCTGATTTCAACTTCATTGATTTTTTAAAAATCTTTTTCTTATTATATTTCCTTCTACTTGCTATGGGTTTATGCTACTTTTTTTCTGATTTCTTTAGATAAAAAATAATTATTCACAGCCTTTCTTTTATATTAGCAACATTTAAAACTGCATATTTCCCTCTAAGAACTGTTTTAATTTCATCCCATAAATTGTGATGTATTATATTCTAATTTCCCTTTAGTTAAAGATATATTATTATTTCCTGAAAATTCCTTTTGATCTTTGTTTCATTTCCAAGTATTTGAGAATTTTGTTCCTGTGTTTCTGCTATGGATCCCTAGTTCAATTATATTGTGTCCAAAAAGACGAACTTTGTGTAATTTCAATTCTTTACATTTATTAACATTTATTTTATGACCCATGGTGATAAATCTACTGTGATCAATGTTCTATGTGCACTTGAAAGTAACGTGGATTCTGCTGTTATGTCTAATACTCTATAAATATCAATAAGATCTAACTGGTTGATGGTGTTTTTCCAATCATCTTTATTCATACAGATTTCATTATGTTTGCCCTATTGTTAAACCTGCCACCTATAATTGTGATATCGCTTATTTATCCTTTAAATTCTATCAGTTTTGTTTCATGTATTTTAAATATCTATTGTGACATGCCCATACACTTAGGGTTATTATATCTTCTTAAATTAACCCTGCTATCATATTGTATTCTTCTTATTCCTGATACTTTTCTTTGTACTGACATGCAATTTGTCTGATATTACTGTGGCTCCTTGAGCTTTCCTTTGATTAGTTTTTGCATGTGATTTTTAAAACTGTTTTTATTTTAAACTATCTATACCATTATATTGAAAGTAGCTTTATCATATACAACTTATAATTGGGCTTTTTAAAAATCCAATTTGACAATCTTTCACTTGATGTGTTTCGATCACTTACATTTGATGTAATTATTAACATGCTTGAATATATGCTAGTATTTTATTACTTGATTTCTAATTGTCCCCTTTGCTTTTAGTTTTTATTTTTCCTTCTCCTGCTTTTTGGTTGAATTTTTAAATACTTTTTGCTAATTACATTTTTATTTAATGAGTTTTTTACTATATTTTTGGTCAATATACTCAGTGACTTCTCTAAGGATTATAATATACATATTTACTTCACAATCCACCTGAAACTAATGTTTTATCACTGCAATTTGAATTTGTAAATCTCACCACCACAGTCCTTTATTCTTTCTCCTTTTTGTTGTCATATATATTACATCTACATACATTCACAAAATCCACCAGATAATGTTATAATTTTTAATATAGCATACCTATCGTATTTAAAATTATAATGTATTTTAATACACTTAACCAAATCGTTACAGTCTTTTTTTGTTCTCCCTTCATTTCTTAAGTTTGTCCCATCCTGAAGTTTCCTTTAACATTTGTTTCAGTATAAATCTTGATGACAGATTTTCTTTGTTTTTCTTCACCTGAGAATGTTTTTATTTCACCTTCACTCCTTAATGAAATTTTTTTTAGATAGAATTCTGGATTGATAATTAGTTTCTTTCAGCACTTGACAAATGTTTTACTGCCTCTGTGAATTCAGACGAGAAATCCACTATTATATAAATCCACTATTATACGAATTCTTGTTCCTCTATAGGTAATGTATCATTTTTTCCTTGGCTTCTTTCCATTTTTTTCCCCTTTTATTTCCACAAGTTGGATCATCCTATGTCTGAGTGTGGGATTCCTTGAGTTTATATGTTAAGGGCTTTTTCAAAAACCATTTAATGGAGGGGCTTCAAGATAGCTGACTAGATACATCTGGTGCTTACCTCTTCCATGAAGAGGAACCAAAATAACGAGTAGACAATCATATTTGGAATAGGTTGTCTAGGAGAGAACTCTGACATTCAATAGAGAAGTGATAGAAAGCAAAGAAAGAGAGAAATGAGGCAGCGTGTTTGCCTGGGATTGGCTGGGAATTGGAGCAGCTCCCTAATACAGGGAAAAGGTAAGTGATAGACCCTCAGTGTTCCACATTCTTGCCACAGACTCCTCCAATTCTAGCAGTGGAAGATCCCCTTAACCCTCACAGTCCCCAGGATTAACACAAAAAAAGCTGCCTGGAGACTATATGAAAGCATTGCTCTAGAAAGAGTGCTCATACGGGGTACCACAAACCCCCATGTCTTAAGCACTTGTAGCATGGTGCTGTTATAAGAACACAGTGTTTGCCAGTCAGTATCCTACAATACCACCTGGGCTGAGGCATGAACCATGAACAATGATCCCACACATTCCCCCCACCACAGCACAGGTACTGCCTCACATTTTCATGCGTCCCAAGGACAAATTCCACTGCCAGCCACTGCCATGGCTGTGGGCTGCTGCACAGCTGCTGCACAAGTGAAATTGATGCCCCCCAGCTGCTTGTTTGCAGCTGCTCCCAGGGAAAGCAAGCTTACCCTTTCCAGTAACAGGGTCTCAGTATAGCCTCTGGAGTACCCCTTGAGCCTTCTATCAGCTGCCTAGGGATAACCATGTCTCTGCTTACGACAACTAACACTTTAATGAACAATTCACCACCAAGGGGCCTGAAGGTAGGTCCAGGTTCACCAAGCTTCTACCCCATAGTACCTATGCATATTGTCCAGAGATATGAAGCCCAGTCCAATCCACCACCAGTGGCACCTGAATTCTCCTGGGGCCTGAAATCAGGACCACTGAATCTGCTGCTACCACCACTACTGGCACCTACCTGCATAAACTACCTTTAGGTGTGGGCATCAGCCTGTCCAACCTGTTGCAACCATTATGAATACCCACATGAACTGCTCTGGTCCCAGGTGTTGTTGCACCACTGCTACTGTCATCATCCATGCCAACTCAATGCTTAAGAGTTCAAGAACCCACCCATCTACCCAAACCACCACTGTCATTCCTAGAACATGAGTGAGCCACTTGGAGGCCCAATAATCAGCCTTCCTGGACTTGCTAACAACAGTGCCAGCATACACCACTCAAGGACAGGCATGCTAAGCCCACCAGTGCCATCTCTGGGGCCTGAAGCCTGGCCTACCTGGAATTCAGGTGTCCAGAAAAACTTCACCACAGCCTCCACTAATAACCATACTCTCAGCCACCAATGAAATCATAGACACCACAGACACTGTTTATAGCCAAAGAAATTATACAAAGACTACAGTACTGAATGCAGCCAGAAGCAAAACCAAAATGTTTTATCCAACCAACATCACAGATACATTTTCAGAAAAATGTCCTTCTCAGTGAAAGCAAATTTGAAAACTGAAAGAAGCAACAATTACACCAGAAGCACATATATCAATGTAAAAAACACAGGAAACATGAAAAAACAAGGAAATGTGATGTCTCCAAAGGAACACAATAATTTTCCAGCAACAGATCCCAATCAAAAAGAAATTCATAAGATCCCAGAAAAAGAATTCAAAATATGCATTATATAGAAGCTCAATGAGAGAAAAGATAATTCTGAAAAACAAAGAAAATAAATCATAAAAGCAATTCAGAATATGAAGGAGAAATTTATCAAAGAGATAGATATCGTACAAAAGGAAAAACTCCAGAAATTCTGCAACTGAAGAATTAATTGAATAAAATACAAAATACATTCAGCATCTTTGACAATACACTATATCAAACAAAAAAAGAGAACCATAGAACTTGAAAATAGGTCTATTGAAATAATCCAATCAGGCATTCATAAAGAAGAAAGAATAAAAATGAATGAGCAAAGTCTTCATGATATATAGAACATCACAAAGTGACAAAATATTCAGATTTTTGGTGTCCTAAAAGGCAAAGAGATAATGAAAGGGTTAGAAGACCTATGTAATTAAATAATAGGTGAAAATCACCCAAGTCTAGTGAGAGATTTAGATATCCAGATTCAGGAGGCTTAAAAGATCCCCAAATAAATATAATACAAAAAATTCTGTTTTAGAACACATTGTATCCAGTCAAAAGTTAAAGAAAGAGAACATCTGGAAAACAGCAAAAAAAAGTATCTAGTCACCTATAAAGGAACCTCCATCAGTTTAACAGTGGATTTCTCAGCGGACTTACAGGCCAGGAGAAAATGGGATGATATATTTAAAGTGCTGAAAGGAAAAAAAAAAGTCATTTTTCACAGAATTAGAGAAAAACAATCATAAAATTTGTATGAAATCAAGAAAGAGTTCAAATAGCCAAAGCAATCCTGAGCAAAATCACCCAAGCTGAAGGTATAACATTACCTGACTTCAAAATATATTGCATAGAGTAACCAAAACAGCATGCTATTGGTATGGAAATGAACACATAGACCAATGAAATAAAACAGAGAACGCAGAAATAAGTATTTACAGACAACTGATTTTTGACAAAGGCATCAAGAACTTACACTGAGGAAAGGACACCCTCTTTAATAATTCATGATGTAAAAAATGAATATCCACATGCAGAAAAATAAAACTTGAAAGCCTATCTCTCACCATATACAAAAATCAATTCAGGACACGTTAATGACTAAAATGTAAGATTCCAAACTATAAAACTATTAGAAGAATACACAGGGAAAAACACTTCAGGACATTGGTCTAGGCAAACATTTTATGGGAAAGACCTCAAAAGCACAGGCAACAAAAATAAAAATAGACAAATTGTAACTATATTAAACTCAAAAGCTTCTACACAGCAAGCAATCAATAGGGTAAAGATACATCTTATTGAATGGGAGAAAATATTTGCCAACTATTCATCTGACAAGGGGTTAATATTCAGAATAGACAAGTAACTCAAACAACTCAACAGAGAACAAAATAAAACAAATAATTCTATTAAAAGTGGCCAGAGGATATGAATAAATATTTCTCAAAAGAAGATGTACAAATGGCCAACAGGTATATGAAGAAAAATGCTCACTATGACTAAAATCAGAAAAATGCAAATCAATACATCAATGAGATATCACCTTACCCAGATAAAATGGCTGTTATTAAAAAGACAAAAAATAACAGATGCTGGTGAGGACACGGAGAAAAGGAAAAGGGACATGGAGAAAAAGGAAAAATTATACACTGTTGGTGGGAATGTACGTTAGTGCAACCACTATGGAAAACATTATGGAGATTTCTCAATAAATTAAAAATGGAACTATTATATGATCCTGCAAACTCACTGCTGGGTATTCATCCAAAGGAAAAGAAATCAGTATAGCAAAGGGATACCTGTAGTTGCATATTCATTGCAGCACATGGCACTGTACAAAATAGCACGGAAATAGGATCAACCTGAGTGTCCATCAATGATGAATAGAGAAATGGGGTATATATACTATTTGGCCATCAAAAGATTAAATTATCTCATTTTCAGCTACATGGATGAAACTAGAGATTATGTTGAGTGAAATAAGCCAGACCCACCCAGAGAGACAAATTTTACATACACTTACTCAAATTGGGAGCTAAAAACTTTGATCGCGTGAAGTATAGAGTAGAATGATAGATACCTGAGGTTAGGAAGAATGTGTGGGGGGGAGAAAGAAGTGAAGAGAGGTTGGCTAATGGGCACAAGCATGCAGTTAGATACAAGGTGTAAGTTCTATTGTTTGATAGCTGAGTAGGGTGATCATAATTAGCAACAATGTATTGTATATTTCAAAGTAGCTACAAGATAGAACGTGAAATGTTCACAACACATAGAAATAATAAATACTCAGGCTAATGGATATCCCAAATACCCTGACTCAATCATTGCATATTATATGCATGCAACAAAATATCACATGCACCCCATAAATATGTAAAATATTAGGTGTCAATAACAAATTTAAATTATTACAATCTTTAATTTATAAATTTATTTTTTACCAAAATTGGGAAGTTTTCATCCATTATTTCTTCAAATTTTTTTTCTGCACTACACACTGTTCTAATTCTGATCTTCAAGTAACATGAATTTAGACCTTTTGATATTGTCCCACAGATCAGTGTCAAATTAGTGTTTCAAAGCATCATGGAATCCCTATGGGTCACATGACAAGGTAAAGCTTTATAAACAACATAGGCCTGAACTCATTCTTGATTGTTAAAAAAGATTGGAACACACTGAGAGAAATGGAAAAAAATATTATTGGTGGTGTAGAATCCTGAAACCGCACTGCAGGACAAAAACTGATGACTCCCTTATACTTTTTTATAAACCAGACTTTTATGTAAAGGAAGTAACTCTAGATAAACATAATATATTCTAAATCATAAGATTCAGTCATGGCAAGGATGAAGATGCTGTGTAGCCCCACAAAACTGATGCTTAAGCAAATATTTCCTTGACATCTCATGCCCGCCTTCTCTCATGATCTGCCTGTTGGGTATCCTTTATCTTGTCTGCTTCCCTGACTATGGGGCATCCAGGACACTTATTTATCTCAGGCTGCTTATGAATTTTGGGTAATAAGCTGAAAAGTATAAGCACAATTTTTGAGAATTCAGTGTGATATTCTTTTCAGGAAAATTCCCTTTTAAAAAAGAATAGCAATTGTCATATAAAAATAAATTATTAATGTTATGACTCAACTGTATAATAATTTGGAATAGCTGAAGGCTTTCTTCTCTTTCACTTACAATATGTGAGTGAGGAATTAGTGTTCCTATGTACACAGAAGTGACCCACTGATATTAGTAATCAAGATGCTTATTCAAAAAATGTTACATGCTATGGAAAATTTTTGCATACTCAGAAGAGAATGCAATTAAATATTAAATACATAATATTTCTTGAGAAATTTTTGACTCCTCCACTAATGAAGATCTATCTCTAATTTTAAAAAAGGCAGAAGAATAGAATGGGGGTGGAATATGTTTGTTTCAAGATAGGCATGACATCATGAAAATATTTATTAATATCTTCTGCACTAAATTGACAGCTGATTCAGGAGAATGTAGTTCTTTGATTCCAGCTCGTAAAGAAAATATTCAGGTGTATATGAATGCCATTAGCTCAAAGAAATAAAATGTAGTTGTTGTTTGAAGCAAACTGCTTCTGTTTTTATTTTCCTTGACTGATAATAAATCTTGATTCTCTATAAAGCATTTTGTTAAAATGGTGAGATGTAAAGAAAGAACAATCATCTTCAGAGAAACCTAGGAAACCCAGGTTTCTCATCAAGTTCTGTATTGTAAATTTGGAATTAAATTTCATTCTTAAAAATCCCTACTGAGTACTCATAATGTGACTGACAGTCATTGTAGTAGACGCTTAACATCTGCACTTCATTTGATCAATACAAGTATTCTGTGATATAGGTATTATGATTCCTTTTTCTTTTATTTATTTGTTTGTTTCTTTGTTTTTATTTTAGAGGCAGACTCTCACTCTGTGACTCAAGCTGGAGTACTGTGGTGTGATCACAACTCACCTCAGCCTTGAACTCCTTGGCAGAAGTAATCCTCTCACCTCAGCCTCCCAAGTAGCTGGGACTACAGGTATGCACCACCATACCCAGCTAATTTTTGAATTTTTGTTTTTACAGATGGTGTCTTACTATGTTTCCCAGGCTGGTCTCAAACTTCTGGCCTCAAGCAATCTTCCATCTCAGGCCTCAGGACTATAGGCATGATTAACAAATATGAAAATCCAGGTTCAGAGAAGTCGAGTGATTTGGCCAAGTTAGTTATGATGGCTAATACTGAGTGTCAACTCAACTGGATTGAAGAATGCAAGTATTGATCCTGGGTGTGTCTGTGAGGGTGTTGCCAAAGGAGATTAACATTTGAGTCCCTGGGCTGGAAAAGGTAGAACCACCCTTAGCCTGCGTGGGCACCATCTGCTGCTAGCGCGACCAGGATATAGAGCAGGCAGAAAAACTTGAAAAGGTTAGATTGGCTTAGCTTCCCAGCCTACATTTTTCTCCCATGCTGGATGCTTCCTGTCCTTGAATATTGGACTCCAAGTTCTTCAGCTTTGGGACTTGGACAGGCTTCCTTGCTCCTCAGCTTGCAGATGGTCTACTGTGGGACCATGTGATAGTGTGAGCTAATGCTACTTTACATGTGTATGTGTATATATATATAACCTTAGTTCTGTCTGTCTCAAGAACCCTAATACAGTATACAACTAAAAAGAAGAATGGCATAAACCCTGATCCTTGAGTCTGAAAAATTTACTTTTCCAATTTACTTTATTAAAATCTTTCCGCTATAGTTTGAGATAAAGAAAAATAAACTGAGGAAGCAAAGCAAGATGGTGAAACAGAAAACTCCACAAATCACACCCCTGCAAGGACATCAAGTAAAAATTATCTACCTAAAAAAGACATCATCATAAGAACAAAAAAATCAATTGAGCACTGAAGAGCGTGGTTTGAACTGTATGTCATTGAAAGAGGCACTGAAGAGATAGAAAAAACAGTCCTTAATCACCAACACCACCTCTCCCCAACCCCCTAGCTGTGGTGACAAGATATGGAGAGAATCTCTGGACCCAGGAGAACACAGCAATTGTAAGGCACTGAATGCAATGCTGTCCCCTGTTAGAGCAGGAAGAAAAACCGGACCAAACGCAGCTGATGTCTGCCCATGGAGGCAGCATTTAAACCAGCTCCAGCCAAGGGAAATTGCCAACCCCAGTGGTACAAACTTGAGTGCCTACGAATCTTACCACTAAGGACTACAGCACCCTTTGTCTCCAAGTAAACGTGAAAGGCAGTCTAGGCCGTAAGGACTGCAATTCTTAGGTGAGTTTCAGTGCTGAACTAGGCCCAGAGATGGTGGACTGGGGGAGTGGGGAATGGAACATACTAAGACAACAGTTGGGGCAGAAAAGAGAGTGCTGGCATCACCCCTCTCCTAACCCCAGGCTGCACAGCATGCAGTACCAAAAAAGACCTCTTCCTTCCTCTTCAGGAGAGGAGAGGGAAAAGTGGGGAGGACTTTGTCTTGCTTCTAGGATACCAGCTCATTTATAGTAGCATGGGGCACTGGTAAGAGTCATGAGGCCCATGTTTCAGGCCCTGGCTCCCAGATGACACTTCTAGACACACTGGCCCAGAAAGGAACCCACTACCTTGAATGAAAGGATCCAGTCCTGGCAGTATCTATTACCTGCTAACTAAAGAGCCCCTGGGCCCTGAATAACCAGCAACATTACCCAGGTACTACATCAGGGGCCCTGGGTGAGCCCTGCTGGCTTCAGTTGAGACTCAACACATTACCAGCTATGGTGGCTACAGGGCAAAAATCCTTCTGCTTGAGAAAAGTGGATGGAAAAGTAAAGGGGACTCTGTCTTGCATCTTAAGTACCAATATGGCCACAGGAGGAGAGAATGGCAAGTGGGCTCTTGAGGTCTCTGATTCCAGGATTTGATTCTTAGGTGGCATTTCTGGACCCTTTCTGGACCAGTGGGGAGCCCACTGCCCTGAAGGGTGAGTGCTAGGCCAGGAAACATTCACCACAAGATGACTTAAGAGACCTTGGGCCTTAAGGAAACATTTGTGGTAGCCTGGCAGTACTCTTCGTGGCCTAGGGTGGCAGTGGCTATGGGGTAAGGCTCCTCTGCTTTTGAAAAGGGGAAGGAAGAGTGGCAAGAACTGCATCTTGTGGTTTGAGTTCCAGCTTAGCTTCAGTGAAATAGAACACCAGGTAGACTTCAAAAACCTTAGATGTCCTTGACTGCCAGATGAAACTTCTGGATCCACCCAGAGCCTGGGGGACTTTGCTATCCTCAAGGGAAGTATACAGGCCTGGCTGTCTTAGCCACTGGCTGATTATAGAGTCCCAGGCCCTTGAACGAACATAGGCAGTAGCCAGAAAGTGGTTACAGCCTGCCTTGGGTGAGGCCCAATGCCATGCTGGCTTCAGGTCTGACCCAGTGCAGTCATAGTAGTGGTGGCCACAGGGGTACTTATGTCATTGCACCCCTAGCTTTAGGACAGAAAGACAGATGCTGTCTGTTTGGGAGGACGTAAGGGAGGAAAACAAGAGTCTTTGCATGGTAATCCAGAGAATTCTCCTGGACGTTGCCCAAGACTATCAAGGTGGTACCCCTACAAGTCTGCAAGAACTACAGGGTTACTGGCTTGGGGTGCCCCTTAAAGCAGATACTGCTTACATAACAACACCCAAGTCCTTTCAAATATCTGGAAAGCTTTCCCAAGAAAGATGGCTACAAATAAGCCCAGACAGTGAAGACTACAATAAATGCCTAACTCTTCAATGTCCAGACACTGAAGAACATCTACTAGCATTCACACCATCTAGGAAAACATGACTTCACCAAATAAACTAAATAAGGCACCAGGGACTAGTCCTGAAGAAACACAGATATGTGACCTTTCAGACATATAATTCAAATAACTGTGTTGAAGAAACTCAAAAAAATTCAAGATAACATAAAGAAGGAATTCAGAATCCTATCAGATATATTTGACAAAGAAATTGAAATAATTTAAAAGAATTAAGCAGAAATCCTGGATGAGAAAAATGAAACTGGCATTTTGAAGAATGCATCAGAGTCCTTTAATAGCATAATTGATCAAGCAGAATAAAGACCTAGTGAGTTTGAAGACAGCTATTTGAAAATGCACAGAGGAAACAAAAGGAAAAAAAGAATAAAAAACAAAGAAGGATGCCTAGAAGATCTAGAAGATAATCTCAAAGGGGCAAATCTAAGAGTCATCAGCCTTAAAGAGGAGGTAGAGAAAGAAATAGTGGTACAAAGTTTATTCAAAGGGGTAAAAGCAGAGAACTTCCCAAACCTAGAGAAAGATATCAATATCCAAGTACAAGAAGGCTATAGAACACCAAACAGACTTAACCAAAAGAAGACTATCTGGAGACACTTTATAATAAAACTCCTAAAGGTCAAGGATAAAAAGAATCCTAAAAGCAGCAAGAGAAAAAAAATAATAACATACAATGAAACTCCAATATATCTGGCAGCAGATTTGCCAGTGGAAACATTACAGGCCAGGAGAGAGTGGAATGATATATTTAAAGTGCTGAAGGAAAAAGAAAAAAAAGACCTTTTACCCTAGAATAGTATATACATTGAAAATATCATTCAAACATGAAGGGTGAAATAAAGACTTTCCCAGACAAACAAAAGTTGATGGGTTTCATTAATACCAGACCTTCCCTACAAGAAATGCTGAAGGGAGTACTTCAATCATAAAGAAAAGGACATTTATGAGCAATAAATAATCACCTAAAGGTACAAAAATCACTGGTAATATTAAGTACAAAGGAAAACACAGAATATTATAACACTCTGTAACTGTGATGTGTAAACTACTCTTATCCTAAGTAGAAAGACTAAATGAGGAATCAATCAACAATAACTACAACAACTTTTTAAAACATTGGCACTGCAATAAGATATGAGTAGAAACAATGAAAAGTTAAAAAGTTGGGGAACAAAGTTAAGGCATAGAGTTTTTCATTAGTTTTCTTTTTCTTTGTTTATGCAAACGTGTTAAGTTGTTATCTGGCTAAAATAACGGATTATAAGATAGTATTTGCAAGCCTTGTTATAATCTCAAATGAAAATTCATACAATGAATACACAAAAAGTAAAAAACAAGAAACTAAATCATATCACCAGATAAAATCATCTTCACTAGAGGAAGACAGGAAGGAAAGAAAAAAAGAAAGAGAAGATCAGAAAACAAATAACAAAATGGCAGGAGTAAGTTCATACTTATCAATAATAACATTGAATGTAAATGGACTAAACTCTCCAGTCGAGACAGAGACTAGCTGAATGGATGAAAAAACAAAACCCATTGATCTGTTGCCTGTAAGAAACATACTTCACCTATAAAGATACACAGACTGAAAATAGAGGGATGGAAAAAGATAGTCCATGATAGTGGAAACCAAACAAAAGAGCAGGAGTCACTATACTTACATCAGACAAAATAGATTTCAAGACAAAAACTGTGAGAAGAGACAAAGAAGGTCACTATATAATGATAAAGAGGTCAATTTACCAAGAGGGCATAACAATTTTAAATATATATACAGTCAACATGGGAGCACCCAGATATATAAAGGAAGTATTATTAGAGCTAAAGAGAAAAACACGTCCTCACACAATAATAGCTGGAGATTTTAATACCCCACTTTCAGCATTGGATAAATCTCCCAGACAGAAAATTAATAAAGAAACATCAGACTTGATCTGTAGTGTAGACCAAGTGGATCTAATAGATGTTTACAGAACATTTCATCCATGCTGCAGAATACATGTTCTTTTCCACAGCACATGAATTACTCTCAAGGATAGACCATGTGTTAGATGAGAAAACAAGTCTTAAAACTTTCAAAAACTTGAAATAATATCAAGTGTCTTCTCTGACCACAGTGGAATAAAACTAGAAATTAATTACAGGAGGAATGTTGGAAACTATACAAATACATGGAGATTAAACAATATGCTCCTGAATGACTAGTGGATCAATGAAGAAATTAGGAATGAAATTGAAAAAAAATCTTGAAACATATGGTAATGGAAACACAACATACCAAAACCTAAGGAATACAGAAAAAGCAGTACTAAGAGAAACATTTATAGCTATAACTGCCTACCTCAAGAAAAAAAAATGCTTCAAATGAACAGTCTAATGATGCATCTTTATGAACTAGAAAACCAGCCAGGTGTGGTAGCTCACATGTGTAATCCCAGCACTTTGGGAGGCCACGTTGAGTGGATCACAAGGTCAAGAATTCAAGACCAGCCTGACCAACATGGTGAAACCCTGTCTCTACTAAAAATACAAAAATTAGCTGGGCATGGTGGCATACACCTGTAATCCCAGCTACTCAGGAGGCTGAGGCAGGAGAATCGCTTGAACCTGGGAGGCAGAGGTTGCAGTGAGTCGAGATGGTCCCACTGCACTCCAGCCTGGGCGACACAGTGAGACTCTGTGAAACAAAAAAAAAAGAAAAAGAAAAGAAAAGCAAGAGCAAGCCAAACCCAAAATTAGTAGCAGAAAAGAAATAATAAAGATCAGAGTGGAAATAAATACAATTGAAATGAAAATAGCAATGCAAAAGATCAATGAAACAAAAAGCTATTTGTTGAAAAGTTAAACAAAATTGACAAGCCATTAGCCAGACTAAGAAAAAAAGAGAGATGATCCAAATAAACAAAATCAGAAATGAAAAGGGAGATATTACAACTGATACCACAGAAATTCAAAGGTTCATTAGTGGCTACTGTGAGCAACTATATGCCAAAAAATTGGAAAATCTAGAATAAATGAACAAATTCCTAGCTACATACAGTCTACCAAGACTGAACCATTAAGTCCAAATCCTGAATAGATCAAATAGCAAGTAACAAGATCAAAGCCATGATAAAGAGTTCCAGTAAAGAAAAGTCTGTTACCTGATTTCTTCACTATAGAATTCTACCAAACATTTCAAAAAGCACTAATACCAATCTTTCTCAAACTATTCCAAAAAATAGAGGAGGAAATACTTCCAAATTCGTTCTACCAGGCCAACGTTACCCTGACATGAAAACCAGACAAAGACACATTAAATAAAAAGAAAACTACAAGCCACTATCTCTGATGAATATTGATGCAAAAATTCTCAACAAAATACTAGCAAACTGAATTCAACAATACATTAGAAAGATCATTTATCATGACCAAGTGGGATTTATCCTGGGGATGCAAAGGTGGTTCAACCTAAGTGTCCATCAACAGATGAATGGATAAGAAAAATGTGGTATGTATACAAAAAGGAGTATTATTCAGCCATAATGAGGTATGAGATCTAGTCATTTTCAACAACATGGATGGAACTGAAGACGATTATGTTAAGTGAAATAAGCCAGGTGCAGAAAGACAAACATCACATGTTCTCACTTATGTGTGGGATCTAAACACCAAAACATTTGAATTTATGGACACAGAGAGTAGAAGGATGGTTACCAGAGCTGGGAAGGTTAGTGGGGAATGTAGGGGAGGTGAAGTTGGTTATAGGTACAAAAAAACACAGAAAGAATAAAAAAGGCCTACTATTGGATTGCACAATACAGTGGCTATAGTCACCGATAACTAAATTGTATATTTTAAAATAACTTGAAGAGTGGAATATGCTTGAGGGGATGGACACCCCATTCTCCATCGTGTGCTTATTTCACATTGCATGCCTGTTTCAATATATCTTATGTACCCCATAAATATATTCACCTACTTGGACCCACAAAAATTAAAGAATAAAGGAAATAAAATACATAAAAAATAGACTACATTTTTACTTACAAATTTGTATTTTGTTGCATTACAAAAGCAAAATAGGCTGGACACAGTGGCTCATGCCTGTAATCCCAGCCCTTTGGGAGGCCAAGGTGGGTGGATCACAAGGTCAGGAGTTTGAAACCAACATGGTGAAACATCATCTCTATTAAAAATACAAAAATTAGCCAGGCGCGGTGGCGTGCGCTTATAATGCCAGCTACTCCAGAGGCTGACGCAGGAGGATTGCTTGAACCCAGGAGGCAGCGGCTGCAGTGAGTTGAGATCCCAGCACTGCACTCCAGCCTGGATGACAGAGTGAGACTCCATCTCAAAAAAGAAAAAGAAAAAAAAAGTGTAACAATAAATGTATTCCTAAGATTTTACACATGGACATATGGGAAATGAGGTAGAGGTAAAATAAAATAAAATTCATTGACGATAATAACATGCAATGAACTAAGAAATAAGATTAATTTAACTCTCTGCACCTAAAGACTAAAGTGAAAGGGAAAAGAGAGACAATAAATAAAAGTAGGCTATCCCAAATGAGAAAATATGAAAATTTTGAAAAAAATTTCAAGTACAAATAAAACTTAGTCTAAAAACATTCTTGATATTAAATGTTTTAGTCAAAATTATGCTGAGTTAATGCTATTGTTTATAATTAGTTTCAATTAACTTTATAATTTTAGCTTCCCATGATATTAAGACTTTTTGAGAATGCAATTTTTAATGTTATATGTCTAACATAGAGATAGAATGTAATTTATTTTATTATTTTATAGCACTATTGGAAATGTCAGATTATTTCTGTTCCTAATATTATAAATTATGGTTTGACTGACATGCTTGTACATTCTGGTCAGAATTTTTGATCATTTCTATAGTGCACATTCTGAGAAGTAGAATACACAGACCAAAGGGTATGGATATTTTTAAGACTTCTTGGAAACTTGCTCTCTGAAAAACTTTTCTCTTGGTGCTAACATCAACAATATATTAGCATGTTTATCTTAACATACTTTGTAACAGTGAGCATTAGTTTTAGATTTGATAATTTATGAGTAAAGTAAGGTAATTCATTATATTTTTGTTTAATGTCTTTATTGACAAATTTGACATATTTCTTTATATAATTATTGGGTGTCTGTAAATAATAAAACACATAGGCTTTTAAATTTCTCTGAGCAAAGCTATTTAGCTAATTTTGTCCAAATAATAATAATATCTCTAAGTAGGTACAATTCCAAATTTTATACATATACATACACACACATATGTATATGTGTGTGTATACATACATGTTGGTGCAAAATTAATTGCAATTGGAAATTATGCAAAGTAATGGCAAAAAACACAATCATTTTTGCACCAACCTATATTTATTATGTAAATATGCAAATAAATAAATATCCATATATATGAGTTTATATATATATATGGAGATATATGGGGGATGTATGGATTTAATTTAACCAATGTATTCATTTATTTTTATTTTATTATTATTATTTTTTATTATTATACTTTAAGTTCTAGGGTACATGTGCATAACGTGCAGGTTTGTTGCACCAACCTATATTTATTATGTAAATATGCA
>NW_012114688.1:3576974-3596262 GCF_000951035.1 Colobus angolensis palliatus
GCAATGAGGGAGGCTCTGTGGCCGTGGGACCCTCCCGGCCAGGTGTGGGTATAATATCCTGGTATGCCCGTTTGCTTATAGCGCAGTATTGGGGTGGGAGTTACCCGGTTTTCCAGGTGTTGTGTGTCTCAGTTCCCCTGGCTAGGAAAAGGGATTCCCTTCCCCCTTGTGCTTCCCAGGTGAGGCAATGCCTTGCCCTGCTTCAGCTCTCGCTGGTTGGGCTGCAGCAGCTGACCAGCACCAATTGTCCGGCACTCCCTAGTGAGATGACCCCAGTACCTCAGTTGAAAATGCAGAAATCACTGGTCTTCTGTATCACTTGCGCTGGGAGTTGGAGACTGGAGCTGTTCCTATTCGGCCATCTTCCAATGTATTTATTATATTAAACATATGCAAACCTAGGTGAATAGTCCTGGAATTTTCCCCTTTTAACAACTATACTTTATTCACTTTCTAATGATATTCATTTCTAAGTGCGTTCATATTTGTAACTGTTATTTTTATGATTATGCTAGACTGTATCAAAATTTTATTCTCAAGATGAAATGTTACTACTCATAGAGAAAGAAAATATATTTTGATCAGGAAATGATGCTCATTCAAGAGATGAGACCTTTTACATGATTTATATTGATTTGGACTGTATGAAATAGGACTATCTAGATTAAAAATAGCATGTACAGATCAGAAGCTAGTTCATTTTCCCATCTGTGTCATCTTATAATGGAGCTGTTTTACTGAGGAGACATATTTAATTGTGTGCATTTTACCTTTAGAACAAGCAGAACTTTGATAGTTGAGAAAACAGGCTTAAGTATGATTAAAGGCAATAAAAACACAGTGGTAAAAGAAACAGATATGCACTATTAGAGAAATAAAAACATTAGAGTCCCTTAACAGTTGTCTAGAAATATGTATAAAATAAATAACATTAATCTATTATTCTGTAAAATTTGGTGCGAATGTGTCTCTCAGTTTTCCTTTAAATATTGTGATATTTTTGATATTCAAAAATATTAGATTACCTATTTTTTGAAAACTTTTTTTAACTTTTATTTATGTTCAGAGGTATATGTGCAGATTTGTTATATAGGTAAACTGCTTGTCATTGGGGTTTGGTATACAGATTATTTCATCACACATGTAATAAGCATAGTACCCAATAGGTAATTTTTCTGATCCTCCCCTTCCTGTCACCCTCCACCCTCGAACAGGCCCCCGTGTGTGTTGTTCCCCTCTATGTGGTGTTGATGTGATCTCATCATTTAGCACTCCCTTATAAGTGAGAGTTGTGGTATTTAGTTTTCTGTTCCTGTGTTAGATAACGGCCTCCACTCCATCCATGTCCCAGCAAAGGACATGATCTCACTCTTTCTTATGGCTGGATAGTATTCGATGGTGTAAATGTACCACAGTACCACATTTTATTTTATCCAGTCTACCACTGATGGACACTAAGGTTGATTTCATGTCTTTGCTACTGTGAATAGTGCCACAGTGAACATCTGTGTTCATGTGTCTTTATGGTAGAAAAATTTATATTCTTTTGGGTGTATACCTAATCAAAGTATTACTGGATCAAATGGCAGCTCAGTTATAAGTTATTTGAGGAAATGCCACACTACTTTTCACAATGGTTGAACCAATTTACAGTCCCACCAACAGTGTACAAGCATTCCCTTTTCTTTGTAACCTCAGCAGCATCTGTTATTTTTTGACTCTTTACTAATAGCCATTCTGAATAATGTGAGATAGTATCTCACTGTGGTTTTGATTTCCAATTCTCTAATAATTAGTAACATATAGGCTTGTATATACTGCATGTATATCGTCTTCTGAAAAGTGTCTGTTCATGTCCTTTGTCCACTTTTTAATAGGGTTGTTTGATTTTGCTTATAAATTTGTTTAAGTTCCTTATAGTTCTGGATATTAGATCTTTGCATAGTCTGCAAATATTTTCTCCTATTCTGTGGTTTGTTCACTCTGTTGATAGTTTCTTTTGCTCTGCAGAAGCTCTTTAGTTTAATTGTACCCCGTTTGTCAACTTTTTGTTTTGTTGCAATTGGTTTTGGCAACTTTGCCATAAAAGCCTTGTCAAGTCCTGTGTCCGGAATGGTATTTCCTAGGTTATCTTTCAGGGTTTTTATAGCTTTTCATTTTACATTTAAGTCTTTAGTTCATCTTGAGTTGATTTAGGGGTCTAGTTTTTATCTTCTGTGTATGACTAGCCAGTTATTCTAACATCATTTATTGAATAGGCAGTCCTTTTCCCATTGCTGGTTTTTGTCTGCTTTGTCAAAGATCTGATGGTCATCAGTGTGTGGCCTTATTTCTGGGTTCCCTATTCTCCTCCATTGGCCTACGTGTCTGGTTTTGTACCAGCACTATGCTATATTGGTTACTGTAGCCCTGTAGTATAGTTTGATGTCAGGTAGCCTGATGTCTCCAGTTTTGTACTTTTTGCTTAGAATTCCTTGGCTCTTCAGGCTCTTTCTTGATTCCATAAGAATTTTAATTTTTTTTTTCTAGTTCTGTAAAGAATGTCATTGGTAGTGATATCAGAGTGGGGCAGAGAAGTGCTAGGTAGGAGAAAGGCGGGGTCCTGACAGTTGTTGTTGTATAGAAATGCTACTGAATTTTTAGATGTTGAGTTGATTTTGTAACCTGAAATTTTGCTGAAGTTGTTTATCAGATTAAAGAGCCTTTGGGAAGAGATTATGAGGTTTTCTAGATATAGAATCATGCTGTCTGCAAACAGGGATAGTTTGACTTCCTCTCTTTCTGTTTAGATGCTTTGTATTTGTTTCTCTTGCCTGATTGCTCTGGTCAGGACTTCCAGTACTATGTTGACTAGGAGTGGTGAAGGAGAACATCTTTCTCTTGTTAGAGTTTTGGAGAGGAATGCTTCCAGTTTTTTTCCATTCAGTATAATGTTGGCTGTGGTTTTGTTATAGATAGCTCTTATTATTTTGAAGTATGTTCTTTCAATGCCTAGTTTATTGAGGGCTGTTAACATGAAGGAATGTTGAACTTTATCCAAAGCCTTTTCTGCATCTATTGATATAATCTTGTGGTTTTGTTTTTAGTTCTGTTTATATCATGAATCACATTTATTTATTTGCATATGTTGGGCCAACCTTGCATCCTGGGAATGAAGCCTACTTGATCATGGTGGATTAGCTTTTTGATGTGCTACTGGATTTGGTTTGCTAGTATTTTTGAGGCTTTTTGCATCTATGTTGATCAAGAATATTGGCCTGAATTTTTGTATGTGTGTGTGTGTATGTTTGTGTGTGTGTATGTCTCTGCCAGGTTTTAGTGTCAGGATGATTCCAGCCTCATATGAGTTAGAGAGGAGCCCCTCCTTTTCAATTTTTTGGAATAGTTTCAGTAGAAATGGTACCAGCTCTTCTGTATACTTGTGGTAGAATTCAGTTGTAAATTCATCTGGTCCTGAGCTTTTTGGTTGGTAAGCTTTCTATTCTTGATTCAATTTTAGAACTCTTTATTGGTCTGTTCAGAGATTGTTTCTTCCTGGTTCAAACTTGGGAGACTGTATGGGTGGAATTTATCCATTTCTTCTAGATTTTCTAGTTTACATGCAGAGAGGTATTCATAATGGTCTCTGGTTTTTTGTTTTGTTTTGGTTTGGTTTGTTTTTTTTTTTGTATTTTCTGTGAGGTCAGTGGCAATATCCACTTTGTCATTTTTAATTGTGTTGATTTGGATCTTTTCTCTTTTTTCTTTTAATTAGTCTAGCTCGCAGTTCATGTATTTGATTAATGTTTTCGAATAAGAAACTCCTGAATTTGTTGATCTTTATAGGGGTTTTTGCATCTCAATCTCCTGCAGTTCATCTCTGATTTCGGTTATTTCTTTTCTTCTGCTAGCTTTGGTGTTGGTTTGTTCTTGCTTTTCTAGTTCCTCTAGTAGTGATGTTAGATTATCAATTTTAGCACTTTCTAACTTTTTGATATGGGTGTTTAGTGCTATAAACTTCCCTCTTAACACTGTCTTAGCTGTATCCCAGATATTCTGGTATATAGTATATTCTTATTAGTTTCAAAGAATATCTTGATTTCTGCCTTAATTTTGCTATTTACCATAAGGTTATTTGGAAGCAGGCTTTATGTTCCCTTCCCAGCTTGGAGGAAGCAGGGGAAAGGACCTTAGCCATGGTTGTGGCAGAGGGTCTTTCACTTGTCTCTTGAGATTCCATCCCAAAGAGACGTGGAACCACTATCAATTAGTGTCATCAGCCCGGGATGGGTCAGCTATGCTGTGGGCCAAGACAGGAAGTCCCTGCCTGGTGATGAATTGAGGGGGTGGGTGGAACCTGGTCGAGGCCAACTGGCCTTCTCCTTAGAGCAACTGCAGCTTTCTAGAGTTAAAGCTGCATGTTAAAGTACTCAGGGCCTTTGCTCCTTCCCCAATGTGGGGGTAGCAAGGGGAGTAGCACTGCAGTGGCAGTGGCAGTGGTGCTTTTGGTTGCCTCTGGGACCTCCACCTCAGAGAGATGCAGAGCTGCTCCTACTGGGAATGTCCAGGGAGTGGTGCAGATTCTCTGTTAGCCCATGCTGAGGGCTCTACTTGGTAAAGAGCAGGAGGATTGAAGGCCCACAAAGATGAGAGACTGGGCTCCTCTCCATATAGTGACAGTGGCATGTTGGAAGCTCCAGTGAAACCCTCAGGCTCTTTGTTTCTTCCCCAGACTGAAGGCAGCAGAGGCTAAACTGTGTGGCAGTGGCAGATGGGCTATCAGTTGCATTTGGGAGCCCCTCCCCAAAGAAGTACAGAGCCACTAATAGTAGGCTCAGAGGTGTGGGGAATGGCTATTCTCCAGTCTCAAGCTGAGGGCCCTGCCTGGTGAAGAGTAGAGAGTGGGGGCTCACAAGAAAGAGAGACTGGACTCCTATCTTACAGTGGCTGCAGTGTGCTGCAGGTGGCAGCACAGCAACTAGACCCTTTGTTCTTTCCCCTGCCCAAGGGCGTTAGGGTGGTACCATTGCAACTGCAATGGCAGAGTGGTGGTGGATTGTCACTGGGATTTCCTCCTCAGAGAACTGCAGAGCTGCCTCTGACTAATGTGCTCAGGTGAGAGCAGGGTAGCTGTGCTGGAGTCCAGATCGGGAGGCCCAGCCTAGTTGGCAGAAGCAGAGACGGCAACCCCTGTGAAGAATAGTCCAGATACTTTTCCCTGGAATGGCTATGCTGTGCTGGAGATCCATGTAACTCCCTATCACTGCTTGATCTCCAGAGGTTGAAGGCTGTACTAGTGAAGGCTGCAAGACAGCAAAAGCAGAGGTCAGTCTCTCCCTCTGGGATCTGTGTCCTACACAAGTACAGAGCTGCTACCAGCCGAAGATGCCCAGTGGGTGGTGACTGGAGTTTCAGATTGAGGGGGTCTCATTCCATGAGAAGTGGGATTAGGCACCCATGTAAAAAGTAGTCTGGCCACTTTCTTGTGTGATGGTTGTGCTGTGCTGGAGATCTGTGCCACTCCTTAATCACCACTGGAGCCTGAAGGCTATGGTGGCAAGGGCCGCAAGATAGCAAAAATGGCAACCAGTCTCTCTTTCTGGGAGCACTATCCCAAGGAAATAGAGAACTGCTACCAGCCCAAGAGCCCAGACAGAGTTGGCTGGAGACTCAGGCCAGAGGGTCTTACTTATCCTGTGAGATGCAGGGGAGGTGAGGCCTGCAGTGTGTTGCTGGTCAGCCCTCGGATTTGGCCACTTTCCTGAAGGTGTGCAAGACAGCCTGACTTTACCACTCCTGGAGCTGCAACTGCTAATGCTAGGATGCCTGGGGATTCAAGGCTCCTGGGACTCCATGTGTGCCTGGGCAGAGGCTCTGTCCAGACTCCACGTAGCTCTCTGTGTCAGTCTGGAGGTTCCAGAGGGGTGAGCTTACAAGAGGATTGCCTAAGCCTAGGGTTGCAAAGGTCCATGGCCGAAGTGTCTGTCCCTGGGGACTCAATTACTCATTACTTCCACAAGGTAGAAAAGTCTCCCCTGGCTCCATGCCACACCCAAGTGGGAAGTTGTCCTGTCTCACTCCTCACGGTTCTCCACAGGTCAAGTTGTTTCCTTGATGAATTCCAATGTGTTCCAGTTGAATGTTCCAGTTGAAGATCTAGTAATTACTTGCTCCTCTTTCTTTCCATGAGAGTGATGCACACTAGCTGCTTCTAGTCAGCCATGTTGGCCTCTCCCCTAAAATCTTTTCAGTATAGTTTGTCTCATCACTTTTATCATAAGAAAGTCATTCCATAAGCTAAGGTTACCCAAATCGTCTTTGCTGTGTTCATTTTTACAACTCTATAATTTACATTTTATTCTCTAAGGCATCAAAAATTCATTGTGGTCTATGGTGAAAGTTAATAATATAAACTAATTATTTGCTAATACTCTGGCAATTTTTAAAACAATGGTTTGTTTGTTACAGTGAGTGTGAATACTGTTAATTTTATAGTGTTATTGCACTGTCGCCTTATGAGTTTTACTTCTGAAAATTGATTGAGGTTATTTTTCTTATGTTTTAAAACATTCTGTGAGGGGTTGGCAATATTTATTTAATTTTTAGATATACATTGAATGTATTCACTATTCAATGTATATCTAAAAATTAAATAAACATTATCATTCAGATTTTTCAAATACTCTATATTCTTTATTTTGGTTTCAGTTGTCCCATAACAATTGCACATACTGAGAAATTACATCAGGTGCTTCCAGTTAAATAACATTTTAAACTTGAAAATATGAAAACAAATTAGGATTATTTTTCTTTTGAAAAAACAGAAAGTAGTTTTGAAGTTTTATAAAAATCTAAGTAAATTCAAACATAAAATAATTGAAAGAATGTGAGTAGATGAAGCTTAGCAGTTAGGACTTGGTAATGTAGGGTCTTAAACATCATGGCAAGGAGTTGAGGCCTTATTTTTTAGGCCATCTATTTTTAAATGCTGGTTTTGTTACAGCTGCATAAAAATAACCTGAAGATTTTTGTAAGTATACATTGAAATCATATTTAAGTTACAGTTAGATTCTGACGGCAACTTTAAGAGGCAAACTTGTATTATCAAAATAAGTGCTGAAGAATCTCTTAGCATATACTTGTGTGATCACCTTGTACAGTAATTCCTATGGATGCTACAGTCTGAGTATCACCAAAAAATGAGAATGTCGTGAAGATGATTGGGCATTCCAACTTATCTACACTTAAGATAAATATCCATATATGTTGGTGAATGATGATTAGGTTCAAATATTTGTCCTTGCCCAGTCTGTTTCCCTTTTGCTCCTAGTACTCCAATTACTTGTTTAATAATCTTTATTAAAATAATAGATATTTCTCTATTCCTTTTTCAATTTTCTGTCATCTTGCTTCTCAGTGACTTAGTCTATATTTATTTTTTGAACCATCTTCCAGTTTACCAATTTTTACTTTATATGTGTCTAATTTGTTAATGCCAATGATTGAATTTTACTTTATTACATTTTTATATTTTAAGTTACATTGTATTATATTTTGTTAAATATTTATATAATAATGATGAGATATATATTTATTTTATATATATTACCTTGTTATTATATTTTTCAGTGCTAGGATTTCTAATTGATACAGTTTCCAGTCCTCTGCCTAAATTGCCTACTTTGCATTTTAATTACTTGAACATATTAATCACAATTTTAGAGTGGATTTGAAAATTCACTTATGTATATCTCTGGTGGAGATTTTATTTGCTCTTTTTCTTGATTTTTTGATTAAATCTTTTTGTATGTTTGGGGCTTTTATTGAATGACATTAAATGTAAAAATTGTAAGCATAATTTGAGACTCTAGATGTTTTCATTCTCCAAAAAAAATTTTAATTCTGTTTCTGGCATGTATCTAGCGGGGACAATAGCAATACCAGATCATCTTAATACAATAAAGGTCTGAGATAATTTGAAGCTGAAACTTAATCCTTCTCTTAGCTTTCACCCTTATTCCTATGCTTAGTCCTTTAAAGTCCCAACAAAAACCTATGCATGTGCCAGAACCCTTCCTGCTTGGTGGGTCCTGAACTCCAGTTTTGGTTCTCTCAGCCCTTTCTGCCTGCCAAATTCTCTGCCTACATTCTCAAACTTTCCAAAAAGACTTTCAGAGTTAGCAAATTCCTCAACAGGGAATGTAGTACTAATTGCCAAGCTCATCTCTTTGGTTTTCCTCTTGCCCCCACACCCCAAATCCTAGCCCTCAAAATTTTGTTATCTGATAACTTTTCAATGCCTTTAGATATTTTAAAGCCTACTTTGCCCAACTTTTCAAGGAAGTATAAGAATTTCATATCAGAGTTCTCCAAGAAACAGAGGACGAAATAGAATTAGCCATGCAAGAGATGTATTGGAAGCAATGCCTGTAAACATAAAGGTGAGGAAGTGAAAGAGTAGGCAGAGAGATTCTTCAGACGATGGTGCAGGTCTGAAACCTGGGAAAGAGGAGAGGGAAGGAAGAATGATTGGTTAGTACAAGTTTTACTCTACAATGTACTTCTGGAGAAGTCTCAACCCAGACAAGGGGGAGCTAGCTACAAAGTGAAGATTAACTATCAAAGAAGTCTCCTGTTAGTAGAAATGGCCCAACTATAATACCCCTGCCAAGTTCAGTCATTAGCTTTGAGCTACTCAGAGTGAGCATGGCCTTGGGGAAAACACCGAACCGTAGAGGATCCAAAGGTGTGGTAACTGGAAGATCTTTTCCAGCTACTGTGCTCATAGGAAGTTTCCTTGAAGGGATAGCTAGAGACCTATGGAACCACAGGCCTTATAGCATAAATGTACTGCATAAATATTATGTATGATTTATCCCCCATCCCCTTTACTTTTTCTTACCTTGTTATTTAGTGATTGATTTGTATATTTATAAGACTGCCTCAAAATAGCATTGAAATAAAGCAGACTATAATATTTTTAAACTTGTGGATTAACCCAAAAAGTAAATATCTAAAAATAAATATTGGAACCCACTAGAAATAGAATGGATGTCATTTTACTTAACTGGATAGTCTATTAAATTCCTTAAGCTTTTGATTATATTGGTTTCTACTTTTGTTTTATGTTTTCTTCATCAGCATATTACCTGTAGACTTCATTTACTGATTTTAGGGAATTAAGAGGCCTAAATGTGCTTTCCTGTTTCCACCTATTGTCAGATGCTTGAATTACACAATCAGATTAACAATATATTGTCTCATACTTCATGTTTTCTCCTGCATCTCCCTGGAGTGCCCCTCTCTGCTTCTTATTGTGGTTATTTCTTATGTCTCTTTCAAGGATGAGTTCAAGCATCATCATCTTCAGGAAGTACTCCCATATAACTTTTCTATGTTTCTGTAATATCTTATGGATATGTTCATTATATCACTTATCCCACTGTGCTTTAATGATTGTTTGAGTTCCTTGAACAGAGACCTTGCTTGTGTTTTCCATAATATTTCTTATAAGTAGCACTTTGTAAATAAGTGCTCAATAAATGTTTGTTCAATAAAAAAGCTTAAGTTTCATGAGAAAATATATATAACCACAGGTATGTTTAGCACCACTATTTAGTCATATTCACTGATTGTGATGAAAAGACAGGCATAAGTTTTGCTTGATGTAGGGGGCACGATGCAGTTCTAGTTACTAGTGATGGGGCACTGCATATTGAAGAAGGTTTAAAAAATGACCACCCCCTTACGAGGTGAGGAATTTTAGAACAGCCCGGCCAACATAGTGAAACTTCGTCTCTATTAAAAATGCAAAAAATTAGCCAGGAGTGATGACGGGTGCCTGTAATCCCAGCTACTAAGGAAGCTGAAGCAGAAGAATCGCTTGAACCCAGGAGGCAGAGGTTGTAGTGAGCCGAGCACTCAGTCTAGGTGACAGAGTGAGATTTTGCCTCAAAAAAAGAAAAAAGAAAAAAGAAAAACAAACAAACAAACATAAAACAAAAACAACTGGCCAAACCTAAATATCATAGAATGTGCTTACCATGGGAAACCTGAGACTAAGTTACTTGCTGAAAAGTAACTCACATTTTTTCACAAAGCTCTCTGGGGTTTCAATTTTAGCTTGTTTTCAATATCTATTACCTAAGCCTAAGTGGATTGGTTTGGTAAACCAAGTGCTTTTAGCCATTAGTAAAAAGCAAATGGCATTCACATATCTGCTTAATGAACAAAACACATGTTTTGTTAGTTTTCTATAGATGTGTTCAAGAATAGGGCGTTAGTTATACCCAGGAGCAAAAAAATCAATACCAAATGTGAAGTGTCACTTAAAGCTTTATCTTGCTGCCAGTTTTTCTTTTAGACCTCACTTGATTTCTGCAACAGAGCCTCTGAGACTATTCATTTGCGTGGTTGTCTTAGTTGTTCTCCTCCAGAACACTCACCAGCCTTTTGATTCCCAACTCCCTTATTTCTGCTGTCCTCACCTCCAGAACACTACTCAGATTTAATGGGAACTAGGCTGGAGAAATACTATAGCTCTGCTTTATGCAATATCACATTTATGCAGCAATAGGCATAATTAGCATGTTTTAAAAATTAATAATAGGCCTGGTGCAGTGGCTCATGCCTATAATCCCAGCACTTTGGGAGGCTGAGGCAGGTGGATCACCTGAGGTCAGGAGTTCAAGACCAGCCTGGGCAACATAGTGAAATCTCATCTTTACTAAAAATACAAAAATTAGCAGGGCGTGGTGGCACTTGCCTATAATCCCAGCTACTCGGGAGACTGAGGCATGAGAATCACTTGAACCCAGGAGGCAGAGGTTGCAGTGAGCTGAGTCACACCACTGCCCTCCAGCCTGGGTGACAGAGTGAGATTCTGTCTCAAAAATAACAATAATAAGAATAAGAATAAGAATAAGAATAAGAATAAGAATCATGACAGGTTAGAAATCTCACAAATAAGACTACTGTGAATGATATTTATAAACATACCTTTATTTTTTCCTTATACTGAGCTTAAGATACTTGACTATGGAAAACCTATTATAAGAGCAAAAAACAAAATATTTTTCTCTAAGCTTTGTGGACATCACGTTTCTGCTTAAAATTTTCCAATGGCTTTGCACTGCAAATAGAATAAATTTCAAATGTAAAGTCTGCAAGGCCTTACATAATCTGGATGTAACCTGTCTTTATAATTTATTCTCTTAATGTTTTTGCCTGGTTCCCTATTCCCAGTAGACTTCCTTTCAATACTCAGTCATGTCTAGGCTCTTCCTTCCCTAGAAATTTTGCCTATGATCGTCCACATTTTCCCTGGTCTTCTCATATCTGGTTTTTTTGTTTGTTTGTTTTTTTCTTTTTTTCATTCAGTTCTCAGCTCAAATATCATCTTCTTAGAAATGTCTACTCTGACAATCTTAGATAAAGTAGGCCCCTCCTCACCCTGCCTCTATTTTTATTAGTCTATTTTACTTACTCTAAAGTATTCTACATTACCTTAACCTGTTGATTCCATGAGGGCATGAGCTTTGTTTGGTCACTATAAAGGAGACAACTTGGCTACAAATATCAGCAGTGTTATATTTGATCGACAACTTGGCTACAAATATCAGCAGTGTTATATTTGAGCCTGCCACCTTCAGATTCAGTTCTTTGACAGTTCAAAGATTAGCTTTGATTGTGAGAGAGGAGAACAGAAGAAAATGGTCAAGCAGACAGTTTGGGTGGGCCCTTGGTTGAATTATTTCAAACAAAAGAACAGCCTGAAAAATCAAGCTATAAGCACAGATAAGGGAACTTACACAGCAGGGCTTGCCTAATACATGCCTACTGCAGCCCAGATAAGAAAGGCTACACAGGTGACTTGCCCAGACATGCCCACAATGAAAAATTCCATCCTCTAACACATGTGCAGTAAGGGGAGCAAAGCAGTATGGAGTAACTCAAGCTAAGGGCCCACATATGCACTAGGGTGATGGGGATGGAGCTACCAAAAATTTGTGCCTTATGCAAATTAGACATCCAGCCCTCCTCAGTTTCTTATAAAAGCCTTTGCATTCAACTATAAAAACAGCAACCGGTTTGATCCCCTTCTCTGCTGCAGAGAGCTTTCTTCTTTCACTTAGTAAACTTTCGCTCAAACCTCACCCTTCCTGTCTACATTCCTTAATTCTCTTGTTGTGAGACAAAGAACTCCAGGTGACACATCACAATGAAAGACTGCTACATTGTGGTACATTGGTAACATTGTAACAATTGGACTGACTTCCCATATGGGTAGTCACTGAGAAGAGGACAACTGGCTACAAATATCAACAGGCTTATAACGATATTCTTACCTTCAAGTCCAGTTCTTTAAAAGTCCAAATTTGCTCTGAACTGACTTCAAGCAAGTGCCCACTCTTGAACCAATTACCAAGGCTGGAGGATAAAGACACAAATTGGCCAAACTTGGATTACCTGCTTTCTTCATCTTAAAGGTAGGATCAGCTCAGAGAGTAAAGACTGAGAATATGAATGAATGATTTTCCAGAGAAAATTAGGGTAATTTTTCTGAAGAAATCGGGGTTTGGGGGAATGGAAGGTGGGCAGTGAAAGCAGTAGTTGCTAACTAAAAGAAATAGTAATTGATATGTTCAGTTTAAAGGGCTGCAAGGCATTCCTTAGGGTGGATGTATACTAATGTAGCCTATCATTTCCTTGTGGATGAATATTTTAGGTTGTTTGCAAAATAGTATTATGATAAACATCATTGTTCATTTGTTTTGATTATATCAGAATTACTCCTAAAAGTAAAAAGGCTAGGTACTAGTGTGCATATTAAATGTTCAATTAAGGAAAGTTATATTAAACACCTTATAGAAATTCATTTATCTTGCTAAACTAGTCTTGTCCCATAGAAACATAACGTGAGCCACATATGTAGTTGTAAATTTTCTAATAATCAACATTTAAAAAGTAAAAAGGGGCCAGGTGTGGTGGCTCACACCTGTAATTCCAGCACTTTGGGAGGCCGAGGCAGGCAGATCACAAGGTCAGGAGTTTGACCAGCCTGGCCAACATGGTGAAACCCTGTCTCTAATAAAAATACAAAAACTAGCTGAGCATGGTGGCACATGCCTGTAATCCCAACTACCCCGAAGGCTGAGGCAGGAGAACCGCTTGAACCAGGGAGTCAGAGGATGCAGTGAGCCAAGATCATGCCACTGCACTCCAGCCTAATGACAGAGCAAGACTTCTTTCCCCACCAATAAATAAATAAATAAATAAATAGATAAATAAATAAATAAATAAGAATAAATAAAAAGTAAAAAGGAACAAGTGAAGTTGATCATTTATGTATTTGTTTAACCCAAAAAATCAACAATAGTCTATTTTAACATGTAATTAATACTAACATTTATTTACAGTATTGTTTACATTTTGTTCTTTTACTAAAGTCTGAAACCTGGGGGGCATTTTACACTTACAACTCTCTCAATATGGATTAAAGTTCAGCAGCCAAGTGGAATAAGTGACTATCTTATTGGAGAGCACAGCTCTAGAACATTCTAGTTCTAATAAACATATAGGGGGTTTTACATACCCAAGTGCTCTCAGAGACTAGTTTCTGGGTAACAATTTAAATCTAGCTTTAAATTGAACCTAGTACAAATCACTCATTAATCAAACTCCATCTCTAAGAAAAGTCTCACTCTAAGTGGTGGTTTGGAAATACATGGTGAAGAAAACTTGACAACATCTCAAACCAATAATTAAGATGAGTCATCACCAGGAGCAGGCTTAAGAAAAATGCTGGCCGGTCGCGGTGGCTCACACCTGTAATCCCAGCACTTTGGGAGGCCGAGTCGGGTGGATCACGAGGTCAGAAGATCGAGAGAGACTGTCCTGGCTAACACAGTGAAACCCCGTCTCTAACAAAAAATAAAAAATAAAAAAAATTGCTGGGCGAAGTGGCGGGCGCCTGTAGTCCCAGCTTCTTGGGAGGCTGAGGCAGGAGAATGGTGTAAACCGGACAGGTGGAGCTTGCAGTGAGCTGAGATCCGGCCACTGCACTCCAGGCTGGGCGACAGAGCGAGACTCTGTCTCAAAAGAAAAAGAAAGAAAGAAAGAAAAATGCTGAGTCTTAGAATAATGAAAAGTTTGCCTGGGGTGTGGTGAGAAATGGTAAGACTCTGGGAGAACTTAGATAAAGCTACCCAAAGGAGAAGAATGTGAATGTGGTAAACTGCAGTTATGAAGCACCAGTGCAGTAAATTCCACTGTGATCTCAGAGAGTTCATCAGACTTTGGATGAAATATGGTTTTAGATTGTGCAAATCTTTTTACTGTGATTTCAGAAACATAGCAAATATATATTGAATGCTTACTCAGAGCTGTGTTCTGTGTTCATTTGTTTCTCACAACACACGAATTAGAAACTGTTCTTACACTAATTTTGCTGATAAACCAACTGAGATGCAAAGTAATTAATTTCATAGTTGGCAACTGGTGATGCTGAGATTTAAACTGCTGATTGCTAACTCTACAGTCCACTCCATTAGCTCTGTTCTATTTTATTCTTAGTATATTACATGTATTTTTACAGTCAAGTCTTGTGACTAATATTTATCTTTCAGTGCACACTGACACTAGCAAATAGGTCACTTAAAATCTTAGACATAAGTATTCTAATCAGCAAAAGCTGTGTTTCTCTTTGAAAATTACTGCTTAGAAATTTGACTTATATTTTGATGTCTTATGAAATGACTAACAAGGTTAGTCCCAAGGCCCCAGCGAACTCTGGCTATGCCCAAAAAATAAATAAATAAATAAATAAATAATAAAATTATTTAAAGTTGAAGACTGTAGGAGAGAAAGAAATAATATATTTTTCTCCTCACCCATTGCAAAGTTCATGGCTGACACCTCTATACATATATTTAGAGATTAATTAGAAAAAAATATATAAATTTATTTAGTAGGTTTATACAACATAGAAGCATTCAGAAATAAAGACCCAAAGATCTATGGAAAACCCTGTTTTTATGGATAGTCGTGCAGAAGTGTGATTGTAAGACAAAGAGTAGGATCTAATTGTAATAAGCTGGAGGGAACTTACCAAGGCTGGTTTTTTCAGCTTCTTCTTGGTTTCTAGATGAAGAGTAAAGACCCTCTGGAACGAGAGTCTTCTGACTTACTTTCAGCAGAGATAGCCAGAGACTTCTTTTATGACCTGCTTCAGGACATAAAGGCAGAAGGTCAGAGTGACAACCTTGCTGCTACTGTGGATTTCTTGATTTCCTTCTGCTTAAGATGCTCAACGTGCCGAGACGCCATATTTGTAGTATTGTGATCTGAGGTCTGGCAAGACCAAATCCTGAGTCCTGGAGACTCCATTAGACCCTACCTGAATAGCCAGCCTCTCCCCCTGTCTTTACGACCTTGCCATCTCATCTTTCAGACAATTCTATTGAGTTGTTAGAAAGAAATTGCCCTGGGATAAATAAGAAAGCATCTGTCATCTTAATGTGACAGTTAGTAAAGTAGCACAGGACCAGTACAATAATCATTTAATTGTTTTCGATTGCTTGGGAAATGCCACTGAGCCTCAAAGAAATGCCTGGGGAAGGGTGTAATAAAAATGTTGGTGTGGGGGTGTGCATTATCTCATTCCAATTCCCAAAGTTAGTTGGAGATCCACTAGTCTGACTCACTCCCACCAAACTCCAACCCAATAAAAAGAAAGAAAGAAAAGAATAGAAACAAAAAAATTACTAGACTGAGAATGTAAATGTTGTTATGTTTCTTTGCTATTAGTTACTTCAAGGCTTCAATTTTTGACTTTGAGAAAGTCTGTCTGCTGGTGGCACCATGCTTGAGGCAATGGGAAAAATATGTGAACCAGTATTCTTCCTATAAGAAAGGAGAAAATTCTGTTTTATAAATACACACGGTATTTATAAACAGCCCCCAAAATAATTACTGAATTCAGAAACAGTTTATTATAGGCAAGCACCAGGCTGAGCAGAGGTAAAAAGATAGTCCAACAGACTTTTACAGCTTCTCAGGCGTAATGCTCAGGGAAGGCAGATGCCATTCTTCCTCAACCTGTTTTGGAATCCTAACAGCATGGTAAAAAGGGATTTGGCAAAGGTTCCTGAGCATAGGAACTGTATTTCTCTTGTTTTTTGCTGTATCCTCAGGTTGTGGCACTGGCAAGGCATTATGTAAAGTTTTATAAGTATCAATTAAAAGCTGCTGCATGAATAAGAGACTTTTTTCTCTTACCTGTCTTATCACCCAGAATTTCTTTCATTAGTGATTGTTTGGCTGTATATCTGGAATTAAATATAAGCTAGTGGACCTCTTGGTAGACTGCCATAGAGGAAATTCAGAAGGGATCAAAGCAAATAATCTCAACGTCAGTTTTAATCTTGAGAGCCTACAGTTCTAAAACCTTTCAAAGACTCAATTTGATGGGCATGATTAAGCAAAATGTCTAGTCCGTCAGTATCAGGAACAACACACCTCTGATGGAATTTGTGGATTTTTTGATGAAGATATATATTTACAAGAAAAGACTGCTGGACTCCTCCAGATGCAGGCTGATACACAGGGTTTATCTGTCACAAATGTAAAATCAGAGCCTCTCAACAATTTTAGAAAATAATTTTCTTATTATATTAGGCTCAGAAATGACCTCGTCAGTTTGGGAGAACTTCTCTCAAGGTCCTTGAGCTCCATGGGAACGATTTGAGTCTGGGAAGGTACCTGGGTGACCTGAACTTAATTGGCTCCTCTCTTGGCTCCTCTGAGACCCTCACTGAATCACCACATACATGGAAGTAATGACACTTACCGCCTTGCATTCATTAGTATAATAGCTTTAATGATTTGATTTGCTCCTATAAAAGGTGCTATATGAATGCAAATGATTGCCAAGGATGATAATTAACAGTCTTCAGCTGCAAACTACTTACACCTGAAGTCCATAGGTCACAGAAAGAGAAATGTAAAGGTATTATTTAAGAAGATTGTTACCTCTTTGTGCTAAATATGATGACAGGCATTTGTAAAAGCTGCGTGTTTCTCTAGTTACATAGCCTGAGTATTTTTGCTGACTGAAGGAGATACTGGTATAATTCGTCTTTCAGAAGTGTTAAATGTTAGGGTGGTAAGATATTGCATTCAAGATGGGGGAGGGGGTAAGAGAAAGGAGGGGGAACCAGGGAGTCTATTTCCAGGTAGGAAAATGCAAAGTCCTGGAACTGTAAGTGTATATAATAGAGAAAGATTTATCTTGATTTGTACTCTGCCAGCAGTATACACAGTTTTACAAGATAAAAAACAAAAATGCAATAGCAGAATCCAAGCATTTCAAGTGAAATGTAATTTACTCCGTTATGTATTGTTTACTCTGTCATGGCCATGTATTAGATACTTCTTATTGACAACATTGATTATCTCCATGAAACCAACAATTTGATTAAGTAGCAAAAGCTTCAGGTCTCTCAATTTTAATCTGGAAGGAAGAGGGAATTTTTGTTGCTAGAGATGAGCTTCCACTGCTCATTAAGTCCAGCTGCCCATCTTGCTGTTAAATTACAAAAAATAAAAATAAAATAAAAATAAGATGAACTAAAATAAAAGGAAAAGGTGGCTGTACTTTCATTCCTCTCACAGGTTGGCTCCCTTTTTAAAAAGACTAAATTTTATAAAGTTTTAATTTTTACAATGTAAGCTAGAGAGCTTGAGTACAGCCTTGGTTTTTTCTTTTAACTGATATATCCCTTTAATAATCCTTGTACAGATGGACATGTGGCAAAATCCTCTACTCAGCATATTACCTAAATGGAGAATTAAGTAAGAATAAAGAATCTTTGCCACCTGCTTAGGCGTCTTATCTTCCTTGGTTTGTAGGGACAGTTATTTTTACATCTTTTAAGGGGTTCTCATTAACTTCTTATAGTGTCACAACGTTCTCTGATCATAAATGCTTGCCTTCTCTTTGTAAGCCATTCCAGTTTTACAGCTTATCTCTTTCATCTATTGCTTGATCTGAGATCAGTCTTTCATTTGTTTATAGATAGTTTATTTCTACTGGTTATTTGGGATTTTCAAGCACAAAATGTCAATCAAAGTGAGAAGTTCAGAAAAGAGACTCAAGTACTTTGAAGTAGAAGACCTTTAATTTCAACCGGGTGCAACCGCCTTTGCAAAATTAGGACTGAGACAGTGAAAGAGATCTAAACTAACTGACCCATCTTACTTCTAACCTTTAAGCTGTCCTTGTTATTTCCTGGGCATAGACTGGCTAACTTTGGGAGGAACTTAGTTTATAGTTTAAAACAAAGACAGTAACAGCCCTTTCCTAAAACAAGTCTCGTTCTTGCCCGGCGACTAGAATGCCTTTGTAGGACTGACAGATTAGCCACACGATTAGAAACTATGGTTTAGAAGTCATGCACCTGGAAGATACAAGATTCTGACCCTCCCTAAACTGTTCCTAAGGTCAGTGCTTGAGATATTTTCCTGCACTTGATGGATCAGCTGGCACCACCCAGATGGGTAAACTGGCACATCTGATCTTGTGCCCCCACCCCCCCCACCCAAGAACTGACTCAGTGCAAGAGAACAGCTTCAGTTCCCTATGATTTCACCTCCTACCTGACCAATCAGCACTCCCGGCTCACTGGCTTCCCCAACTCACCAAGCTGTCCTTAAAAACTCTGATTCCCAAATGCTCAAGGAGAGTGATTTGAGTAATAATAAAAACCCAGTCTCCCACACAGCTGGCTCTGCATGAATTACTCTTTCTCTATTACTCAGTTGGCCAGTGGGCAAGCTGAACGCATTGGGCAATTACATGGAGAGGGGCGTTCATACTCCAAAGGTGAGAAGTCTCATAAAGGTTGAGAGACCGGTAAACTCATGAACTGACTTCTAATGTCTCATGTAATTTGCTTTTAAAAAAGAAGCAGTGTGTTTGTAATTTGAGTTCAAAATAGAGTACACACTGATACGGCTCCGATGAGTGGAGGATCACCAGGGTTCTTAGTCTCCAGTCGAGTTAGATAAAATGACACGGACACACGTGGAGTGTTTTACGGGGCAGAGAGTTTAATAGGAAAGTAAGGAGGAAGAAGCTCCCTCATACAGAGACAGAGGGAGAGGGGCTCCAAAGCCAAGAGAGGAAATCCCTTGTGCAGTGGAAAAGTGGCTGCTTACACGAGGAGAGTGGAGGAGGTGGTGTCTGATTTGCATAGGACTCAGGGGATTGGTTTGACCAGGAATGTCACTCACATAGCCCGGAAAAAAA
>NW_012114688.1:3596312-3622644 GCF_000951035.1 Colobus angolensis palliatus
AAAAAAAAGGCCCTCCCACCCTAGTCTTTTAATATGCAAATATAGGGCACCATGATGTTCTACACGCGTGGGGATAGGTGGGGGCAAGGAAGACGATAGCAGAAATTTCCATATTTGGGTGGACCCAATTTCTAATGGCCAGTATTTGCATATCAAAGGTTGCCTGCCCAGCTCTAAGACCCTGGGCTTTCCTGCAAGACAAGAAATGTTTCTGAAGCTGCTTTCAAGGAAATAAAAACTTTCCAAGTCGCCCCTTTCCTCTCTATCTGCCTAAAATAATTTCTTAATAACTCCTACAACAACACAATGAGAAAATTAATACTGAACTTTAAAACAATTTTTTTTCCCATGCAGATGGGGAATTTAGTGTGGAAACTGGAAGAAATTGATCCTGCAGCCAGCTAGTGGTACATATTAAAATATAAATTATGTAAGGAAAAAATAATTTTGTCTCTACCATGGTAAGTTCTTGGCTAGGGTCCTTGTAACAAAAGACAAATTGACAGGAGCAAAAGAAACAAGTTTATTAATATTTGTATTTCATATATACATGGGAGATACCCAGAGCAATGTGTAGCTCAAAGTGGTGGCTTAGATTCAGGCCTAAATATTACCCTTAGCTAAACCAAAGGAAGAAGGGTGTTGGCAAAGTCAATTACAGGGAGGAGACCAAGAAAAGCACATTAGACAAGAATAAGTTTTGCTATGTAGATTAAAGTCAGTACCTTCTGCATAGACACGACTCTCTTGTGATTTACAGTCATCCTGATTTTCCTGATAGAGAGAAGGAGACACCATTACAAATGGAGATTTTCTTTATAAATGTAAATTTTCCTTATAAAAGGGTAACTTCTACTCTGTTTTTAGAGCTTTTCCTGTGTCTGCTGTTTCTCAAAATAATCAGCTCAAAGTAATCCTTATGCCAAAGAGGCATATTTGAGGTGGCATATTCTGGCCTCCTACAGTCATATTTTGGGGTGGCATATTCTGGTCTCTTACAGTCATATTTTGAAGTGGCATATTCTGGTCTCTGACAGTGGTAATATTTTTAAAGCATATTTTAAAGCAATCCAACCCAATTACAGGGTTAAAGTTATTTGAATCCTCAGCAAGTTTTCAAAATTTGCAAATTGTTTTGGTTTCCTCCTTTTTTTCTATCTTTTACTGATCTTGTTTACCCTCGTGCTCTTTTGGCCTCACCTATATTTTAACTGTTTAAATTTCATCTGGCACTTAACATCCCATATGCCCCCTTTTTCTTCATGTCCTTCAAAAATCTTTTCTCTGTAAGGTGATTTCAGCCAGGTGTTAGGAGTTGTTGATGAAAAGCAATGAACTCTAAAATATTTAAAGAGATGTATTCTGAGCCAAATATGACTGGCCATGGCCTGTGACATAGCCATCAGGAGGTCCTGAGAATATGTGCCCAAGGTGGTTGGGGCGCAGCTTGGTTTTATACATTTCAGAGAAGCATGATACATCAATCAAACATTTAAGAAATACATTGATTTGGTCCAGAAAGGTGGGACAGCTCAAAGTGAGGGCTCCCGGGCTATACGTAAATTTAAACATTTTCTGATTGACAAATTGTTTGAGCTTGTCCCAAGACCTGGGATTGATAGAAAGGGAATGCTCATATTAAGATAAAGACTATGGAAACCAAAGTTCTTTTGAAGTCTTATAGTGGCTTCCGTTAGAGACAATAGATGACAAATGTTTCCTATTCAGATCTTAGTTAATCTCTTTAGGATTGGGAGGGTCTAGAAGAAAAAGCTCTAGCTGTATTAATAGAGATTCTTTACAGATGCAAATTTCCCCCCACAAAGAATAGCTTTGCAGGGTCATTTCAGAATATGGCAAAAACAAAACAAAACAAAAAACCATGTTTTGGTCTTAAATATTTTGATTTTCTTGCCTGTCTTGTAATATTAGGCCGAAGTCAGGCTGGAAAGTAAGTCACAATATACATGGTTAAATATAACCCATCTAATGAGGATTTATGATTTGTAGTGCATGAATCCCCAGACCCTTTAGATAAGAATTTGGGCAAGATTAAATAATCAGAGTTTAGTCCTCAGAGTAAATAACTTGTCTTTACTAGACTAGTTGTGAAAAATATACTTGGAGAAAAAAAATATCTTATTAAAGTAACAAAATTCCGATATGATGGCTGCTTACTGGTATTGTCCCTTCTGGGAAACAGAATCTTGATGTTGTGAGGGCCAAGTTCTTTGCTCCCTTAAAGACTCACTGAAAAATCGACATGAGGCACATTAATTAATGGGAAAAAAGGCATACAAATGTATTTAACATTTATACATGAGAACCTTCAGAATGAAGATCTCCCCACAATAAGGTACCTACACTTACATACCATATTGAGATTATAGAAAAAAGCTGGGCTTAGATTCTGGTAAAACAGATTATGGGAGGAGGGAGAAGAGGAATTCTATTGAGGGGCAATAAATGATTACTTGAGGGAATGATTGGATCAGGAAACAAATTCTTAATAGGTTTCTTTGGAATTAAATGATTCTTAGAGATAGCCATTATTTTGCAAAGGGTTTGTTTAGATGTGGTTATATTCTTGGTCCTCTTTTCTGCTATTACATGGAGGGGGTGGGATAAATTGTTCTCTTTGGTGGGTCTGGAACTTAGGCAGACAAAGGAATCTTCAGAAAGTTTTCACCCACTAAAAGCTGAGTTGGTAGCTGTGGGGGGAAAAACTGAGTTAATAGCTGAGTGGAAACGGATCCGATTCAACCATTCTCCCATTTCTGGGAATAGGCCAGTCTTATTAAACAGCTGTGTCTCATTTAAGGCTATGACATTGAAGATAGGTTTTCACAAGAAGAAAACGAAGATTAATGTTGAGAGCAGTCTAAGAACTCATGTCCTTAGAGTCTGGAGGGCAGCCAGTTGAAGTGTCCAGATGTTAGACTCAAAGCATCTTCAGTTAAAGTGAAAGAAGGCAGTGGCAATCTGACAAGTTTTCCTCACCTGTATTTCAAAGTATGAGTTTAAGTTTGCAGGGCCTTAAGAAAATGGCAGTGACAATGTCATTAAGTCCAAGTGAGAAAAGCAGAATAAAAATATAAAAATCTTAATTTGGAGACTTGTAGTCAGGAAAGAATTCAGCATTCATTCTAAATTGTAAGTAAATAATAAAAACTGAAAAACAATGGAAGAGGCTAGAATTTAATAACAAGTATACTATAGTTTTTTATTTTATTTTATTTTTATTTTATTAAGTTTCAGGATACATATGCAGAATGTGCAGGTTTGTTCAATATGTAAACGTATGCCATGGTGGTTTGCTGGACTTATCAACCCATCACCTAGGTATTAAGGCCCACATGCCTTAGCTATTTATCTTGATGCTCTCCCTCCCTCCTGACCCACAACAGGCCCTGGTGTGTGTTGTGTTGTTCCCCTCCCTGTGCCCATGTGTTCTCATTGTTCAGCTCCCACTTGTGAGTGAAAACATGCACTATCTGGTTTTCTGTTCCTGTGTTAGCTTGCTGAGGATGATGGCTTCCAGCTTCATCCATGTCCCTGCAAAAATCATGATCTCATTCCTTTTTATGGTTACATAGAATTCCATGGTGTATATGTACCACATTTTCTTTATCCAGTCTATTAGTGATGGACATTTTGGTTGATTCCATGTCTTTGCTATTGTGAATAGTGCTGTAATAAACATAAATGTGAATGTATCTTTATAATAGAATGATTTATATTCCTTTAGGTATACACCCAGTAATGGGATTTCTGGGTCAAATGGGATTTCTGATTCTAGATCCTTGAGGAATTGCCACACTGTCTTCCACAGTGGTTTAACTAATTTACTTTCCCACCATCAATGTAAAAGCATTTCTATTTCTCCAAAGCCCCGCCAGCATCTGTTGTTTCCTGACTTTTTAATAATTTCCATTCTTACTGGCATGAGATGGTATGTCATTGTGGTTTTGATTTGCATTTCTCTAATGATAAGTGATGTCAAGCTTTTTTTCAAGTTTGTTGGCCCCATAAATGTCTTCTTTTGAGAAGTGGTCTGTTCATGTCCTTTGCCCAATTTTTGATGGAGTTGTTTGTTTTTTTCTTGTAAATTTTTTTAAGTTTCCTGTAAATTCTGGATATTAGTCATTTGTCAGATGGGTAGATTGCAAAAATTTTCTCATATTCTGTAGGCTGCTGGTTCATACTGATGATAGTTTTTTCTGTTTTTGTTTTTGTTTTGTTTGTTTTTTTTTTGCTGTACAGAAGCTCTTTAGTTTAGTTGGATCCCATTTATCAATTTTTGCTTTTGTTGCAATTGCTTTTGGCAATTTCATCATAAAATCTTTGCCCATGCTTATGTCTTGAATTGTATTGCCTAGATTTTCTTCTAGGGTTTTTATGGTTTTGTATTTTACATTTAAGTCTTTAATTCAACCCAAGTTAATTTTTATATAAAATCTAATGAAGGAGTCCAGTTTCCGTTTTCCACATACGGCTAGTCAGTTTTCCCAGTACCACTTATTAAATAGGGAATACTTTCCCCATTGATTTTTTTCTGTCAGGTTTGTCAAACATCAGATGGTTGTAGATGTGTGGACTTATTTCTGAGATCTCTATTCTGTTCCATTGGTCTATATGTCTGTTTCGGTACCAGTACCATGATGTTTTGGATACTTTAGCATTGTAGTATACTTTGAAGTCGGGTAGCATGATGCCTCCAGTTGAACTGCATTCTTTTTGCTTAGGATTGTCTTGGCTATATGGGTTTTTTTTGGTTTCATGTAAATTTTATTTTATTTTATTTATTTATTTTGAGATGGAGTCTCACTTTGTCACCTAGGCTAGAATACAGTGGGACAATCTTGGCTCACTGCAACCTCCAACTCCTGGGTTCAAGTGACTCTTCTGACTCTCCTGCCTAACCCTCCTGAGTAGCTGGGATTACAGGTGCATGCCACTGCATCCAGCTGATTTTTGTACTTTTAGTAGAGATGGGGTTTACTATGTTGGCCAGGCTGGTCTCAAACTTCTCACCTCAGATGATCCACCCACCTCAACCTTGCAAAGTGTTGGGATTACAGGCATGAACCACCATGCCTGGCCAGTTTCATGTGGATTTTAAAATAGTTGTTTTTTGTTTGTTTGTTTTTTTTTTTTAATTCTGTGAAGAATGTCAATGGTAGTTTAATGGGAATAACATTGAATCCATGAATTACTTTGGGCAGGATGGCCATTTTTATAATGGTTCTTCCTATCCATGGGCATGGAGTGTTTTTCCATTTGTTTGTGTCCTCTCTTATTTCCTTGAGTAGTGGTTTATATTTCTCCTTGAAGAGGTCCTTCATATCCCTTATTAGCTGTATTCCTAGGCATTTTATTCTCTTTGTAGCAATTGTGAATAGAAGTTCATTCATTACTTGTCTCTCTGCTTGTCTCTCTGGTGTATAGAAATGCTTGTAATTTTGTCACACTGATTTTGTGTTCTGAGACTTTGCTGAAGTTGCTTATCAGTTTAAGGGCTTATCAGTTTAAGGCTCAGCTTTTGGGCTGAGATGATGGGGTTTCCTAGATATAGGATAATGTTGTTTGCAAACAGAGACAATTTGACTTCCTCTCTTCCTATTTGAATATCCTTTATTTCTTTCTCTTGCCTGAGTGCCCTGGCCAGAACATCCAATACTATATTTCATATGAGTGTTGAGAGAGGGCATCCTTGTCTTGTGCTGGTTTTCAAAGGGAATGCTTCCAGTTTTTGCCCATTCAGTGTGATATTGGCTGTGGGTTTGTCATGAATGGTTCTTACTATTTTGAGATATGTTCCATCAATAGCTAGTTTATTGAGAGTTTTTAACATGAAGGGATGTTGAATTTTATTGAAGGCTTTGTCTGCATCTAATGAGATAATCATGTGGTTTTTGTCATTGGTTCTGCGTCTGTGATGAATTATGCTTATTGATTTGTGTACATTGAACCAGCCTTGCATTCTGGCAATAAAGCCACATTGATCATGATGGATAAGCTTTCTGATGTGCTGCTGGATTCAGTTTGCCAGTATTTTATTGAGGATTTTCATGTCAATGTTTATCGGGGATATTGGCCTGAAGTTTTCTTTTTTTGTTGTGTCTCTGCCAGCTTTTTGTATCAGGATGATACTGGCCTCAGAAAATGAGTTAGGGAGAAGTACTTCCTTTTCAACCATTTGGCATTGTTTCAGAAAAAAAATGGTACCTGCTCCTCTTTATAATTTGATAGAATTAGGCTGTTAATCTGTCTGGTCTTGGGCCTTTATTGGCTGGTCAGCTATTTATTACTGCCTCAATTTCAGAACTTGTTATTGATCTATTCAAGGAATAAACTGAATAACAGAAATATATCCATTTATCCAGGAATTTATCCATTTCTGGTAAATTTTCTGGTTCATTTGCATAGAGGTGTTTATAGTATTCTCTGACAGTATTTTGTATTTCTGTGGGGTCAGTGGTGATATCCCTTTTATTATTTTTTATTGTGTGTCTATTTGATTTTTCTCTCTTTTCTTCTTAGTCTATCTAATAGTCTATCTACTTTATTACTTTTTTCCCCCAAAAAATCAGCTCCCAGATTCTTTGATTTTTTTGAATGATTCTTTATGTCTCTATCTCCTTCATTCCACTCTTAGTTATTTTTTGTCTTCTGCTAGTTTTTAGATTTGTTTGCTCTTGCTTCTCTAGATCTTTTAGTTTCAATGTTAGAATGTCGATTTGAGATCTTTTGAGCCTTCTGATGTGGGCATTTAGTACTATAAATTTCCTTCTTAACACTGCTTTAGCTGCATCCCGGGGATTCTAGTTGTTGCTTTGTTCTTATTCCTTTCACAGAACTTCTTGATTTCTGCCTTAATTTCATTATTTACCCAGGATTTATTCAGGAGCATGTTATTCAATTTCCATGTAATTGTGTGGTTTTGAGTGAATTTCTTAATCTTGAGTCCTAATTCAATTGTGCTGTGGTCTAAAAAACTGTTATGATTTCAGCAGTTTTTGTATTTGCTGAGGACTGTTTTACATCCAAGTATGTGATCGATTTTAGAGTAAGTATGAGAAGAACGTATATTCTGTTGTTTTTGGGTGGAGAGTTCTGTAGTTATCTATCAGGTCTATCAGATCTGAGTTCAGGTCCTAAATATCCTTGTTAATTTTCTTTCTCAATGATCTGTTTAATATTGACAGTGGGGTGTTAAAGTCTTCCACTATTATTGTATGTCAGTCTAAGTATCTTTGTAGGTCTCTATGAACTTGTTTTATGGATCTGGGTGCTCTTGTAATGGGTGCAGATATATTTAGTATGGTAAGCTTTTCTTGTTTATTTGAATGCTTTACCATTATGTAATGCCCTTCTTTATCTTTTTTGATCTTTGTTGGTTTAAAGTCTGTTTTGCCAGAGGTAAGGATTGCAACCCCTGCTTTTTTCTGTTTTCCATTTGCTTATTACATTTTCCTCCATCCCTTTAATTTGAGCCTATGTGTGTCTTTGAGATAAGTCTCTTGAATACAGCACACTCTTAGGTCTTGATTTTTTACTCATTTGGCCAGTCTGTGTCTTTTAATTGGAGCACTTAGCCCATTTACATTTGAATTTAATATTTTTATGTGTGAATTTGATTCTGTCATCATGATTCTATCTGGTTATTTGGCACACTAGTTGATACGGTTTCTTCATAGTGTCACTGGTATTTGTATTTCAGTGTGTTTTTGCAGTGGCTGGTACTAGGTTTTCCTTTCTATGTTTAATGCTTTCTTCAGGAGCTCTTGAAAGGCAGGCCTGGAGGTGACAAAATCCCTCAGCATTTGCTTGTCTGGAAAGGATTTTATTTCTCCTTTGTTTATGAAGCTCAGTTTGGCTGGATATGAAATTCTGGGTTGAAAATTCTTTTCTTTAAGAATGTTGTATATTGGCCCCCAGTCTCTTCTGGCTTGTAGGGTTTCTACTGAGAGTTCTGCTGTTAGTCTGATGGGCTTCCCTTTGTAGGTGACCTGGCCTTTCTCTCTGGAGGCTCTAACCTTTTTTCCCTCATTTCGACCTTAGAGAATCTAATGATTATGTGTCTTGGGGTTGATCTTCTTCTGGAGTATCTTACTGAGGTTCTCCGTGTTTCCTGAATTTGAATGTTGGCCTGTATTGCTAGGTTGGGGAATTTCTCCTGGATGGTATGCTGAAGTGAAACCATGGTATGCTGAATGAAACCAAGTGTTTTCCAACTTGGTTTTATTCTCCTCCTCTTTCAGCTACTCCAATCAGTCATAGGTTTGGTCATTTTACAGAGTCCCATAGTTCTTGGATGTTTCATTCATTCCGTTTCATTCTTTTTCCTCTATTTTTGTCTCCCTACCTTATTTCAATGAGATAGTCTTCAACCTCTGATATTCTCTCTTCCACTTGATCAAGTCAGCTATTGATACTTATGTATGCATCATGAAGTTTTCATGCTGTATTTTTCAGGTCATTTATGTTCCTCTCTAAACTGGTTGTTAGTAAGCAGCTCCAGTAACCTTGCATCATGGTTCTTAGTTTCTTTGCATTGCGTTAGAACATGCTGCTTTACCTCAGCAAAGTTTGTTACTACCCACCTACTGAAGCCTACTTCTGTCAGTTCATCCATTTCCTTCTCTGTCAAGTTTTGTTCCTTTGCTAGAGAGATGTTGTAATCATTTGGAGAAGAGGCCCTCTATCCTTGTGAGTTTTCAGTGTTTTTTCATTGATTCTTTTTATCTTCATGAGTTTGTCTAGTTTTGATCTTTGAGGCTGCTTTGATGAGGATTTTGTGGGGAATTTTTGTTGATGCTGTTGAGGCTTTCTGTTTGTTTGCTTTAGTTTCAATAGTCAGGTTCCTCTTCTGTAGGGTTGCTGAAGTTTGCTGGGGATTCACTTCAGGCCCTATTCATCTGGGGCACTCCTGCACCTGGGGATGTCACACGAGGAGGCTGGAGAAAAGCAAAGATGGGTGCCTGCTCCTTCCTCTGGGATCTCTGACCTCAAGGGGCACTGACCTGATGTGACTAGAAATGCTCCTGTGTAGGGTGTCTGGTCACCCCTGCTGGGGGTGGTCTCACCCAGTTGAGGGGCATGAGAATCAAGGCCTGTTTAACAAACACTTTGGCTATCTGTTGATGGAGGGGGTGTGTTGTGCTTGGGGGAAAAGTCACTCATCTGGGCTGCTTGGATTCCTCAGAGCTAGCAAGGCAAAAGGCTAAGCTTACTGGTCCATGGAGACTATGGCCACCCAACCCCCTTAGGGGTTCAGACCCCGGAGATCAGAATTCTGTCCCTTAGCACCGGGCTGGAGTTGCTGGAGTTACTGCAGGGAGGCCCAGTCCAGTGAGGAAGGATGGGTCAGGGTCCGGCCTAAAGATGCAGTCTGGCCATGGTCTGCTACAGCTGGTGTGCTGTGCTGTGGGGAATACCGACTGGGACCAAGCTATCTAATCTTCCCAGCTGCAGCATGGGAAAAATGCGGCCTGGAGCTATATTGATTGTTGCTGCCCTTCCCCCCGGGAGTTCAGTGTTTTAGGCATTTAGCAGCCACCATGATGGTGGCCATCTCTCTCCTGGGGAACTTAGTTTTCTTAGGCAGTTGGCAGCTGCAGTGATGGTGGCCACTCCTTCCTCAAGGAGCTCAGTTGTCTTAGGCAGCAGTGATGATGACTGCCACTCTTTCTCCAGGGAGCTCAGATGGCTTAGACAGCAGGCAGCAGCAGTAATGACAGCCGCCCCTCCCTTTAGGAACTTGGTGGTCTTAGCCAAACTCCAGCCGAGGGGCTGATGAGAACCTGCATGGGTCTGTGGTTGGGGCCCAAGGACCTGGTGGTATAGGCTCCTGAGATTTTCTGATCTGTAGGTTGCACAGTTCCATGGAAAAAGCACTGTTTCCTAGGCTGGGTAGCATGCTCATTCACCCCCTTCCTTGGCTGGGGATGGGGATTCCCCTGCCCTATATGGCTCTCCTGTGTGGTCAATGCACCACCCTGCTTTTCCTTGCTCTCTGAGGGTCATGCCAACTGCCTAGTCAGTTCTGATGATAGAACCTGGATACCTTGTTTATTAGTCCATTTTCATGCTGCTGATGAAGACATACCCAAGACTGGGCAATTAACAAAAAAAAAAAAAAAGAAAAGAGAGAGAGAGGTTTATTGGACTCACAGTTTTACGTGCCTGGGGAGGCCTCACAATCATGGTGGAAGGTGAAATGTACATCTCACATGGAAGTAGGTGAGAGAGGAGAGCTTGTGGAGGGAAACTCCCATTTTTAAAACCATTAGATCATATGAGACTTATTCACTATTACAAGAACAGCAAGGAAAAGACCCACCTCCATGACTCAATTTACCTCCCAGTAGGTTTTTTCATATGTGGGAATTATGCGAATGAGATTTGGGTGGGGACACAGACAAACTGTATCATTCCACCCCTGACTCCTCGTGTCCTCACATTTCAAATCCAGTAATGCCTTCCCAACACTCTCCCAGAGTCTTAACTCATTTCAGCATTAACTCAAAAGTTCATAGTCCAAAGTCTCATCCAAGACAAGGCAAGTTACTTCCATCTATGAGCCTGTAAAATCAAAAGCAGGTTAGTAACTTCCTAGATACAATGGTGATACAGGCATTGGGTAAATATAGACATTCTAAATGGGAGAAACTGGCCAAAACAAAGAGGCTACAGGTCCCATGCAAGTCTGAAATCCAGCAGGGCAGTAAAATCTTAAGGCTGCAAAATGATCTCTTTTGACTCCATGTCTTGCATCCAGGTCACACTGATGCAAGAGGTGGGTTCCCATGGTCTTGGGTAGCTCTGAGCCTTTGGCTTTGCAAGGTACAGCTTCCCTCCTGGCTGCTTTCATGGGCTGGCATTGAATGTCAGTGTCGGTGGCTTTTCCAGGTGCATGGTACACATTGTTGGTGAATCTACAATTCTGGGGTCTGGAGAATAGTGGCCCTCTTCTCATGCCTCCACTAGGTGGTGCCCCAGTAGGGACTCTGTGTGGGGGCTTCAACCCCAAATTTTCCTTCCACACTGTCCTAGCAGCGGTTCTCCATGAGAGCCCTGCTCCTGCAGCAAACTTCTGCCTGGACATCCGGGAGTTTCCATAAGTCTTCAGAAGGCAGAGGTTCCCAAACCTCAATTCTTGACTTCTGTATACTTGCATGCTCAACACCACATGGAAACTGCCAAGGCTTGGGGTTTGCAGTCTCTGAAGCCATGGCCCAAGCTCTCCATTGGCCCCTTTAAGCCATGGCTGTAGTGACTGGAATGCAGGGCACCTAGTCCCTAGGCCACACACAGCATGGGGACCCTGGGCCTGGCACACGAAACCACTGGTTCCTCCTAGCCTCTGGGAGGGGCTGCCAGGAAGGTCTCTGCCATGCTCTGCAGACATTTACCCAATTGTCTTGGGGATTAATATTTGGCTCCTCATTACTTATGCAAATTTCTGCAGCCAGCTTGGATTTCTCCTCAGAAAATGGGATTTTCTTTTCTATTGCATTGTCATGCTGCAAATGTTCTGAATTTTTATGCTCTGCTTCCCTTATAAAACTGAATGTCTTTAACAACACTTGTCACTTCTTAAATACTTTGCTGCTTAGAAATTTCTTCTCTCAGATACCCTAAATCATCTCTTTCAAGTTCAAAGTTCCACAAATCTCTAAGTCAGGGGCAAAATGCTGCCAGTCTCTTTGCTAAAACATAACAAGAGTCACCTTTGTTCCAGGTTTCAATGAGTTTCTCCTTCCCATATGAGACCACTTCAGCTTTAATTTTACTGTCCATGTTGCTATCAGCATTTTGTGAAAAGCCATTCAACAAGTATCTAGAAATTTCCAGTTTCCCACATTTTCCTGTCTTCTTCTGAACTCTCCAAACTGTTCCAACTCCTGGCCGTTACCCTTTTCCAAAGCTGCTGCCACATTTTTGGGTATCTTTCCAGCAGTGCCCCACTCTACTGGTACCAATTTACTGTATTAGTCCATTTTCATGCTGCTAATACAGACATATCCAAGACTGGACAATTTACAAAACAGAGGTTTATTGGACTCACAGTTCCACCTGGCTGGTGAGACCTCACAATCATGGTGGAAGGTGAAAGGCATGTCTCACATGGGGGCAGACAGGAGAAGAGAGCTTGTGCAGGGAAACTCCCATTGTTAAAACCATCATATCTTGTGAGACTTATTCATTATCATGAGAATAGCACAGGAAAGACCCACCCCCATGAGTCAATTATCTCCCACCAGGTCCCTCTTACAACACATGGGAATTGTGGGAGTTACAATTCAAGATGAGATTTGGGTGGGAACACAGCCAACCACATCACCTTGGTTGCCAGTGCAGGATTCACATGCTGTTTTGGTTCTTCTGGGTAGGAGCCTCCAACTGCTGCTGCTTCTAGTTGGCCATCTTAACCCCACCCCTCTACAGTTTTCTTTAGAAACATAATTTTGCCTCTCCTGCTTCTCATTTCTACCAAATACAAGTCACAATAGGAACAACTTATTTGCAAAATTTATTTTAGTCTTATTATACTTGGTGTGATTATTTTTATAGTAGTATATGCAAATAGTTATTGGCTATATAGACTCTTTTAAAATTGGCTTTGCTGGACTTTTTTCATAAATAATTTTAAGTTATTTATGTTTCTTCATAAATAATTTTAAGTTAGACTTTTAAAAGCTTCTTGATCCAAGCCAAAAATTTATCTATGCCTGCAAATACCTGTATGAAATGGGTAAATTCCTCTCTTTTTGAGGTTCTAAAATAACTTGGTGTTCCTGGGCCTGTCAGAAAGTGGCATTCTTTACTTACTATAGGAATTTTGTAAAGAAATTATATTATATAAAGGAAGTATCAGAGCAGTCTTTTCAAGGATCCTTTCTCACCTCTATAAAGTCAACCTTAATTCTTAAAAGTAGTCTGGTCATATCTGGAAAATATGACATTTCAGTCAAAGCCTTGGTAAAATAACCAGCGTTTTGTATTGTGTCCTGTTATAAAAGAGAACAAATACTTATTGAGCTTATTCAAGTAATTCTAATGCCATAAATTAAGAATATTCATACCTGGGTGATGGGATCATGTGTACCCCAAACCTCAGGATTACTCAGGTAAGAAACATGCACATATAACCCCTGAATCTAAAGTCAAAGTTGAAAAAAATACTCCAAAATATTTTATTCTAGAGAAATCAGATGGAGAGAAAAAGATATGCTTTAAATTTTCCTTACAAGAATAAGTATATTTTGCCCAATTTGTTGTAAGTTATAAGCAGCCCAACAGAAAAAAGTTTGTCACTCTGGAAAATAAAATATACAAAGAATCAGTATGTTTCACATTTTAAAATAAAAGTTTAGTTCTCTATTATTTCAATCTCAGGTATTTAACTGTTATTCTGCTTAATATTGGATTAGGAATCCTCATGAACAGATCAGCTTTTTAGTTAAAGTCTTGGAAGATTTTTTCCAAGCCCAAAGGTATAATCTCCAAAGTCATCAGAAACCTGTACTCAACTTGTCAGAGTCCTTTCTACGATTTTCTTTAAAAAAGCAAATTTTTTACCTTAATCTATTTTTTGAGAAGAATCAAAGTAAAACAATAATTGCTTTGAATGACATTAGTCTTAGAACAATCATAATTAAAGACAAAATTGACAAGGAAATTTGGTTATTTCTGTGACACACAAGAATTTACCATAATAATCATAATTATTAATCCTAACATACAGTAAGACATCAGAGTTTTAGGAATTTCATGCAACTGTGGGACACATGTTAATAACATGTTTTTATAAACATAACCCACAGAAAGTTAAACATCATTTTATATTTGGCACTGCTTCTTGTATAATTTTAATAGGCTGATTATATCTCTCTTGGACTTTCAGGGGCCCTAATATCCAAACTGTTAATTTGAGGTATAAAAGATTAAATTTATAATTTGAAATACAATTTTGGAAAGTTTGTCAAATATCAAAGGTCTAAAAACTTGATATCACAAAATAGTTTCACAGGTCACTATAAAATAAATCATTCATTTAGTCAATGTGATAATTCAAAGATTTCAAAAAGCAAAGCAAAATCCTTTACTCTTTTATAGAGAGAAGACTTAGTTTCCGAAGCAATCAAAATACATCAGAAGGCAAACTGAATCTATCTCTTCCTCTTTTCCTCTTTTTGTTTGTTGCTTACTCAAAAAGTAAACAAAAATATTTTATTTCTTCTTTATTATTATATGGAAATCTCTTTCCAAAGAGAAACCCAAATTTCACTTTTACATTATGGTAAAATTTGCAAAATGTCTAGCCTTTCCTTATTTTAATACCTAATGTGCATACCTAATGTGCATTTTCAACAGCATATTTATTATCAGGGTCACTGAGACTTGCTCCCTCCAAAGCCCTCTGAAAAACATAGGCTTCTTGCATATGTTAACAACGTGTGTTGGGGTTTTTTTGTCTCTATGTTTGATGCTGAAGTCTGTTTCTTTGGGACACTTCAAACTCTCTGATTCATAGCCATGTGAACTACCCCTCTGCTTTCTGCTGCAAACAGGAGAAAGTGCTGCAAATAAAAAATTCTTTAAAGTCCGTCTTATAGTGTGAGCTTAAAACAACTTTTTTCCTACTTACGCTATCTTCCTCCTCAAATGAATAAAGATATAAACACCATCATAATTTCTATGCTAAATGTTCTCATTATTTAACTATGTTATACTGCACTTCAGGCTGGGCATGGTAGCTCACGCCTGGAATCCCAACACTTTGGGAGGCCAAGGCGGGACCCAGGAGCTTGAGACCAGCCTGAACAACATAGGGAGATCCCATCTCTAAAGATAACATAAAAAATTAGCCAAGAGTGATGGTGCACACTAGTGGTCCCAGATACTCAGGAGGCAGAGTTACGAGGATCACCTGACCCTTGCAGGGAGGGCTGAGGCTACAGAGAGCCATGATTGGGCCACTGCACTCCAGCATAGGTGACAGAGTGAGACTCTATCTCTGTGTGTGTGTATGTGTGATACACAATGTGTGATTTTATTCACTCATTCTAAAGTTAATTGTAATAAAACCTAATAAACAAATACATTCTTAGTCAGTTTGAAGACGAGGTAATATGGTTGTTTTATAAGGGGCACTTCCTGCTTCGCTCAGCACTTCTTCCTGCTGCCTGTGAACAAGATGCCTGCTTCCCTTTCACCGTCTGCCATGATTGTCAGTTTACTGAGGCCTCCCTCGCCATGCTGAACTGTGAGTGAGTCAATTAAACCTTTTTCCTTTATAAATTACCCAGTTTCAGGTAGTTCTTTATAGCAGTATAAAAATGAACTAATACAAAGGTAAGATTACTATAAATCTTTCATAATGCTTTACAATATTTTCCATTCTCTTTTTTCAGCTTTCTATACATTGTTTTATTTATCATTCTTTTTGGTTACTTCATTTAAAACAATCCTTAAAGCCTCTAACTTAGGCAAAAATATTTTTCCTTTAGCAAAAATCACATCATTATCATGTCTTCTTATAATCTTTTTAAATCAAAAACACATCCTGCTTTTCTTATACACTTTGTATATAGAATTGTTTATCTCATGTCTAGTGCTTTTGATTATATACATTAGTTACGGTGTTAACTGTTACTAACCTTTGTTTTTAGTGAAAAACTTAGAAGGTAAATACTTTTAAAGATGCGGAACCCAGGACAAAGGCACGGAACTTAGATATAAACCAAGGTAAGATTTGTTATGTAAACTTTAAGCCATTTTCTTCTCCATCCTAAAAGTTTGTAGAAGTTTAGGTGCACAGAGGGAGATGCTCTCACCAATGGACATTTTTGTTTATTGATGTAAATTTATTTTCGAAGAGTTTCATAATAGCTAGATAAATGTCAGAAAGTTGTATTTTGGCTTTTTAACTTAGCTTGTATCTAAATTACATTATTGGCTTCCAGGTGGAGCCCTTTAATGAGAAGAAAGAAAGTATGCAGTTTATAGTGCTAAAAATTTAAATATGAAAAGCAGGCACAGGTGGAAGGTAGAAAACAGGTCCCTCAAAATCAGGGATCTCATTTTTACATTAAACTCTGGGTCCCAAAAGTAGGGAAACACCATGGGACTAGAGAGTGCAGTGCTTCCGCGGAATATCTAGCTGCAAGCACATTCCCATTCCTTAGAGGCTGGTGGGCAACCCACTGTCAGTCAGCCCACTCTGTAATCACCTAATTCCCCATGAGTCTTATGCCTCAGTGGGGAGTGTTTCCATAGCCTCTAAGGGTCTCCAAGTCAGCCTTTTCTTATCCAAATGCACAAAGAGACAAGTAGCCCCCTGTGGTGATAATCATTTATTGCCAACAACTGTCATTAGCCATTTCTAACATAGTGAATAGTTCTATTTTCCAAATATTTGTGAAACCAGAACTCTATCCCGTTGACATTCTTTGAGAGTAGAATTTGGAAGAACATATTCTGAAGAAAGTTCCTAAAAGCATAACTTATGCAGGAATGTGTGAAGCAAACTAAGCAGAATATATAATTGTGTTACATATAACATCCTCTTTTGGACACTAAGTAATTGTTCCACCTTACCAGAACAACTGCAGTAGTCATTTGCAGTGCACAACATAATGCAGTCATTTCTTTCATTTAAAAAGCAATAGGCCAGGTGTGGTGGCTCATGCCACCACTTTGGCGTGGCTGAGGCAGGCGGATCACGAGGTCAGGAGGTCAAGACCAACCTGGCCAACATGGTGAAACCCCGTCTTTACTGAAAATACAAAAATCAGCTGGGCGTGGTATCAGGCACCTGTAACCCCAGCTACTCAGGAGGTAGGCTGAGGTAGGAGAATTGCTTTAACACAGGAGGCAGAGGTTGCAGTGAGCTGAGACTGCACTCCAGCCTGGGTGACAGAGCAAGACTCCGTCTCAAAAAATATATATAATAATAAAATAAAATAAATAGAAATCTCTTTATTGACTGCACTCAATTACCATCACATTTTCTGACTCCTTGTTCTGCTCATCTCATTTAAAAAGTTGTCTGCATGAGCTGTGTTTTATGCTGAACTGTGTATCCCCTCTAAATTCATACATGGAGTCCCTGACTCCCTAGTACCACAGAATATGACTACATTTGGAGACAGGGCCTTGATTAAGTTAAAGTGAGGCCATTAGGGGAGGCCCTAATCCAATGTGACTAGTGTCCTTAAAGAAGAGGAAATTTGAACCCACAGAGAGACGCTAGGGGGATGGGCACAGAGGAAAGACCACGTGAGGATACCATGAGAAGGCAGCCTTCTGCAAGCCAAGGAGAAAGGCCTCAGGAGAAACCAGACCTGCCAACACCTTGATCTTTGGACTTTCAGCCTCCACAATGGTGAGGAAATACATTTCTGCTGTTTTAACCCAGAAATCTGTGATGTTTTGTTATGGTAACCCTAGCTGCCTCCAATTCGTCTCTTCCTTTTCCTCTTGAGCCTACTCCACCTGGGTTTTCACCAACACAGCTCTTCCAAAATGACACACAGCAAGGATAGCACACTGCATGTGATACAGTTGATTACTCTTTCTTCCTTGAAAACCACTTTTCAATTGGCTTCTAGGACACCAAACTCTACTGGTTTTCCTCCTACTTCCCTGACCATACCTTCTCGGTCTTCATTCAGATTTTTCCTTGTCCCCCTAACCTCTTGAACAACCCTCTCACCCTGGGATTCAGTACTCCACTTTTCTTCTTCTGCTCTCTCAGCCCATTATTATCTAGCTTGCATACTTATTATTATTGTCTAATTCCAACACAGGAAGGTGAGGATTTTTTGTCTGTTTTATCCACTGATAGATTACCACCTAGAACAGTTCCTGGCACATGTTAAGTGAGCACAACAAATGCTTTTTGAATGAATAAATTAGATGAAGTCAATCGATGCACTTAAGAAAATGGTATTTTGTTTAGTGTAGGGTCCTGCCTTTCTCATTAAGTTCTCTTCTGATGAACTTTTCTTATGTTTCTTTGTTTGGAAGGAGGAGAGGTTTATTTCAGTAACATTTCTGAAGTTCTAGGATAGTCTAGTGTGAAGAGCATGGGCTTCAGACCGACCAGATGTACTTTCACTGGTTTAACCTTTCTGTGCCTGTTAATTCAAATTTGAACAAAAGCTAATAATTATTTCTCCCCACAGGGTTATCATGAAGGTTAAGTGAGAGAATGACTATGTAACACAGAGCCTCTTGCCTTGCAAGTCCTCAGTGTTATCTTCCATCATTGATATGATCAGAATATCTCTAGCAAAAATACATCAGTTTCTTGAATAGAGGAATCTTGGCTTTTCTTTCTTTTTTTTCCCCCACCAGTTGTTATTATTGAAATCTGCATAATGAAGACACTCAGAAATTCTCCCCAATAACCTATAAGCAACCTCCTAACTACCTAGGAGTAAGCAGACAATGGAGTCCCAAAGGTACAGACATCTATGTAGAAAAGTGCCAGCAATCATTTTTATTTCTCTATTCAAAGCTTCACATGATGTCCAAAATATCTCTTGTAATTCTGTGCAAAAAGATGGAAGACAATTTGGAATCCTCTTCAAATTTAAGAGTTATGAGTTAATAAAATTATTTTTTGATTTGGAAGTGCAGTGTATGTGTGTGTGTATATATATGTGTATGTATATATGTGTGTATGTGTGTGTGTTTATGTATCACACACACACACAGAGACAGAGAGAGAGAGAGAGAGAGTCTCACTCTGTCACCTAGGCTGGAGTGTAGTGGCTCAATCATGGCTCTCTGTAGCCTCGGCCCTCCCCGCAAGGGTCAGGTGATCCTCCTAACTCCTGAGTATCTGGGACCACTAGTGTGCACCATCACTCTTGGCTAATTTTTTTATTGTTATTTTTAGAGATGGGATCTCCCTATGTTGTTCAGGCTGGTCTCAAGCTCCTGGGTTCTGCCTTGGCCTCCCAAAGTGCTGGGATTCCAGGTGTGAGCCACCATGCCCAGCCTGAAGTGCAGTATAACATAGTTAAATAACGAGAGCATATAACATAGAAATTGTGATGATGTTTATATCTTTATTCATTTGAGGGGGAAGATAGTGTAAGTAGGAAGGAAGGTGTTTTAAGCTCACACTATAAGACGGACTTTAAAGAATTTTTTATTTGCAGCACTTTCTCCTGTTTGCAGCAGAAAGCAGAGGGGTAGTTCACATGGCTATGAATCAGAGAGTTTGAAGTGTCCCAAAGAAACAGACTTCAGCATCAAACATAGAGACAAAAAAACCCCAACACACGTTGTTAACATATGCAAGAAGCCTATGTTTTTCAGAGGGCTTTGGAGGGAGCAAGTCTCAGTGACCCTGATAATAAATATGCTGTTGAAAATGCACATTAGGTATTAAAATAAGGAAAGGCTGGACATTTTGCAAATTTTAAAAAGGAAATTATAGGCAAATAGGCAAGCAAGTGTAAAGCAGGACCCAGTTAGCATAACAAGTGGTTTAGTACAGTTGGAACATAGTGTGGGAGTGAAGTTTTCAATATGCTTTTGTTTATAAAATGATTTTTAGATTGTTGCAATTACTAGCTCTCCCCAGTCTTGTAAGCCAAAAGTGGACCAGAGTTTTCCTTTTCCTGGTATTGCATGAGAGATTTTGGACACTACAGTGCAAAACTCTAATAAGGGAATGGATTAAAGTTGCAAGAAGAGTTTAAGCTCAGCTTTGGTAAATGGTATAGTATAAAACTTGACAGATGGGCTTCGAGTTCAGGAAAACTAGGTTCATATTTCAGCTCTGTGACTTGTTAACAGGATGATCTTAGGCAAGCCTAAATTCTATTTTACATAATGTAGAGATATTGCCTTCTTCACAAGATGGTTGTTAGGATTAAATAAAATTATGTATGGAAAGTATTTAGCACAGCACATACCATGTAATTAATGTTTGGTAAGGGTAAACGATGTCATTAATGTGGACAACAGCAATGATTGAAATAGACCTAGAAGGCAGATATTGGGAAAAAAACTTTTTGCTTCAGAGAATGGACAAAACAGGCAAAAATTTAAATAAACCATCTTAGTTTCTACATTATGCTGAGCGATAAGAACCTCAAAGCTTCATAAGCAAGAATGTGCTGGAGTACCGGAATTTCTTGCATAATAGAAGAGAACTGGAGCTTGGGAGAGTAAGAAAATGTAATCAACTCTCTGCCTTTGTACTTGGCATGTAGCTCACTTAAGAATGCTTTTCTCCAACAGATGGCCAGCTAGTGTCAAAAGATCAGTGCTAATCTCAGTGAACTCCAACAAGCTTGATTCTAGAACTTTAGAAAGCCATAATACTCGCTTACTGGGTGAGGCCAATAACAGAGAGAGAAATAGTCTCAATGGATTGTCAAGAATGAAAAAAGAGAATGTTTATTTTTAAAAGTCCTTTTGGTCTTAAAAAAATGTGTTTCTTTTGCAGTGATATTTCAGTTCTGTAGTGCTAGTCAGGTCTTATACTAGAAAGGATGTACAAATGCTGTCAGAGGAAAATTCCTGCTGCTCTTTGTTCTAAATTTCACAATCACCCTTTAAGACTATGCCCCCCATGGAAATGTTATATAAAGTCATCATTTTTCCTAAATTGTTTATTAAAACAATTTTTGAAATGGTTGAAGATTTTTATCTGTTACCATAATCAATACCATGTCGATAACATATTTTCCTGCTGATCTTCTCAGACTCTAAAGAAAAGCTTTCTATCCCATAATAGGCTCTGATTTCTGAAATGATTACATTTTATGCTGGCTCATGGTATAAACTTTCAAAGCCACCAGCTGAGTTGTCATTGTAGTACAGCTGATTCCTTGATTGATATACAGTGTCTGAGATGTCTTTGTTCTCCTGACTTCCCACTGGTTACGAGATTACAGATAAGAATAAAAGAAAAGAGTGTGACAACCAGAGGAACACTGGGGTCTCTAATGATATCAGAGGTTACCTTCTCTTTAAGAGAGGATTTGTTACTTTAAAATTATTGGATCATCCTAATATGTCATGCTGTGCAAGTCAATTCAGCTAAAGACGGGGCTTTGGAAAGCTTTCTTCCTGATCCGGAGTTCATCTAATTTTTGGCTGTCGAAAATCTATGTCCTGAGAAATTAGGTGTCTGGAACGATCTTTAATCTCAGTGGATGGCTTTTTTGGGTTTTGTTGGAGTGTTGCTCAATTGTGAGGAAAAATACAAATTTCCTTATAACACAGGGAAATAAAGGATTTAAAAAAACTTTTTACTTTATTATGTAAAGGAAAGTATTTAATGCTGACCTATTAGTTTGCAGAAAAGAGATAATACTTTCCATTTGCTCTGAGAAAATGGTGGCCTGTTTTGTTTTCTTTTCTTTCACAATGAAAGAAAATTGGCATATTGAGACATTCCTTGGAAAGTGTATAGGACATCTAGAGTCAGCTTCCGTTCTGTGTATACTCAGCCTATCAAAAGATTCAGAACTAAGCCTTGATTGGTTAACCAATTTTTCTGTTTTGGAAACTTCTCTGAATCCATTATTATGTAAAATAAATAAAATTGGTTTTTCTTTCAAACATAAACATCCACTGTGCTTCAATACTTGTCAGGGTTATGACTTCCTAGCTGCCTATTTACCATTCTTCTACAGAAATGGAAACTCTTCCTCCTCCTTTCCTCTCATCTTCTCCATGGTGCAATAGCCAGGTGAGTTTGAGAGTTGAACACTTTAGATTTAAAATCACTTCACTGAATCCCATCTGTGAGCTTTTACTCCTAATGAAATGCACTGATAGATCTCACACACTTGTGTCATGCAACAGCTATTTGGTGAAAGAAGTCAGCATGCAGATGTATCCTCTAACAAAGAAAACTAAGACAAACCATATCATATTGTATTTGAATTGGTATAGGCTGAGATCACCGCAGAGAAAATGTATGATCTATTTCAAACAGCCTAGGAGGAGAGTTTGAAACAAAAATCATTAGGCTGAACAGTATTCTGCTTGACAGTAAAATTTGAGTTGTTGTTTTATATCCATGAAGGATCTTATTTTTTTTAAGAAAACTTTTAAGGTTCAGGGGTACAAGTGCAGGTTTGTTACATAGGTAAGCTTGTGTCATGGGGGTTTGTTGTACAGATTATTTCATCACCCAGGTATTAGCCCTAGTAACCATTAGTTATTTTTCCTTATCCTCTCCCTTTTCCCACCCTCCACCCTCTAAAAGGCCCCAGTGTGTGTTGTTTCTGTCTGTGTGTCCATGTGTTCTCATCATTTAGCTCCCACTTGTAAGTGAGAACATGTGGTATTTGGTTTTCTGTTCTTGTGTTGGTTTGCTAAGGATAATGACCTCCATCTCCATCCATGTCCCTGCAAAGGACATGATCTCATTCTTTTTTATGGCTGCATAGTGTTCCATGGTGTCTATGTATTACATTATCTTTACCAGGTCTATTATTGATAGACACTCAGGTTGACTCCATGTCTTTGCTATTATGAGTAGTGCTGCAGTGAACATACACATGCATGTGTCTTCACAATAGAACACAAATAACAGTCAAGCTGAGAGCCAAATCTGGAATGAACTCCCATTCACAATTCCCACAAATAAAATACCTAGGAATACACATAACTAGGGAGGTGAAAGATGTCTCCAAGGAGAACAACAAACCACTGCTCAAAGAAATCAGAGATGACAAAAACAAATGGAAAAACATTCCATGATCATGGATAGGAAGAATCAGTATCAGGAAAATGGCCATACTGCCCCAAACAATTTATAGATTCAATGCTATTTCTATTAAACTACTATTGACATTCTTCAAAGAACTAGAGGAAACTATTTTAAAATTCATATAGAATCAATAAAGAGGCTGAATAGCCAAGGTAATCCTAAGTAAAAAGAACAAAGCTGGAGGCATCACAGTACCCAACTTCAAACTACACTACATGGCTACAGTAACCAAAACAGCCTTGTATTGGTACAAAAACAGACACATAGGCCAATGAAACAGAATACAGCATGATCTTATTTCATCAGACAGTTTTGCCTTGTTCTATTCAGTCCCATTGTACCAGACTTAGGGGGTTCAGTCCCAGTGAAGGAAACTAGAATATGTCACCCCAGAATATATCTCTTTAACATAGAGAAGATAACCTCTAATTTTTTAACTAAAGGCAATTAAGAAGCAGCAAAGAGAGAGAAGCTCTCTCTAGCCTCCTTTTCTGCCTAAAGATAGGATAGAAATTCTTTTTTACTGGAGACAGTTCTTATCAGCTCAGAGATGGCACCAGAGAAATATGCAAACAAGCCTTGCTCTATTAGTTTATTTTCATAAATTTACCTTCCCACAGTTTCCCACCTCTGCTTTCCTTTGTCCTGTTACTTCTCTAAAAGTTACTGTTCTTTGTTGAAGGTCCTATATAAGCCAGGGTTTTAAGGCAGTGCTTTGAGTCACCTTTCATTGAAGTTTCTTCTATGTGAAGTACATTGCATGTATTTGTAAACCTACTTGTTTTTCTCCTGTTAATCTGTCTTTTGTTACAGGAGTCTGTCTCACCTACAAACTTATGAGGGTCACAGAAAACACCCACAAACTTATGAGGATCATGGAAAACACCCCTACCCCAACTTAGAGCCAATCTATTCAACCTGCATTGTTAGCAGGTAAGACTGTTTGTTCAGGGCCTACCTATAATGGTAGAAAACACTTTGTTTTCTTAAAAGCAGACCTAAGAGGCTCTGACTCCTTCAAATATGCTGATCTCCTTCAAATAGGCAATGTACTGGTCTTGTTCGTCACAGTGGGAGAGGCACGCAGCTGATCCCTCTGATCCATTTCACCAACAGTGCAGAAAGAAAAAAAAAAAAAAAAATTCGTGGCTGGAATTGTTATCTTTTACCTTGCAACCAAAAGTTTCACAGAGCTAGTGGGCATGAGGGCTGTGACAGACAGCTATCGGTAGGATAGTATGGAGCCAGCACATGGATATTTCAGAATAAACACTCTAGCTAAGGAGGCAGAATAGCAAGGTATAAGATAAAGCAAGCTTGGAGGAAAGTATCTTTAGTAAGAAAAGCTTTTCCTTGGTTCTACTGGCCCCTCTGGGATCAGATTCCTATGATAAACAATATGCTCCGTTAATTCTTTTACCCTGTGTGTCTCATGTAAATAATAGTGTCATTTATAGAACGCCTAATTGCGGTGCCTAAACAGGCACTGCGTATATTAACTTAAATTCTCTTCTGTCAGATATTTGTATCACATCCTTCCTGTTTACAGATGAAAACTATGAGACTCAAGAGATTAAGTAGCGTTCCCCAATTCACACAGCTGGTGCCTATGTATTAGGATTCAAATCCACATGTATCCAATTCTTGTATTTTAATTACAATACAAACCTGTCCCATTTCCTTTCTGCTTTGGCTATTCTCTCTCCTAATAATTCTCAGGTTTGATTGTCAAGTTACTATCCAAGAGCAGAATTCTTCCTGGAGCCTCCTCACTAAAGAAGTTCTCTATACTTGTGGGTCATTAAGACAAGGACACCAACTGAGAACTGGTATTAATTGCTTGACCACATGTTCCAACGCAAAGTGGCAATGCCGATGGACCTCTGTAGACATGGATTTTTTTTTTTTTTTTTTTTTTTGAGACGGAGTCTCGCTCTGTCGCCCAGGCTGGAGTGCAGTGGCCGGATCTCAGCTCACTGCAAGCTCCGCCTCCCGGGTTTACGCCATTCTCTCGCCTCAGACTCCCGAGTAGCTGGGACTACCGGCGCCCGCCACCTCGCCCGGCTAATTTTTTGTATTTTTTTTAGTAGAGACGGGGTTTCACTGTGTTAGCCAGGATGGTCTACGATCTCCTGACCTCGTGATCCACCCGTCTCGGCCTCCCAAAGTGCTGGGATTACAGGCTTGAGCCACCGCGCCCGGCCCCGATTTTAAACTCTCAAAGCAATAATGAGAGGAACCTAAGGCGATGGGCAAGAGAGGAGTTGAAGATGCTAATTAGCTGAGAAGGGAGGGTAGCTGTGAAGTCTGTCTCCAGCCATGAATCCCCTGCCTACGGTTCCTTTTTGCTCCAGTACAGCTGAAGCTGCTAAAGAGCAGACCCTATGCCTAGGAAAGCAGGACTTCAGGCCTTTTGAATTTAAAAACACGCTCGAGTTGCTTTTACTTGATTAGCAGCATTCTCTTTTGGTTGACTAAGAGCGAGTCATTGAAGGAGAGGAGAACATTAAGAAATGTAAGTTATAATCTCTAACCCAAGAAGCCCAGTCGAGGTGGGGAGTCGGGCAATGTTTTAGATAGGTATAGTGTTTAACACAAGCACTTGTAAAATGTTGAGTGCCACAGTTGTGGGGTGAAATTTCAGAGGAAGGGTAAAGCATGTGATCTCATATGCTATATTCTAGTCACAACAATAGCTCATAGGTATAAGTGAATTTTTCAAAGGTCCTATGAGAGAGTGTGTGTGTGTGTGTGTGTGTGTGTGTGTGTGTAACTTACCTTTTCTTTTTGTGCAACTATCTCCTTATCTATTTTTTTAAAATCATTACTAATTTTAAAAAGCCTTATTGTATTAAACGTGAGGAGTAAATGAAGTAATTTATATAAAGATCTCAGTGCAGAACTTGGCACATGGAAGATTCAGTAAATAATACTGTGGCAGATATTGTTGATTGCTTACTTAATATTCATTCACTCCTTCTTTGCTAACAAAACTCCAGATTGGGGAGCAATGTGCCAGATAGACGCTCATATTTCAGTTTCCCTTGAGCCAACAGTAGCCACATAGCTTCATTGCTTGGTTCTGTGTCCTTCATTTCTTGGTTCTGTGTGCAGCTGTGCTTAACACGTGGTAGATGGAAGTCTCCTGAATGTTTGGGGAAGGTTTTGCTTTCCTATTAAAAGGGGACACATCTGCCTGGTATCATCCCTGTCTCATTTTTCTTTCCTTGAATGTGGATCTAATGTCAGGAACTGAAGCTACCATATGTGACCCAAGTGTTGGGGCTCAGAAAATGATATCCCAAAGTATGGCACTTTGGCATGCTGAGTACTTAGAACTAAAGGAGATGGGAAGGCCTTAAAAGCAAAATCTTGGCCGGTTGCGGTGGCTCACACCTGTAATCCCAGCACTTGGAGAGGCCAAGGTGGGTGGATCACAAGGTCAGGAGATCGAGACCATCCCGGCTAACACAGTGAAACCCTGTCCTACTAAAAATACAAAAAATTAGCTGGGCTTGGTGGCAGGCGCCTGTAGTCCCAGCTACTCGGGAGGCTGAGGCAGGAGAATGGCGT
>NW_012114688.1:3623394-3628512 GCF_000951035.1 Colobus angolensis palliatus
AAACTCTATCTCAAAAAAAAAAAAAAAATTAGTTTTCCCTGGGTCTTTTGGTCTTCATTTCTGAAGGTTCCTGTGTCACATAAAACTTTGATTAAACAAATTTGTCATGCTTTTCTCTTGCTAACCTATCTTTTATTATAGGAGGATCAAACACAGCACTTACCATGGGTGAGTAAGTGCTACGTTTGATCCTCCTACAATATCAAGTTTTCACACCCCTTTCCTGCCCCTACAGTTTCTGGTACCCAATGTGGGATCATTGAAACACCTGACTCACAGCAGGGCTTGGGACAACTGACAAAAAATCAACAACAACGACAACAGAACACATTTTTTTTTTTTTTTAGCCAAGGTCACCTCTCCTGGATCTCTGCCTGTAGTGCCCAGTTAAGAATGGAAGGTAAGCATTTCTTTTTATCCCTTTCTTCCCAAACTCAGATTAGCAGGAAGAAATAATTTGTTTGGATTGTGTCTTTTGTGTAAATTTGGTTTGGAAATACATATTTGTTATTGGTCTTTTCCTTTCCAGAGACAGCCATTTCTTTCCTGTTTGTCTTGTTCTGTGTCCTGAAGGTTTGGTTTTATGATCAGTGAGAATATTCTCTCTGGTCTCTGCCAGCTGGAGGGTGCAAGTATCAGCTTACATCAGGCAGCCAGTCTAAATAGGCTGAGAGTTTCAATGTCTTTTTTGCATGTAGTGCCAGCTCTCAGGGGAATTTGTCTTATTAGAGGTTTCAATTAGTAAAGGGTGTGTTTTTTGTTTGTTTGTTTGTTTGTTTTTCTTTTGTTCTCAGTCTTCATTGCTTAGTTCTGTGGCAACAAAGGTCTTTCTTTCGACTATCTTTGGGGGATGATTCTGGATCTTGGGAGGACTACATCTTTTTGCACCCTCTTTTCAGGACATCTCTTTCATCCTTGGTTAAGTCATAAAAGACTTACTGATTTTGGTTCTGAGTCACTTGGTAGGGGCCTCAGTTTAAAAGCATAAAAAAAAAAAAAAGCCACAAGTAGTTCAAGCAATCGCTGTTTGTTCTGGCTGAAATCTGAAAATAAAAGATTCGAAAAGTTTTTTTGTTTTGTTTTTTTTTCTTCAAAGAGCTCTGTGGTCAGAAGTCTGATTAATTGAAAGCTGATATTTAGGCTTTACTTTTTTTTAAGGCCTCTCTCTTCTCACTATTGGATATTGCTTCTTCCATGGGGACTTAGTTGACTGAAACTCCTCTTGTTGAATCCCTGCTAACTATATGCTCAGTCCTTCTGTTTTCTTTCTTGCTGGCATGATTTTTTTGCTGAGGAGAATGTAGAATATCATTGGTTTTTTAGGGGGGTGGGAAAGGGGACTTAAAATCTTCTTAAACTGGCTCCTCTAAAACCCTTTCTTAGAAGGACTCTGGTTTTTGTGGCCAGACTTTTGTTAGGCTCCTAAACCTTCTCCTAGGTCCATCTGTGTATGTCCTTGTAAAATCCTGTAGTAAATTCCCATAATTTTAAGTTACCTCAGCATTCATTTTGAATCTTCCTCTGTGTCTCACTTACTCGACATGCCTAAGCCTAATTATCCTCCCAGTCAGGGCTCTACCATAGAGTAGAGTCTACCATAGGCTATCTTGATAAGCCCATCTCTCTCACTAGAGAATGTCTATAAACACTCTCCAGTGAGAACTCAAACAAAATTAGAGAAAAATGCAACAAATTCAGTTGTAACAGAAATGGATAACTCATCCATTCAGATGGGTCTTTGGAGACATTCAAACAGCTGTTAAGATGACTCCTCAGTCACCAGCTTACAATCTAGTTCGTAGCCTCCATAAGATTGGTCTCTGATAGTAGGCTTTCTCTGTGCCTTTGATATGTAAATTTTCTACACTTTTCTCTAGAACTTGATAGTTACCTTTTGCAATACAAACTTCAGGGAGATGACTTTCATAGGAAAGAGGGAAAAAAAAAAAACTATTTGGAAACTGGTCAAATGAAAAATTTTAAAAGCCTTCTCCAGAAGAATTGATAAAAAGCTGTAGCCATCTGAGTAGATAACCTTACCTAACCCAATTTACAGATCCAGCTAGTGAGCTTTAAATTATCAAACCTGGCATGTGGCTAAAAGTTATAGAATAGAAACTGTAAAATCTGCTTCTGTCTGTATGTTTATATCATTACATCTAATACAGACATACGTTTTTGCCTGGGTTTTCTGTACAGGCAGGTTTATATTGTCTCTGTTAGATGTTTAAGGTTTTAAAACTAGAAATCTAGCCTAAAAGCAGAATGCACAGTAAAAAATGAATTAATTGCTTGATGCATGTCAGTTGCAAAAAACAAATAAATAAGAGGAAAGAACATGTTTAACTTTTTAGTTTCTTTGTGTCTGTGATTTTTTGATACTTCTCTGATTTGTCAGCAACAAAGATAAGATAATGGTTAGCTTTTTTAATGTATCATAAAATGTTCATAAACAGTTCAAGCATAATTCTTAAAGATGAATGAATTAGATGAATGTGAGATAAAAGTCTATAAGTAAAATTTTCAATATAATTATGCTTTATAACATATGTCTCCTTAAGAATAGCTTCAAAAATCTTTTTTGGTAACTTAAAACCTTAATGTGAGATTAAGTAATATGTACTTACTACATGCCTCAGTAAGGTAAAATACTAAAACATTAAGTACTAAGAATAAGTTTAGGTTTAAATATTTTAGCATCCTGTTTTTCTATGGCATAGAGAGCTACATATATCTGAGCCTGGTAATAAGCATGAAAAATTGAGGAAATATCTTTCTGGAAATTATAAAATGGTAAATGCTGATGTAAGCCAATTTACAATACTTGCTAGTTTTCATTAGAAATTAAGGTTACTAGAGTTAAAGATTATAATTAACATATGTTATTAAGCTACTAGAAATTACAGGCATACCTTGGAGATGTTTCAGGTTTGGTTCCAGATCATTGCAATAAAGTGAGTCATACATACTTTTGATTTCCCAGGGTAATAGGAGTTATTAAGAAATTATTTTAAGCAAACAAAGAGGAAAGGGGGTCTTTGGGAAGTTTTTGTTTCTTTTAAGCAGCTCCAGAAACATTTTCTGCCTAGCAGGAAAGCCCTGGTTCTTAAAGCTCGGTCAGCAAGCTTTGATATGCAAATGAGCCCCTTAGAAACTGGGTTCACCAAAACATGGTAATTCCTACCATCTTCTTCCTTGCCCCAACATGTGCCAGGCAACATGGCTGCCCCCATATATCCCCACGTGTGTAGAATGTCAAGGTGCCCTGCATTTGCATATTAAAAGACTAGGGTGGGAGGGCTAAATTTTTCACAGCTCCATGAATGTGAATGACCTGCCTGGTTAAAGCAGCCCCTGAGCCCTATGCAAATCAGACACCACCTCCTGCAGCCTCCTCATACAAGCAGCCACTTTTCTGTTGCACGCGGGAGTTTCCTCTGTTGGCTTGGGAGGCCCCCTCCCTCTGTCTCTGTATGGGGGAATTTCTTCCTTCTTTCTTGTCTATTAAACTTCCCGCTCCTTAAAACCACTCCATGTGCGTCTGTGTCATTTTATCAAAATCGGCATGAGGCTGAGGACGCTGGTGTTCCTCCAGTCATCGGAGTCGTATGACTAGTGCATATAAAAGTCATGTTTGTACTCTACTGTAGTCCATTTAGTGTTCAATAGCATTATGTTGAAAAAGAAATTGTACATACCTTAGTTTAAAAATACTTCATTGCTAAAAAAATGCTAACAAAAACAAAGTGAGCACATGTTATTGAAAAAATGATGCAAATAGACTCACTCAACTTAGAAGTGCCACAAACTGTCAATTTATTAACAAATGTAATATCTGCAAAGCACAATAAAATGAAGAGCAACAAAATGAGATATGACTGTATAGAGAAACAACTCTGAGGAAAATAAGATGTTTTTGATAAAGAAAGGCACAAAAATATTTTTTTTTAAAAAAAGCTTATGAATATAACAAAAAGTTATAAAAGGCTTGTAAAAATTTTACCTTGTGTTACCAAAGATGACTGAGATTGGATAAATTTATTTATAAGGTTTTTTTAAAGTTAGCTATTTTACACTGATCTAAATAGAATTTCTTTTTCTTAGTTTAAAATCATGAAGTTTTCTTGGAGTATTGGTCTGAGAATGTGAAGTTTTTTTTTTTTTTTCCTTTTAAATAACTTGTTAGGAAACAAATATTTTGTGTTTTATCAAGATAATTTCTAGGCCGGGCATGGTGACTCACACCTGTAATCCCAGCACTTTGGGAGGTCCAGGTGGGTAGATCACCTGAGGTCAGGAGTTTGAGACCAGCCTGACCAACATGGAGAAACCGTGTCTCTCCTAAAAATACAAAATTAGCCGGGTGTGGTGGCGCATGCCTGTAATCCCAGCTACTCGGGAACTCGGGAGGGTGAGGCAGGAGAATCACTTGAACCCAGGAGGTTGAGGTTGTGGTGAGCCGAGATCTCCCCATTGCACTCCAGCCTGGTCAGCAAGAGCAAAACTTTGTCTCAAAAAAAAAAAAAAAAAAAAGCAAAATCTCTCTCTGACCTTCTGCTCTCTTTCTCTCCTGAAGTGAGTGGTAGAATTCTCTTGCCTAAGGTGGGTCACAGAAACTAGAACCCTATCCCCAAAGCAAGCCATAAAGCTTAGAAAGGTCACTCTTTTCTCTTCTCCCTTAAAGAACCTCATTTCAGAGGGGTCCTGACCCATATCTGGAAGAAAGGAATTCTACAGAAACCCGGAAGAATCTGAACAGGCAGGCCTTACTAGGTTTTCCTCTCAGTCTTTTACCACTCAATCACCTTTTGTCGTCTAATCACATTTCAACATGGATGTCCACTCATTATCAAACCTAAGCATAAAAATAGATAGTTTTCACCGGGCTCCGTGGCTCACGCCTGTAATCCCAGCACTTTGGGAGGCAGAGACAGGTGGATCACATGAGGTCAGGAGTTCGAGACCAGCCTGACTAACATGGAGAAACCTTGTCTCCATTAAAAATACAAAATTAACCGGGCGTGGTGGCCCATGCGTGTAATCCCAGCAACTCGGGAGGCTGAGGCAGGAGAATCGCTTAAACCTGGGAGGCGGAGGTTGCGGTGAGCCGAGATCCCG
>NW_012114688.1:3628562-3635599 GCF_000951035.1 Colobus angolensis palliatus
TCTCTTTTTTGTTTTTTTTGAGGCAGGATTTCACTTTGTCACCCAGCCTGGGGTGCAGTGGTGTGATCTCAGCCCACCGCAACCTCCGCCTTCTGGGCTTAATTTATCCTTTCATCTCAGCCTCCAAGTCCCAACCTGGGACCACAAGTGCATGCCACCATGTCCTACTAATTTTTTGTAGTTTTTGTAGAAATGGAGTTTTACCATGTTGCCCAGGCTAGTCTTGAACTCCTGGGATCAAGTGATTTGCACACCTCAGCCTCCCAAAATGTTGGAATTAGAGGCATGAGCCACCACACCCAGCCTTGATTATTTTTATTTTTATTGATAAAAAGTGAATCTTCTCAGTATTAAAAGAGCTAAGTTGTTGTTCACAATATGTAACCTCTTGCATTTGCCTTTAAAATATGTTATTGTCTTTTTGAATAGATAGCCAAGCTCATATTTAATCACATGTTTTAAACCATTTGACATTTTTGACAAACTTCCCAAAGTCAAATTCTAAATTAACTCTGTTTGACTTTGAATTAACTGTGGAATTTTTCAGCTGGGTCCCTGGAAAGCTAAAAGGATGTGTCTCTCACTTTATAAAAAAGAGATATTAAACTAATAAGTCTTATCTGATATGTTAAATTGTATGGGATGCATTGTCAAATAATATTATAAGTGTTGCTAAACCTTTTAAACTTATATATATGTTAATATTAACAACATCTAAGTATGTTTTTGATAGAGTGTCCCAAAAATTATATAGGATTCCTAGAAATCTGTTAGTCATAATTTTGATTATTATTTTAAAATACTGTATACCACAGAAATAACCAAAATTTTTTGTAAGTTGCATCATTTTTATAATGAAGTCTCTCACCTGATATTGTACATGGTCATTCTTTGTCATTCATAGATGGTTATTGTTTTCCTTCTTCTCTAAAATTACTTTCAGTCAGCTATAGTCCAAACTTGCTTCTTCAGGAAGATTCATGAAAAAGACTCTAAAGTACTCTTGAATGTGGGTTTCTGATAACATAAAGAATTGGACTAGGTAAGAATTTTCAGTACTCTAATGAAGAAACTGATGGCTTCATAAAACTGCTAACCAAAATCCAACAGAACAATAACTAATTACATGGAATTAAATTAACTGATAAGAATGCTTTTGGCAGGGCACAGTGGCTCATGCCTATAATCCCAGCACTGTGGGAGGCTGATGCAGATGGGTCGCTTGAGGCCAGGAGTCAAGATCAGCCTGACCAACATGGTGAAAACCTACCTCTATGAAAAATACAAAAATTAGTCGGGTATGGTGACATGCACCTGTAATCACAGCTACTTGGGTGGCTGAGGCACGAGAATCACTTGAACCCAGCAGGTGAAAGTTGCAGTGAACTGGGATCATGCCACTGCAGCCTGGCTGACAAGGTGAGACCCTGTCTCAGAAAAGAAAAAAAAATGTTTTTATGACATTTTCTTTGAAATTGTGTTGTTTTAATATAAGTTTTGTTATTCAGATTTAAGAAATTTATTTTTGTTTAAGCTATCTATAGCTTACAGTCATTTGGCAAACTATAATTTTATGAACAAAAATACAAAAATTTATTTTTTTCCCTTGTCTGATTCCTTCAGAATTTAAAAATATTATTTATGAGTATTCTTATTCTTTTTTCTTTTTTTGTCTTTTTTTGAGACAGAGTCTCACTCTCTGTTGCCCAGGCTCGAGTTCAGCACGTTATCTTGGCTTACTACAACCTCTGCCTCCGGGGTTCAAGTGATTCTCGTGCCTCAACTTCCCAAGTAGCTGGGATTACAGGCACCTGCCACCACACCTGCCTAATTTTTGTACTTTTAGTAGAGATGGGATTTTGCCTGGCTTCAAGTGATCTGCCCACTTTGGCCTTTCAAAGTGCTGGGATTACAGGCGTGAGCCACTGCATCTGGCCTGATTATTCTTATTTTTGTGGTGATATAGTTATTTGCATAAATTCAATACAAATCTGTTATCCTTATAACAGGATACAAATAGAAATATTGATCTTCTTACCAAAACTTTTTTGGAATGCCTTATTTTCATTTGTGATCAGACAACTTTAAGAAACTAGGGTTGATTTTATAGAGCCAGTAAAGAACTCCTTGGAAAAACTAGCTTGCTACCTTAAATATATGGTCCACACAGTTACCCTTCAAGTAGGTAAAGAATTTCACTTCCTAACAGACCAAGAAACCTCAGGATATTTTGGGGACCTCAAGCAGAAATAAAATTTTCCAAATTTATAGGTCCTACAGGTTAATTTTGATGGTGAGTTCTTGACTTGGCTTCCTCAGTGAGATTTCTGATAAGAAGTACCAGCAAAGCAAATGTGCTTATTCGTCAATCACTATTCTTGCTGCACTTTTTAAAACAAGCAGGTCAAGTTTAATGAAACTAAACCAATTTTGCAAACAAATCAGTCTTACTCTGATTTATTTTTGGTAGAAATGGGAGTGACTGTATGAAAAAATTCTGTTTCAGAAGAAAATTATAGTGTACCTGTTATTAGATTTTAGCTCATTGTTTCTGAAGGTTTGTCAGTTACCTAAAATCTGGACTGCATTCTTGAATTTTCTAGTTTCCTCCCATTTCTGGCTGCAAGTCTTCAAATAATTAATACTAATTTTTCTCCCACTTTCTGGCTTGGAATCATTGAAAAAAATACAAAAACAAAAAACTGTTCTTTTCCTGAAGCCTAGCAAACTGAAGCTGGATCACTTTATATAGACTTCAGAGAAATTACCACAACAACTTGTATATGAACAACCTTCAAGCCTGTTGCTGTATAGACTATTCAGGAAGTTCACTGGGCCACCCCACGCAAACAGTAAACCAGGAAAATTTGTTCAAATTACCACTGCCTGCCCTTGCTTCAGCTGCAGCTACTCTGAGACTAACATATAGAAATCTTGACCGGGTGCCCTCTGGACTCAAAAATTGAGTTTAGTTTGTTCTATTAACCTTTGTTCTTACTTTGTTTCTATAAAAATGCATCTTATTAAATACTTGATTGCTTACACTACAGAAAAGCCTAACGTTGGTGAAAGCTCACCTACAACATTGCCTCCTGAAATGAGATACAACTATTAACTGTTTAACTGGACTGATCTATTCTTGAGACTGGGAGTCTGGTTTAATGGCAGAGGAGACAACACACCAACCAAATTTCTCCTCCAAAGCAAGCCATAAAACCTAGAAAGTCATTCTTTTAATTTTTCTCTTGAAGACTCTGATTTCAGAGGGCTCTTGCCCCATACCTGGGAGGAAAGAATGCTACACGGAAACCAAGAACAATCTGAACAGGCAAGCTTTACTGGGCCTCCCCTCCCTTACCAGTCTATTACCCTTTATATTATACCCTTTGTCCAATCACATTTCTATACAGCCATTTATTCTTCATTGAACCTAAGCATAAAAATAGATAGCTTTCCCTGGGTCTTTGGGTGTCCGTTTCTGAAGGCTCCCATGTCACATAAAGCTTTGATTAAGTTTGTTATGCTCTTCTCTTGTTAACCCATCTTTTATGTAGAAGGTATGTAGGCCATGATCCTTATAATGGGTGAGAAAATATATCATACCTTTCTGCCCTTAAACAAGGAATAAGAATGGAAATTTCAAGAAAATTTCAGAATGTCAGCCCAAACACCATCAACCTTCTAAATCAATACCAGCAAGCACCTATCTCTGTTTATTTTTATGTAAGAAAAATACCCCCATTTTTTGTTTTTATATTGATTCTGCCAGAAGGTCTTCCTTTATTTGTAGCTGAAAGCATTCCTAATACTTATCTATTTTTTATTTTTACTTTGAGACAAGCATTGCTTTATTTAATTTTTATAAAATTCCAGGAGAGTGGGTAGTTTTTTCTTCTCAGTTGAGATGTTTTAAAACTGGGTATTAAAAAGTTTAAAAGTAAGCTTTTTGATATTAAAAATAATAGTAACAATAATATAAATAATAAAATATAATGCAATAGTAATATAATAAGCTGACAGTTTTTGATTGCCTAATATTTTTGCCACTTGAATTATGTGTATTTAATCCTTACAGTAACTCCACAGGAAAAGTACTGTTATGGTCTCTACTTTACAGATGAAAAGTATGAGCCATAGAAAGGTTATATAACTTGCTCAAAGTCACAGAATTGAGATCCAGATCTAGATCATTCTGACCACCAAGCTTATGTGCCTGATCTCATAACTAATCCTACCTGTGTTCCTGCAGTTGCAAAATGCTTTCTGTCCTTTCCAGGTCTTTGTATATGCTGTTCCTTGGGCCTGGAACAGTTTTTTTCCCCACTATCTTTTCTTGGCTAAGTCTTGTTCATGTTTTTGTACTTCAATTTAAATATATCTTATTCTTGGAAGCCTTCCCTGACATCCCTTCTTCTCAGTATGATTCTTTGCCTCTATCAGCACATGATCCATTCTTTTGAATGTTTTATTTATCTGTCTCACTAAGCCATCAGAATATTGTATTCTTGATCACTGAATTCCTTCCTTGTTTACTACCGTTGTTCTAGGCTTTGGCATATAGCATACATTCAATCAAAAGGTGTCAGGAGCTGACTACCCCTTTTGTTTTAGTTTGGGTGCTTGTGGGGAGTCAAGGTTCCTGAGGAGGCAAGAGCAAAAGGAGGTTTGAAGGAAAGGAGCATGATAGGCTTCATTCTAGGGTGCCTAACAGGACCTGCATGCAGGTCATTTTATGTCCTTCCGGTGAAATTGTTTGCTGTTTTAGCATTTACTGCAATCAGCTGTAGGAGGGCTCCTTAGTCCATGATTTAAAAAAAAAAAAAAGTGCTCTGAAAAGGTAGCAATGTGTGTCTCTGGAAGGCAAGCCTAGACATGTGGTAGGAGTTAAAGAAATGTAGAATTACAAAAAAGAATCCCTCCTACGAATGTCTAAAAATGATGTTCCTAGCAGCTTTAGGTATCACAGTTGTGCAGGCAGAAAAGTAGTTGATTAACTCACTGGCATTAGCTCTGAGGAGTGGGTGTCTTGGAAAACTACATGCACAATATTCCTTTCGGATAAGCTACTAGACACTGTTCTACATAGGCTGCACTGTGGCCCTTCAGCCCACTCTGTACATGGCTGAAGGCATACGTTTAAAAACGTTGTCCCTCCCAAGGTGAAGATAGCTGTGCTGTGGCCATTTTGTGCCTGGCATTTAAGAACAAGATACTGAAATTTAAAATTGACTTCAATAGAATTTCTGAATGTACCAGAATAGGCAACACAGCCCACTCCACCCCCTTCACTCTCTATACTCTACTTTCTCCTGAAGGTTTTCAGATAGCTCTTTTTCATCCACATTTTTCCTCCCGTATTCAAGTATGTGGTGAATCAGATTTCGTTCATTTAGGTGGCAGTTAGTCATACTGTGATATGGAAGCCTGCTAAGGCCACATAGGATAGGATCTCCAGAAACAATGGGATAAGAATGTGGTTTGCCAGTATTCTCTCCACTCTGCCCCCTTTCTGCCCCTGAGTCAGAAACACTGAGTGATTCCCATTGTCTTTTCACTTCAAGATTTAGAAGGAGAAATCCAGGTAAAAGGAAATCTGAATTTCCAAATGTGACTAGGTATTCCTATTACCTTACTTGAGTCCATTGATTTATCAATGATTCCATTCATTTCTCTATTTGATTTAGTAGCAATAATAAACATTTTTAGATCACAGGAATATTCAATAGGTTTATTTTCTTGTCAATTTCAGTCAACCGGTAGTGGGTACCAGGAGCAAAATTGCTCCAAATTTGTTGATAACAAATCTGAAACTGTGTCTTAGTTACCAGATAATTATGCTCTAATCCAGAGGTTGGCAAACTTTTTCTGTATAGGGCCAGATAGTAAATATTTTAGGCTTTGCAAGCCATATGATCTCTGTTGCAACTGCTCTATTTTGCTGTTTTTGGTCCAAAAGCAGCCAAGACAATACATAAATGAAATGGTGTGGCTGTGTCCCAAAAAACCTTCCTTTGCAAAAACAGTCTGCGGGCTTTGGCCCACTGCTGGGCCAGAGTTTGTTGACCCCTGCAATTAGCAGTGCCGTCAGTGGACAGAGAGGGATTGGTGACACAGATGCCATACATGTCTCATCCCTAATATAGACACTTACTGCATCCAAACATTTTCACTTTTACAGTCTCACTGGTTCTGCTCAACAAATGTGAGGAAGTGCAGCAGCAGGTTATTTTAGGATAGTGATGTATTCTGGTTAAGAACAGAAGCTTTGGAAAGAGATTGGAATAGGAATTTATTCTGTCACTTATGAGCTGTGTGTGCTTGGGCAGACAATTACCCACTTAGTTCCTCAGCCACCTAATCTGTTAGATGAAGGTAGTAGTATCTCCCTCAAGCATAAAGAGCCCTTCAATAGATGCTTGGGATAAATGCAATTATTATTATCTTCTCTTTGTATGAACTGGGGTTAAGCTACTATGATATTTATGAAGATTAAATAAGGTAGCATATATAAATCTTATAGCATAATAGTTAATACATAATAATTTTTAATGAACAATTATTATTCATATTCCAATTTTACAAATAAGTAAAGTTTTACATGATCAGAAAGTTCTGCCAAAGCTTTACAGTGAATAATAGTAAAAATGGAGTGAAACCTACTCCTTTGGATTCCAGAGATCATTCTGTGCCCACTAAAACTAACAAATGTGTGTTAAAACTCCCTGAACAGGTACAAAGTGAAACGCAAATAGATTTTTTTTTTTTTTGAGACAAGAGTCTCACTCTGTTGCCCAGATTGGAGTGCAGTGTTGCAATCTGGGCTCACTGCAACCTCTGCCTCCCGGTTCAAGCAATTTTCATGTCTCAGCCTCCCAAGTAGCTGGGATGACAGACGCCTGCCACCACACCTGACTAATTATTGTATTTTTAGCAGAGATGGGATTTTGCCATGTTGGCCAGGTCAGTCTTGAATATTGGCCCCCACTCTCTTCTGGCTTGTAGAGTTTCTGCCGAGAGATCTGCTGTTAGTCTGATGG
>NW_012114688.1:3637291-3795506 GCF_000951035.1 Colobus angolensis palliatus
AGCTGTTCCTATTCGGCCATCTTGCTCCGCCCCCCCGGCCAGGTCAGTCTTGAACTCCTGGCCTCAAGTGATCCACCTGCCTCGGCCTCCCAAAGTGCTGGGATTACAGGTATGAGCCACCATGCCCGGCAGAAATATTTTTCATTAGAAGTGATAATACATAGACAAATTCTAACTTTTCACTCATTTCAATTGTTAATTAATTAATTAATTAATTTTTGTCATATATTTCTCTGTAAAATACCTTGAATTGAAACTTCTATTTTTTTTAAAGGCCTACCAAGAGACAGCTTGGCTCTGGGAATAGAGCACAGGCTTAAGAATTGTTAGAGGGAAGATATTCTATATTGCCTTTTCTACTAGACATGTTTCATCCTTTATGAAACAGAATCAATTGCCCTAAATACCTATGTTTTATTTAACATTGATTCCATCATCTTTGCCCTGGCTGAGTCAAGAAAATGGTAGACACATAAACCAAAGTGAAAGAGAGGCTATAGATATATGACTTGTGTACTTGTGTGGCTCAAAAAGATGATATGGGATAATCAGAACCATTCCTATCATTCTCTCTCTCTCTCTCTCTCTCGGGAGTTTTTACTTAGGGACCCAGAAAAAGTTGCCAGTTTATAATGGCACACAAAGTTTAAGTAGAGTTAGGGCACAGAGCATGGCAATATGAGCTCTATGAACTATCGGTAAATAGGAAGATAATCAGTAAAGAGAAATGGAATGATTTAGATGGGCAGAGAGGAGGAGTACAATTCCCAGTTAGTCCCCATGGGGTCAGCTGTACTCAATTCCTATTCTTGGATCTGTATGAGAACCTACTGAGCAGCCTTATAATACCACAGGTTCTAGGTTAATTGAACTAGCTTTGTGGGCCTTTGTTCTTTGCAAACTAAAGAACTCTGGCTGAAATAGTGATGTCACAGAGGCATTGTCAGTGGGACAGACATTTGAACTATTTCATACCCTTGCTACTTCACATGCAGGGATGGGAAGTAAAAAAGAGAAACATTCACCTTCAAGACTTGTTCTAAATATTTGCTTCAAAGAATAAATCAAAAGTCTTAGTAAATATAGCTACATACGGAGGACTAACTGATTGCCAGCAAGAGTTCCTGAAGAAAGCCATATATGGGCCCTACCATAGCTGTTCTACTGTTGCTCATTAGGGAAAAAAAAGCCTTTCTTCCCAGTACAAGTTGATACATTGCTCAGTGATATGGTGTGCATTTTATAATTTGGAAAATAAAATGATTAGACACAATGCATTTCTTGGTGTTTTGCTCAAAGGAGTGATGGATTGGAAAAATGATCAGGTAGGAAATTCCAGAAAATGTTTTAATGGTGGTGGGATGGATGGCAACAGCAGAGATTCAACTGATGGTATGAGAAGGCAGGTTGCAGAGCACTGAATTTCTTGTTGCAGGCTCTTTTATTTCAGACACAACGTGGCCCCATCCAAAGTGATAAAGCCTCCAAAGGCAGTTCAAACTTAAGATGTATTTAGCACTTGTGTGCCAGAGATTGTACAAGTTATAAGTGATGTATCACATAAATAAGTAAATAAATGCCCTTGAAAATCCCAATAATGATTCCAGGGAGATCGACAGGCAAATAAAACAATGATTATGGTATAGTGTGATAAGTTTTTGTGATGGACCTATGTGGACAAAGCTATGGTAATTCATAGGAAGAAACAATTCATTCTGCCATGGACTGTAACAGGGTAGGGAAAAGTTTCAGAGAGGAGATGGCACTAAGAAGGGCATAAAGAATGAATAGGAATTGAGAAAGAACAGAAATGCAGGGAGAAAGCACAGACTGAGCAAAGAAGAGCTGGCTGGAAAGAAGAGTGAGTGCCTAAGGAGAACTGCCAGGAAGTTTTTGAGATAGTTTCTTGGTAAACACCTAGCACAGTTTGGTGGCTGTAGCAGAATCATTCAAATACTCTTGGCTGCCCAATCCCTTTCCCCACTCCCATTAGGTTGAACATTTTGAGTGAAATCTAATTCAAAATCAGCAGCTGATACAGACGTTAGTGATGGGGAGAAAGTTGTCTCAAGGAAATCTCTTCATAAGTAATTTGGTATGTTCTTGTTTCCTACCCAGAGGCACCCACAGACTCTTTGACCCATGTCCAAACTGGCCATGGGCTAAGTGGGGTATGGTTAACTCCAGTGAAACTCACCTTTGCAAATACTGTTCCATGAGTAATACCAACCTCTAGAAGAATACATTTACTTAAAATAGAAGGGAAATGAGAAGGAAAATGCCCAGGAGAAGGTACAGATGAGCACCTTTAAACATTTAAAAATAGGAAAGAAAGAAAAGCAAACACTTTAAAAAGATGGCCCTTTCAGCACTGACACGCAACCGAGAAAGACATTTGTCAAGATCCCATGTGTTTTCTTGATGATATATCTCCTCCCTCTGTGAACAAATTGACAAAATTTCAAGAGCTGTTCTGGGGATAGCAAGCACAAAAGAACTCATAGTAGGTGTTGTACTTTGCAGCAGTGACTGTGTCTATTTGATTCTAGCCAAAACAGTCTCCTACTTTCCTGCAGAGAAGGGTGGAGATTCTGGCCATGACTCATAGAGGAATGGCCAGAAGAAGTGGATAGACAAGCATGGGCATCTCAGGATTTAGTGAGCCTGGTGTACCCTTGTATGCCCGAAGAATTGTGGGGGCGACCTTCCCTCATCTGCCTCCATTTACTTTTCACTCTCTCCATCTCTTTCTCTTTCTACTCCCACAAGTACATGTACACATTGAAGAGAAGAGTTTATTTTGGGAATGCTTGCAAAGAAAGAAATCACATTCAGACATAAAAATGCTAGGAGAAGACACTACTAAGAAAGCAGATCACATCTGTGAACAACTGAGTTGACAGGAGGACCCTTCATAAGGAAAGAGACCTGCAGGTTACATTTGGTTTTTCCTTTTTGATTGACTTGTTTTACTTCAGTATTTAAAGTTTTTCTCAATTTTGGCCATTAACAGCTTCCATAACAGTTTCTGAAAGAATGACAGAGTGACTCCTTCAAGCAGAATTTCTTCCCTACAATTCACTTGAACATTTAACATGAATTTCCTTAAATTTTGGAAGAATGGCATTGCCCAACTCGTTCTTGGGGGGTCTGGTCATGTTCTGTTCTCTTTTGATTCATATATTGGGGAGGAAATGAGTCATACTTGATTTAAGGGGTTGATAACACCTACTCATACAAATTATGTGTGTGGCCAAGGAAAGATGAAGCAGAATGCCATGGGGTAACAATCCTCCTTCCTCTGCTTGAATGTTGACTTTGCAGGCTGCAACTCCCAGCATGTTGATCCATAAGCTGTGAGGTCTGCAGCCAACACTGCAGAGAAGTAGAATGTGTGTGTGCGAGTGTGTGTATGTGTGTACCAGAACTCTGGTTCATCATGATTGTCAAACTATTATTTATGTGATCTTTATTGACTTTATGGAAGAGACTATTTGAATGCCAAATCAAACTGCCAGGAACAGATTGTGGTAATAACAATAATGGTTATTTATTATATGTTTTGAGCTTGGCAGTATGCTGTATGCATCTCCTCTTTTAATCCTACCCCATATTCCATAGAAGTAGATATTTATAATGTCTACTCTAATAATCTGAGAGTTTAAATGAGTCATCTTAACCTTAGGTCTTTATCTCTAAAATTTGTGCTATTTTATATCCTTTCCAATCTGATTTTGCAATTGCACTGTGAAACCCACCAACGTTTAAAAACATTCCTATGAAATGTAAGACAGTGAAATTGAATATTTTATTCATAATGTATGACAAAGCCAGAAACCGAAGATGTTTCAATATCTGCACCACTTAATTTAGCACATAATTTTATATTCTCACAAATTGTTCTGTTTCTTTTATGAAGATCAATCCTTGAGGGCAGCTTGGTTTATTTTTTACTTTTTTTAAACTATTCTTTGTATCCTCCTCTGGGCCTCACATAAGATAAGAAATCCAGCTACAGCAAAGAGAAGGGAGCAGACAAGATATTATCATATGTATGCTCAACGCAGCTTCCTATGGAATCACATTTTATGTGAGGATTAGATTCTAAAGTCAGCACATATGGTGATTACTTTCCTGAGCATCAAGTTGCCTGGAAAGACATACGCTCACTTCCTAGCCATGTGGAATTTGGATGAGATTGGTCCATCACAGCTTTAGGATGGGCCCTAATTGACTCATATTAGTCAATGAATTCCATATCATTCATCCTCAGCTACAGTTATTGATTCAAGGATGTCACATGACTCCAGCAAAACCAATTGAGACATAATTTCTGGGTTTTGGCTTGAGGTATAAGAAAAGTTCATTTCCTTTTTCCACAGCTTCAAGTCAAGTCCTTTATGAGGACCAAGAAGAAAATCCTGAGCTATAAAATGGTGAATAAGATCTGGGTCTCAAGAATATTGTTTGAATCCCAAGTCACTTCTAACCCAAGACTAGGAGCTAATAGATTTTTGTTATTGTGTAGGGTAGTTTGAGTTGTTTTTCTATTCCTCACAACCACAAATGCTACCTGATTATCCAGAGAAAGTAAAAAGTCTCATGTCATTATGTTAGAGATAGTCACAAAATCTCATAGTAAGACCAATACAACAAGTGCTTTTTCTTTATTATTGAAACAGATTGTTGCTTTTTGAATTGAGCAGGAGCTTGTTCTTTGTTTGTTTTCTTTTTGTTTTGTTTTTTTTTTTTTGAGATGGAGTCTCACTCTGTTACCAGGCTAGAGTGCAGTGGCACGATCTTGGCTCACTGCAGTCTCTGCTTCCTGGGTTCAGGTGATTCCCTTGCCTCAGCCTCCGGAGTAGCTGGGACTACAGGCATGTACCACCACACCTGGCTACCTTTTTGTATTTCAGTAAAGATGGGGTTTCACCATGTTGTTCAGGATGGTCTCAATCTCCTGACCTCGTGATCTGCCTGCCTCAGCCTACCAAAGTGCTGGAATTATAGGCATGAGCCACTGTGCCCTGCCATGCTTGGTTTTTATTAAGGGCCAGGTTAGGAAAAATATACTTTTAAAGCTCTCTAATAATACCCTGTATAGTGAGATGCACAAAATGTGTAAGGCAAATGGGAACTGAGTTTATTTCAATAAATATTACAGATTCTTGTTCTTGCTCTAGGACATTTACTTATTGAGAGATTGTCAGGTAATACCACAGACATTATTTAAAATTCTCTCTCTCTCTCTCTCTCTGCCAAGTATATATACTTTTGAAATCACATAAGAAAAATAAATATGCCTAGGATATGACTCCACCATATTATCTAATGTTGTCCTCACAGTATCGCTTTAAGGAAGGGTCAGTATTTCAGTTTTTTCCATCTGAGGGACATTGAGACTCAGGATAATTTAGTGCTTTTTTAAAAAACATTTTAAAGTTCATAACTAAAGCCAGGATATATAGCCAGGTCTGTCAGACACAAGCTACATGACACAGGAAATCGATACTTTCATTTTGATTGATTGGAAAGCTTATTGGATTTTAATTTAATGAAAGTTATAAATATGATGGCTAAACTGCTATCACCCAGAAAGCAATGAGACTGTTTAATAATGTGATATTTAGAAGTCTTGACCTATATCTTTGACTGTTTGAGTTTGAGCCACTATACTTTAGTTTTAGAATCTTAGATACCTCCAAATTACAGCATGCATGGGATCTATGTAACATCATGTCCCTCATGTAGTTCTATATGGCTAAAAACTGATAATTTCTTATGAAGCTAGGAAGTTATATAATGAAATATCACAGAAAATAGTTACTGGAATTAATAAAAAATATAATTACTCACTGAAAGAAAAGAACTAGAAATAACTTCATGATTATGATTTAAAAAATCAAACTAGTTTTTAACTTCTTTTTCTTTTGAGAAGAGGAGGAAAGCCAGAGGGGGGCCAAGGTCTGCCAAACTCAAATGCAGAAGATGGTGCCATTTGCTCAGCCAGAAAATACGACACAAAACCCAGGACAGAAAATAGCTGCCTGGTATTAGCTGCTGAATTATTACTCCCTGAGGGAGAAAGGTCACTATAAGGAATTGGTCCGTGAAATGCCTGAGTTGACCCTTTCGGTTTACCTGAGGGATGCAATGATTCAAGGGGTAGAATTAGGAGGAGGAGTGACTGATAAGCTTTGAATATTTTATCCTATTTCAGAAATGCTGTAGATTATATGAGCAGAGATACGTCTGAGGCTTGTGAGACCAAATATTTACATTCCCAGGATTGTGTATTCTCTTTTGAGTAGGAAAAAAACAACAGTGGGAGAGGAGCCAGGCTCTGCTCCTAGCTCTTAGAGCTCACTCTGGGTAGAGTTTCTTTTCACATTTTTCTTATTAGCAGAGTGGAGAGAATGAACTAACATTTATTGAGGACATATATTATACTAATCTCTTTCTTGATGATCTTGATGATATTATTCATCTTCATCACTTCACATATCTTTGAGATAGATTTCTGTTTTACAGAGATAAACAAATCATTGGAAATTTAAGAGATTTGTCAAAATTAATTAAATATTGGAAACCTAAGTCTTTAGACTTACAAATCCAGGTCAGAGTCAACTAGACCACATGTGTTTGCAAGTCTCTTGGTTATCAGAGGTGATCACCACACAGATGTTCTCTAAAGCTTTCTCCAAATCTACACCCTGATGATTGGGGAGATTTTCAACTTACTTTTTTTAAGTTAAAGAAATTAGTTCTCAATACTTTTCTTTGAATGTTTCTGCTAGACTGGGACTTTATCCTTTTTCCTGGCATTGCATATACTTTCTAGCCTAACTAGTGAGGGGTAATACATATTGAGAGAGAGTAGAAAGTGAGCGAAATGTGTGATCTTGGAAGGTTATCTAACCACTATGAACCTCCATTTTTTTCTCATTCTTAAAATGGGGATAATGACTCTTCATAAGATTGTTCTAATAATGTAAATGTATAAGTACAGTACCGTACACAGTGGTATTTCAATCCACCATGTCCATCTTCCTTCTGTGGTTAACTTTGGCAAAGGAATGGAAATCAAGTGATCATTAGACAAAGACTAATCATTTAATATGTTCCAGCCAATGTACTTCATCTTGGATCCCTATCCTGGTGGAGGGTTATTCAATATTCTGTTGTTATTTAATGCTTATAACAGCTTGTTGTCTTCAATTCTTTCCAGTGATTCTCAGTCATGACTGTTCATAGGAACAGTTGATGAACTTTCTAAAAACCTGCATGCCTCAAGCTGACTCTGACCCTGACTTACAGGCCTTCTGGGCTAGGGATCAGAGGAGGAGCCCAATAATACATACTCTTTACACGCCACACTGGGGATTCTGCTGCACATGCCAGGTTGAGAACTACCATACTTCGGCCACATGTTCTAGAATGGCTCACTCTTGAAAATGTGAAAAGGTTGCATTCCCAGAAGTCAACTATATTATATCATCTCTTAAATATCTGTAGCTGTGTTTCTTAAAGCACTATCTCTAAACTACCTGCATCAGTAATACCTGGTGTTGTTGTTGCAAGTGCAGCTTTCTAGGCCTAACCCCAGATTAGAGTCCTTGTTTATGCAGTCTCAGTAATTTATGGGGTTTCTGTATTTAACATGTTTCCTAGATGATACTTATGCATATTATATTTTAAAAATTATTGACAGAGAGATTTCCAACCAGAGATACTTTGAGGATAGATTGGAGAGTAAAACAAAAATCTGCCTTCGTTAGTAAAGTCTTTGTTTAGGGTAGAGGCAAAATAATAAGCATCCTTTGGGTTTCTCGATTTTGTATCATTTTGATGAAAGCCTGTAGATATGAGTTTATGTTACATTCGAATGAATCCAGTAAAGAAGGATAAAATATCACTTGGTTTTATACATCAGAAGGGAAACTACTTGGCAAAGCATGCAGCTCAATGCCCTAGTTTTTGACAGCCTATCTGGGAAAATGTCATGCTGCAATACCAGGGAAATTGCCAATCTCCTATAAAGAAAATCACTTTTTTTTTGATAACTAAGGAGGTTTAGGGTGCACTGGAATGTGAAGACTTGAAAGCACTTGAATCTTCTATGAAAATGCCTGAACCACGCTTACCACCACCATGTCCACATCAATCAAATGCAGTTTTTTCCAAAGTTGCTTTCATTTAGCATCTTTCTAATCATGACTTCTGCTGAAATTTCATCATGTGGACAGGGCTTAGGAATAAAAGCACAACTGTGGTTTTAGAGATTTTCATTTTATTTTAAATATATCTTGATTAAAAAGAATTAAGCTTCAATTTAACATCCCTTGCAATAAATTCATCAGACCTCTGAAAACATGAGGGCATATGAAATTGCTGCTATATGCATGTATTCAGCTTCTGGTCTTTAGTATTCTACGCTTTATCAGTTTAGGTTTTGGCCACCATTTCATGAAGTATCCTTTTTTTAGTGTTGGGGAGAAGAAACCAGGAGGAAAAACAATGACTTTATAATTTCCTCAATTGTTCTGATGCAATTTATTTTTGTACAGTGTTTGGTCACAACTCTAGATTTTGTATTTATTGAAAGGGTAAGATGTAGTAATACATTTAGTGTACAGTGTCTGGCCCCACATATATCTGAATTTTGATCTACAGTTTCTCTAAAGTAGCAGGAGTCAAGAAGCATTTTGAGGGCTGCTGGTTATCTGGATGTTGGTGTGATCTCCAGTGGCTTTTGTTCTAACTTAATTGATTTGTTTGTTTTTGTCATCACCATCCCAAAATGAGAGGAGAGAGTATAGAATTCACATCTAATACTCAGTCTGATGGTCACCACATTACACTCTAGTGTTATCCTCTTGCATATTTCTTTGCCTTTTGGGGCTTAGATTCCATAGATATGAATCATGCCTTCTGTGAAATCTTTAAATCCCAAGGGAGAGAAAAATTTTGTTGCCCAAAAAGGAAATGCTTCTAAAATAAATGGAGAAACTTTCTTGTAATTTAGAAATAAGGATTCAGATTGTGTTGAATAATTTAACACTATGATGGGTTATCTTAAAAAGGAAACATAAAAGATAGTATTTGAATTCAATAAATTTTACTTAACAGGATAAATTCCATGCTCCTCAACATGTGTCTGAGGTCCTCTTTCATTTACGTGCTTCCTACCTTTTGGCCCGTCCTGTCAGTCATCAGCTAACACTGAATATTTCAACAACACAGAAGTGTTTAAATTTTTTCATATACACCACACTGTAGGGAAACAAGAAACAGGTGGTTTTTCTGATTCTGGAAGCTGGAATTATCCTGAAAGAGCTAGAACCATGGTATGAGCTGTCTGGTGGGACCTGAGACTACAAAGAAATGGGTTTTCCCTTGGGAGGTAAATCAAAAAAACACAGCAACTGCTAGAAATTCCACCATACAGAGTGACAGACATGGAAATATTCTGGTTTCTCTTCCGGCCCTTCATTCTTCCAGACTTTCATTGCCTAAACTAGTTACAGGTCAGTTGGCAAGGGAGCTCAGGGGATGTCGTTCCCTGAGATACAAAGCAGAGCAGCAAGGAGAGGAGAGCGAATCTTACAGCACACATGCCAATAAATTCCACAACCTGTCTCAGATTTGGCCTACTCAGAAGTGCTCTGAAACCAGGACTTGATTTCAAGTAGTTTACATGGGAGGTGAATCCAAGGTATGCAGGAAAAGAAGTAGAAAAATGACACACAGAAAATAAGGAAGTCAATGCATTAATAAGCAGATTGCCATGGTGGGCAACTGGGTAGAGCTCAGTCATGCTGGGGACACTGGAGATATTACAAAGAAAATGCCTCAGATGTTCTATCTGAGGGGTGAGGAAGTCTACATATGTATGCACCAACTCTCCTCCATCTTTGGTTGAAAACTGCTCTTGGGAGGAGATGGGCCAATACCTGGGTGGCACTTCCAGCCTGTCTTGGGCTTGGGGTTAACATGTTCCTATGGTCACAGAAAGTCCACAGGCAAAGAATCACATGCGTTTGCAGTAAGATCCTGTCAGCATGTGCAGGAATGGTGAGTGACAAGGGGTTATGGCATTATCTGCTGTATTCACGAGACTGAATCAGGTGCTTGTTTTCTGTGTATCTTTAGTACCTTCTTTATATGTCTGTCACTACATTTATTACCTATCTGTTTCTAATGCAAACTTTTGCTCCTTAAGGCAGAAGCTATTTCCTATTCTTTGTCTAGTCTCCATTAATAGGCCACAGAAATCCTTAATAAATGTAAGATATTAAATAGATATTTATTAACCCTGTCAGACCCAAGTTCTTCCCTTTTGATTAACAATAATTTGATATATTCTATTTACCACCCTGAAATTAAGATATAATATAATCTACTGTGATGGGCTAAATTCTCCCAATATTCATATGGTGCAATCCTAACTGCCAATGTGACTGTATTGGGAGATAGGGCCTTCAGGAAGTAATTAGGTTAAATGAGCTTATAAGGTGTGGCCCTAATGTGATAGAACTTTGACCTTATAAGAAGAAGAGATCTCCTTCTCCTCTCTCTTTTTTCTCCTCTCTCTCTCTCTCTTTCTCTCTGCCATGTAAGAACACAATGAGAAGTTGGCAGTCAGGAAGACAGCCCTCACCAGAACTGGACAATGCTGGCACTTTGATCTCAGATAGTAAGCCTCCAGAACTGTTAGAAAACAAGCTTCTGTTGTTATACCACACAGACTATGGTATTTTGTTATGGCAGCCTACTTACCTACATGATTAATGTGGGTATGTCTTAATTCTAATAAAAAGAAGGAATAATAAGCAACTAATATATAATAAAATAATATGAATTTCATTACATAAAAGATCAGGCATGAGTGCCCTAGAAGGCATAATAAGATAAAGTACTTGCACCTACTTATAAAAATATATTTAGTTTTAAGAGAAAACAGAAAACACTCATCTGAATATTATTGCCATTTAAAAAGTCTTTGTTAATGAAATATGGGCTAATACATAGACTCAATGTATATATAAACAGACTCAGTGTGAATACAATAAAAATATGTAGAATAACAGGCAGTGCTATATTTACAAGTTAAATTTCATGAGATTGTGACTTACGGCATGCTTTTATCAACCTGAGGGCTTTTAGAAAATAGAAAGATGATAAAGATCTAACTTGAAAAATGGAAGACAGAATTGGGGATGTTGAGTGGAGAAGAAAATATTTAGGGAAGACATAGTATATATGTGAGTGAATTGAGACTCAGAGAGATTGAATAACTTGTTCTAGGTATCAAAACTAATACTGATTGTCATTTAATTTATGAAATAGTCATTGCCAGGGTGAGACTATACATCTTTCACAATATTCACAATCAACATGCTTCTGTGAAGAAATAAAATGAAAGATTTAATTTCATTAAGAAATGAAATGTTAATTCACAGTGAAATTGCTTTTTTCATTGATTGACATTATGACATTTCTGAAAAGTTCTTTGTAATTATAATGGAACGAAATATGTTTATATTTGTGTTTATTTGTAACTCCATGTAGAGAGCTAGAATCTAGGGTCAGTTATATAGAGTTTATTCATCAACATAAATCTCCCACAGGATATTTGATAGTTTCCAGATATAGAACAGTTCTCTGATATATAGGATAGGCCTGGGCATTTCAGGATGGATAGCATCCCTGTTCATCACCTAGACAATCCCTAATCATTGTGACAACCAAAACATACCTAAAATTCAAAAACACCTCTTTGAAAGTGATACTGCCCCATTGAGAACTGCTGTGTTCAATGTTTGTTAAGTGCATCTGCTTCTTGAGAAAATAGGCCCTCAGTATTGGGTTAGTTGTGAATAGGTAAAATTTCAAGAGATTTAAATAGTCTAGAAATACAAAAGGTAGAAATTAACCAATGTGTTAAAAATCACCTCCTGACTATAAAGATTGATGCTTGGAAAATATGAGTTTAAACACTTGGATATTTTTTAGGATATTTAAAACCATCTTTTAGAAGAGAATATGATGGAAGTGACCCTTTCAGTTCAGCATTTTCATAATGGCTTAGAAAAAGATATAGGGGTCATGCTTATCAGATATAGAAATAAAACAATGTTGAGAAGAATAATTAATTTGATGTATCACACCCATCATAAAACAAGTAAAAACGAATATGATGAAATTCAAACTCAGGTCTTAGAATATGATTGCATCAATATAGAATAAAGACATAGGCTCACTTATACACAGTACCTAATTACTGTCTTAATAAGTAAAGTGACACTGGTTTCACCTATGTCCTTGTAATCTTTAACTACAATAGATGTCTAATATTCAAAACAGGCAAAGATATGGCACTTTTGTATTAGACCTGTCTATGGTAATGCCCTTAATTCTGAGTGCTCTACTTTAAGAGGAGCATTTATCAATCTGAGGGCTTTTAGAAAATACAAGGATGATAAAGATCTAACTTGAAAAATGAAGGACAAAATTGGGGATGTTGAGTGGAGAAGAAAATATTTGGGGATGACATAGTATATATGTGAGTGAATTGAGACTCAGAAAGGTTGAATAACTTGTCCAAGGTATCAAAACTAACACTGATTGGCATTTAATTTATGAAATAGTCATTGCCAGGGTGAGACTGTATGTCATTTGCAGTGTTCACAATCAGCACATGCATTGGTTGTAGTAATATAAACTGCTATAAATTAATCTTAGTAGCTTAACACAATAAAAGTTTATCCCATACATTTAACTACCCGGTCTTTGATCCTGTTAAATGATATGCTTTATTAACTGCGATGATTCTAGAACCCAGGCTTCCTGCATCTTGTGAGTCTTTTATCACCTAAAGTATATATAGTAGCACAACTCCATCTTAACAGCCACCTAGAAAATGAGTTCTTCTTATTCCATTAGCGAGAATAACTCACAAGACCAAACTTCAAAGCAAGGGAGGTGATGGGGAGAAAGGAGAGACCAAGTCAGAAAGGCCCTGAGAGATATAGGTCGCAAGTGGGTGGTTGTCTCCCAGAGTCCTGGCTAGGAAAGACAGAATAACTTTGGGAGTGGATGACCAACTGTATTAGTCCATTTTCACACTGCAATAAAGACATACCCAAGACTGGTTAATATATTAAAAAAAGAGGTTTAATGAATTCACAGTTCGGCAGGGCTGGGAAGGCCTCAGGAAACTTACAGCCATGGTGGAAGTGGAAGAGGCATGTCTTACATGGTAGCAGGCGAGAGAGAGAGAGAGAGAGAGAGAGAGATTGTGTGAAAAAAGCAGAAGGGGGAAGAACCCCTTTTAAAATCATCAGATCTCATGAGAACTCATTCACTATCACGAGAATGGCATGGGGGAAGCGGCTTCCATTATCCAATCACCTTCTACCAGGTCCTGCCCTCAGTATATGGGAATTTGGGGGATTACAATTCAAGATGAAATTTGGGTGGGGACGCAGAGCCAAACCACCTCACTAAACTTCTCAGCAACGAAAAGGAAGGTGCATTTCTCTTTCATTATTTTACAATTAAGAATACCAAAGGTCATGAAGATTCAAAGAACTTTAGGATTCACGACCTTTAAGTGGCTGCTCAATTTTTATCTAATTTTAAAGCCTAGGTGTGCTACACTACACTGAACCATCTTCAGTGAGCAACAGTCCTTTCTGTTCTTTCTTTGTGCTCTTTTCCCCAAATGAGGTCAACTTCCTATTTTTACTGGCTTTTTTATATCAGCCAGTGGTATCTTAGCTAGTTCTACCTTTCTTGAATCAAGAATTACATGTTTTTTCTAAACAAATTCTTTGGTTAGTCCCCTGAGGCATGCCACCAATCATTTTTCTGGTTGAAACATATACATACACATAGACAGACACACTCACACATAGATTTGCAAACTCCTTCACTGACCTTTTCGAACTCATGCATTTTTCTCCTTTGGGGGATTAAACTACTCTTGGCTCCACCTCTCTGGTATTTAAATTAGTCTGCATAAAATACTTAAGTCACTTATCTTCCAGGCTTTGCTCAGTCTCCTTAGCAACCTCCTTAGCAACAGATTTCTTTAGAAAGGAATCTCAAAAAAAGTTGCACAGGACCATATTCCTTGCAATTGTACTAAAAATTGGAAAAAAAAAAAAACCTCTCATGACAACTTATATTCACTTCCCTCTCATTTGTTTATTCAACAACCCTTTGATATCTTGACCTGCCTGGTATTGTTCATTCTTCACATTGCTGTCAGAGTGAGCTCCACACACAAATCAGTTTATATCTTTTTCCTACTAAAATCTCTCTTTGCACTGGTTTCTGCTCCCACCCTGATGCTACAACCCAAATTTTGATGAGCGCCTACAAAGCCAACTCCAGCTGTCCCTCAGACTTCACTGTCTCTGCCCTCCTTTTCTCCAACTATTCTGTCTTGCTGTTACTCATTTCTCTCTTCAAGGCCTTCATATTTGCTATTTTCTCTCTGCCTGGGTTGCTCTGCCCCCAGAGTTTTACATGATTCATACTTTCTCACACTCAGTGAGGCACCTTCTCATATTCACAGAGTACCTCAATTAATCTACATTATTTTTTAATAGAATTTGACCCTATTTAAAAATACTAACTCTACTTGTTTATGCATTTATTTTGCATGTAATTTCCATGATGGGAGGGAGTTTGCCTTCACTGCTTTACCCCAAACTTGGTAAGGTTTGGGTTAAATAAATTAAATAGCAACCATCAATATTTGTTTAGTGCCTTTCATGTATCAGTCTTCTTTGAGCAATTTGTTTGTTGTTACCAGTATCCATAAAATGTCTGGTATATATAGAAGACAGGGCCTGGTGTCACGCCCATCCTGGAAGCAAGAGTTTGTGTACCAGAGACACCCCACCACAGATTTTGTTCAAGAGCTGAATTGGTATTCTTGGAGGCAAGCAAAGCTGACCGTAATTAGTCTGCAGAAGTAGGAAAGGTGCTGTCTATGTAGTTTTGCTCCCTGTATTCATTTTCCTTCAAGATCATGCATAAAACATGTTTGCTTTAACTTTGGGCAAAGTTCGGCATACTGGAGTTGAAGGGAAATTCATCTTTCAGACAGGTGGTATGTGAGATTCAAAAACTGAGCACAGGTGACAAAAGAGGTTTGCTTAAGAGGAGAGGAAGGATTCCTTAATGTTTTTTATGCATGTCCCTCCCCACCCTTTCTCAGAAACGGTGCTTGATAAGAAAAAAAAATTGGCTAAGTGGGTACTTTATAATGATGCAGATTATTCCAGAGGAAACAAACGCAGCATATAAGTTAATCAAAAGAATTTCCCCCGCATTGACTTTCCTTCTTAGCTCTTTAATTAGCTATTCAAGAGCAGCACTCCTGTACATGTCTAAAAATAGACAGAAGCCTGGTCAGGAAAAAAGTAAAGCAATCTGTTTTCTCTTTATTTCAATAGTGGTTCAGAGTTGCACATTAGTGTCATGAAGCTGATAGGTTTATAATATTTTTTTTAATTGTGCATCTATAATAGAAAATACATACCTAGAGGTTTTACTCATTTTAAAAGCATAGTATTACATTAATTTTGCATAGGACTTTCTAGCTTGCAAAGCACATTAATATAAATAATGCAACTTTTCTTTTCAGGATACAAATAGGCAATATTAACATTAAAACCAATCATGGTGGCATCTTCTCCCCATTTGTGCATACACTGGCAGTGCCTCTCATCTTTGTGTTTTATAAAGCTTGGAGGTGATGTTTGATCTTGTCTCAAAACACTGTGTGTTAGGTACTGTTATTCCAAGATGTTCATTGTTTTCTTTCTCTTCTGTTCTGGTTTGTTTTCTTCATGTTCTCTGTCCTCTAAACTACTTTGAAAATGCCTCATAGGGACTGTAACAATGCTAAAATGACAGTGCTAATGTCCACACTGACCCTTGTGCCAGAGAGGTGCTGTGTTCCCCAGGGAAGTGGAGAGAATGCTTCACTTTAACCAGTTTTATGCTACATTTTCCTCCCTTCTTCTTCCGCATAATTGGGTACTTATCACCAAGTACAGATTTTTTGAACAGGTCCCCCATCAACTCACAAGGCACGCTCAGAAAAACCCTAGCACTGGGCCCAGTTTAGGTTCAAGTGGGAGGTTTTCCTGACAACCTTTTGAGACAGTTGGGGAAAGTCATTGTTTGTTCCATTTAATATATTAGAAACTAGAGTACAAGGTAGTTGATTTAAAAAATTTTTTAAACAATTATTAATAATTATTTAGTTAAACTAGGGAATTAGATACATTTCTACTTATCTTAACCTGGATCTTTTCTATTATTTCTTTGTCTAAGCAATAGCAGCTCTGTGGTGTAAGGATGTCTAATTGTCCCTAAATGGGAAAAGCTGCCCAGGAAGAGGTGCAGTTCATGTAAGTGGAGGTTTAGAGGCAGACAGAGACTGGCCACTGGTACATCGGAGTGATTAGATACCAGATGAGGAATATGAGCTAGATAATCTCTATGATGTCTTCCCAATCTTCTTTTGGTCCGTAATCCCACAGCTAAATGGAAACTAATCAAACAACAATGTGGCTCTGCTGAAGGGAAGGGAAGGGTCTGGGCTTTTATTAAAAGAGGGGTGAGGGGCACTGGGAGGAATATACAAAGCAAAGTGATTGATAATATCTCAGAGAAAGGCAGAGGGAATGGCTTCTCAGTTTAGGTAAGGACAGGGTGGAGAGAAGCAGCTTGTAGATTACTAACTCGATCCTAATGCAAGGGCAGAGAAGCACTGACCTGACTGTAAGTCTTTCCTGGCTGCAGAAATTTGAAGATAAAATAATGAAACAGGGTAAGGAAGGGACTGCCAGGTACAGGTGCAAGAGTTGAGTGAGAGCAAAGTGTTTAGTTCAGAGGCAGCTCCACTAGACAGAGGAGTCTCAGAACACTCTCCAATTTTATTTTGGCTCCCTGTCCATGTCTAGGGGCAGCATCACCTAACAGACACCAGAGCAGTATCATTGGTAATAGTGGAACAAAACTCTCTAATATGTAATAGCCAATCAGGGAAATTCAGTCTCACCGGAAAGAAGAAAGACAAATGACAATTGTGACACATCCAGAAATCCCCTCTTCTAAGGCTCTCATTTTGAATAAATATGAATCAAAAAGTTCCGGGGCAAAGAATCGTGACTTGACCAGTGACACAGGTTGGGAGTCTGGGAGAAGTACCTGTTACTCTGTCAAGCTTTCTATAGCTAATTGGCATTTTTCAACGGTTTTCTGTTCATTCCTTTTTCGTTTTGTTTGTTTTTTTTGTTGTTGTTGTTGTTGTTGCTTTTGAGGCGGAGTCTCACTCTGTCGCCCAGGCTGGAGTGCAGTGGTGCGATCTCTGCTCACTGCAAGCTCCGCCTCCTGGGTTCACGCCATTCTCCTGTCTCAGCCTCTGAGTAGGTGGGACTACAGGCGCCCGCCACCGCACTCGGCTAATTTTTTGTATTTTTAGTAGAGACGGGGTTTCACCGTGTTAGCCAGGATGGTCTCTATCTCTTGACCTCGTGATCCGCCCGCCTCAGCCTCCCAAAGTGCTGGGATTACAGGCGTGAGCCACCGTGCCCGACCTGTTCATTCAGCTTTCTACAGGCTTCACAGCATCTAGGCTTTCCGTAAGCTTGATTCCTCTCACACATTGGGACTTGTCCGTGTGTGTGTGTGTGTGTGTGTGTGTGTATGTGTAGGTCATGTTAAAGAAAAAAATTATTCAGTGTTCCTGTCATAAGGAACACTTTATTTCAACAAGGAACACTTTATTTAGGACTATTTCAGTGGGTGCCAAACTATCTCAATACAGAGAGAGAAAAGGCTCAATTCTTCACACTTCAAAGATAACTGGAGAACTGGGGATTTATAGCCAAAAGCAAGGAGCAGGGGACAGTGAATTAATAATTACTAAGAGAAGATATCAGTGCTCTGGAGAATTTTTGCTAAACCAACTTAATGAAACCAAGGTTTGAGGATGAGGAATTTGATTAAATGTTGAGGATGATCAGATTCAAAAGGTAGGGAAATTGCTCTAAAGTGACTTAGCAGGATTCTTGCTAAAACTGGACTATGTAAGCCAAAGACAAGGCCCAAGAATGAGGCTTACTTGAAAACAGGGCTCAGAAGAGCCTGTCTAAAATCTCACAGAGGACAGTGTCTTGGTCAGTGGAAGGCAGTAGACTTGTCATGGCACCATCTTTTCTGCTGAAATGACTGTGTTTCTTAACTTTGACCTATCAAGTGTGAACATTCATACTCCTAAGTCTTTAACCATTAGGACATGATACTCCACCTGACAACTCATACAGGTGCCTTTATTTCATTTATCTCAGCTGTAGAAACTGAGTGTTGTAATAAACAACACTCTGCTGAATGATGTAACATTTATATTGAAATCGTATTTTTTTACATTTAAAAAATGCATACAGATAGTTTTAATAATCTAAAATCTGAGTGAAGACCACATCAGAAAATAAAAGCAGTTTTTCTTTGCAGTTGGATAAACTGAGACAGGTAAAATGTGTTTCTCCTGGTAACAGCAAAAGTAACAGAAATGGGAATGTAATTCACAGTCTGATTCCTAGGTCCCTGTTCTCATCAATAAAATGCGGTAAACACCCTGCTCTCTTGCTCTGATTGCTGTATTTACATGCCCCAATTCTCCCATTAAATCTAAATTGTATTTGTATTTAAATCTAAATTGTATTTAGCTTCTCCAGCAGAAGCTTTAATTTTTATAGCATGTTTAAGAGTTCTGAGGGGAGGTTATTAGAATTCTGTCTTGAGCGCTCAGGTGAAAAGGTAGTGCAAAGGTTAAATGACTCATCACAGGACATATACAGACCACTATTGCCAGTGTAGACAATGTTTTTCCTTCTACTTTTGTGAATGTTTGAAAATTTTTAAACCAAAGCATTTAAAATAACAATGAAATCAAAATACGACAAATAAAAGGTAAAATGAGTATCCATTTGCCCACTAAGCTTGCTTTCTAATATAATACCTTTAATAGCTAATTATCTTTAATTCCTATGTTTTCCAAACCCCATTCGCCTCTAGCATAGGTTTGCATGCATGTAATGACTATGATGTGTTGAACAGCTTCAGGAAAAATACTAAGGGTTGAACTTGCACATTGTCTTGGTATACATGTGCTAACTATTGACATTAATATACTCTTGGTTCCTGACTACACTTTCCTAAAGTGAAAGACACCGGATATAAAGTTGAAAGGAAATGGATATGATGAAATTTTGCAGTAATTCAGAATATTCTTATGTGACAAGGAAACTGAAAATTCTACCAATAGTTTCAGAAATTTCTGTTCAATCCAGAATGTGGGTAAAGAATAATGTAAAGCTCTGGTTTTAACACAAAGAAATAAATAAGACTTTATAGATTGTACCAAGTGTTGGTAAGTGGAACTCTTAATTAGAATAGAGCTAAGAAAGAGTAGAATTTGTGCAAAATATAGAAGGGAAAATTGGGAAAATCTTTTATATGACTACATATGCTATACAAGATACAGTATTTTAAGAAATTTGAGAAGGGGAATAACATTAATTTGCATATTCTTAAAACAGCATGGCAGTAATTAGAGGGGAAAAAACAGGAGTCAAAAAGCCAATTTGGTGGTTTTACAGAAACGTAGATAAGAAATAATGCATGCCTAAACTAATACACTTACATGGTCAAAAGTAGGGGCCATATTTGAGGGATAAGGAAGTGGTGAAATTAACAGTAAATATGAGACTTAAGTCTTAGAAATTTGGGTAGACAGTGGCTCAATTTACCAGGATAGAGGATGCACAAATCTGTTGAGAAAGTGTTGAGATTTGGAAATTTTGCTATGAAGTGGTTATGGGATATTTAATTTAAGATGACTAGCAGTCAATGGAAAAATCACACATGGAGCTCAATCAGGATGTCTAGGGAGAGATACTTATAGTATCCAGGTTACGGAGATATCAGTCAACTGGAAAGACTACTACAAGTAGAAAGAGACCTATAGATTGAACCTTGGAAATGCCACATGTAATTTAATAACAACTCTGCTACTGGCATTTTAAAGCACTAAATATAGTACTAAAATATATAGATATGTATCTTAATATATTTAATTATGTTTAAATATATTTAATGTATTTTAAAATATACATATAAACACATATATTCATATATAAAATACTTTGGAGCACAGAAAAAGAAATATTCTGTTCTGAACTCTTTTCTAGTAAAATAGAAAAGTTTTCCTTAATCTTGGAGGATGTCTTCTGAAAGAGGAAGTAGATTTAGCCTATATAGTTTCAAAGGCATAATCAAGAGCAATTAAATAAGAAAGGACTTTCTAATAAATTGAACTGTGCCAAATAAGATAATTTGGTCAGGCAGAAGCAAATTTCCAGACACTAAAACTATGTCTGACATACACGAGGCACACAATAAGCATTTGTTAAATGAATAAGACTGGTCATTTTTCTGAGAGTTGTAAATGACAAAATATTTAATGAGAAGCTCTTGAAAATGCTCCCTAACATTGATTTCTGTCCAGTCTTATGACTCTAAGATTTTACACTGAGTAATTCTCTGGTCCATTTTTTGAGACCATTAAACATAAGAGCTCATGTGAAGATAAGATTTCCCTGAGATAGCTGCATAAAATTAACTTATCACCTTTCTCAGAGAGAAGGGTGTACCTGAATGTGTTTGAGCCTACTCAGTCAAACATAACCTAAAAACCCAATAAGACATTTGCACAGAACTAATACTTGACCAATATCTTTATCTTGAACATCATTAGTTTCCTTAAAATTTTAAGATTTTGTTCTGTTTTCATTTCAGTTTCTGCTTTACCATTGTGCTATCCATGTATAATTACAGAGCTGAAAGTGGCCAGAAAGATCATTGATTAATCCATCTCCCTGGATTCAGGAAGAATAACAATTAGATAATTTTGGACTAATGAAGTCATAAAAATTGTCATCATAACAATTTCATGGCATGTTATTTTCATAATTCATAAGTTTTATATTTAGAAGTGTGAAATACACAGGAACATGTGTTTGATTTATTCTAAGACCTTTCTCCTAACCTATCTAGCTTTATTATTTTTTAAAAGGTTTAAAAGGTTTGTTATTATCTAAAAGCTTGCTTTTAGATAGAACTTGAAGCATATGTACACAATATTTCCTAATATTAACCTGTATGTATCATTTTAAAATTGTTTTCATTTTTCTTACTTTTTTATTACTGGTTATTCAACTTTTTTCACGATATTATTCTATATGAACAGTGCATTCACATTTTAAATTTTATACTTTTTTCGTTAAGTCTTCAATGGCTTTGCAATGCTTCTGAATTAGGATGATGTTTATTATTCTCAAAGACACGTTTTCATATATTCAACCTCTCTGGGTTTCCTAAATCTTGGTATTAATATATAAGCATGTTATTTTTATTTTTTATTTTTTTGACACAGAGTCTTGGTCTGTCACCCAGGCTGGAGTGCAGTGGTGCAATCTCAGCTCACTGCAACCTCCATCTCCCAGGTTCAAGTGATTCTCCTGTCTCAGCCCTGAATAACTGGGACTACAGATGTGCGCCACCATGCCCAGGTAATGTTTTGTGCTTTTAGTAGAGATGGGGTTTCACCATGTTTACCAGGCTGGGCTTGATCTCTTGACCTTAGGTGATCCACCCGCCTTGCCCTCCCAAAGTGCTGGGATTACAGGCGTGAGCCTCCACTCCAGGGCAAACATGTTATTTTTATTGTAGTACAGAACCCTCTTTACTTTTAAAACATGGTGCAACTTTATGCTTCTGGATGCAATTAGGACCATATATGTATTTTTTAAAGTCAACTAGAATAAAATTGAATTTTAACACCAAATACATGCTATTGTCATTTTAGGGCACAGTCTAAAGTAGAAATTGTAGTGACAAAAAAGCTAGCTTTCCCAAGCAGATGAGTCAATAAAGAAGCACTAGCTTCTTCCGTAATATTGATATTATAGCCAATGTATGTAAATCATTTTTTTCTTTGAGTTCTACATGAAACCTTGTAGTTCAATATCTTACTGAATACACTGGTGGAAAAATATAAATAGTATGTAACTCACTTGACTCTTTATAGCACAAAGTATGTAGGAACTTCATCCCTGTCATTTAGATTGACGATAGAGATGTGTGGTTTGTTCTGTCCATACGGGTCTAAATATTGACTGAGAAGTTATTACCAAGTATTTATTTTGTCCTTGGGACAACGCACAAAGTCTGATGCCATCAATTAAGATTATAAAGGTAATCTGGCCAAATAAAGGAACTAAAGAGATAATCAGTCCAAGTTCGACTCAGCAGATATTTAACACGTATGTATCAAGCATTTGCTAGTATGTGCAGGAAGAAAATTACTAAGTTAGTGCATCGCAAAGTGTTAGCTGTGGTTTAGATAATGGTTTTAGGAAGTAGATTGAGATGATATTAAATGGCAGAGCATCATACGATGGCCAAGCTCTTTTCACTTCTCTTCGAAACCTCCTAAGTATTATCAAGGAGAATACTTCAGCTTGATTCTCCTATACCTTAAGCTCCTCTCTAAAACAAGTATGTTTACAAAAGGGAGGGGCATCATTCTATATATTTGAGGCACACAACAATATCATTAGAATTTTATATTATGATTTTTATTTTTGTCATTTTATTTTAAGATTTCTCTTTAATTAGAGCTAAGATATTATTTTTCTTTAGAATAAATGTATTTAAACCAATAAGCACATAATTTAAGTTAAAAGAATATTAACAATACAAGTGACACTCCAATATGGCAAACCTGTGGATTGTTACACAAGGCATAAAGTTGGTAACCACTGGACGGTTGTGTTCTTTGCTCTTGAGAACCAGCATTTGGGTTATTTTGCATGGGGCAAACTTCTGTTCCTGAGTAGTGTTTTTTCATTAGACTTCAAATCTAAGTGCTCTGTTTTATACTACTGGTAATATGAGGACAAAGATCATCAGCATCCTTGAAGCCTGTGCTTTTTTAAAAATGAAATATAAGTGGTAGGGATAAGATTTATATAATAAGACAAAACTTTTTTAAAAGAAATAATTGAGAGCCACGTCTGCCTCAAATGTGTTTTTCCTCAAACATCATTTTGGTGGGATGCTGGGAGAAAATATAGATAAAAAAGAGAAGAAAGAATGAAAGAGAGGAAGGGAGAGGGGAAGGGAAGGAGGGAGGAAAGGGGGATGGGAAGGAAGAATGAAAAAAGAATGAGCAAATTCTATTATCTAGAAAGGATGGCTTTGCTTTTATTATCCCTGAATGTAGAGCTGTGAATTTAACCTAGATTTTAGCCCAAAAATATTTAACATGAATATATTCTTTTCTTACATTGTAAGATAACTGCAGTAACTGTTGGTCAAAAGTTGTTTCTTCCTTAGTATCCATTTTAACTACAGATTTTTCTTTTGGTTAAAAGAAAGAATTATCTCTGAAGTAAGTACTGTCTATATGATATGGCAAGCATATATACATGGCAATCTCAAAATGCTTTAGTCAGTTTTTTTTTACTTGTCTATGGGATTATTTTTGTTTTCAGCTCCAAAATGCCAAAAGAAAAGAAACATAATGCGTTCTTAAAAAATCTAGATGATTTGCTTTTGATTTGAGATCTGGGCACTCATCTTATTCTTGTACTGCAATTAGAATCAAGCAAATCATTAAGCATTTCTAAGAGGAAATCCTAGTGAATTTAAACAATTTATATTTTTACTTCACTTTTTCTGTTGTTAATTCACTACATTACACATAAAAAAGCAGAGCTAGGTGTAAGGTTTACCTAACAAATTTCTTAACACACCTTTTTTATTGAGATAAAAATGTAATATTTTTTTTTTCTCCCCAGGTAGTCACTTTCTAAATCCTTAATGATTATAGAAGTAAAACGGAAGGAAGTAGACATAGGAAAAGGAAGAGAGAGAGAAAGGAAAGGAGGGAAAGGACCTTTTACTTTGATTCTTAAAGCCGCAAATAGGTAATGTTTTGAAGGCAAGGCTTCAATGCTGGGAGAAAAATAGTCAGAGTGGAGAAAATCTTGTACAAACATAGAAAAACTCAGGAAGATATATTTGCTTTTCTGCCATGTTCTGGGAAACTTTAAGAAATGAATCTATGTTTTGTTATTATACAACATTAAACATCATTTCTCTCTATTGCATTTGATGTTTAAAAGTTTCTTATTTTCCTCTTAATATTTTAGTAGAGTTTTATAAAACTATTCTTACCAACACTGAATGATGCTGTTCATAAGAGAGCTAGCATTGCATAAACACTGATATTTCATTGAGGACAGGTACCAGTATTTTTCGTCTCTGTATCTTAATGCTTAGTAAAGTGGCTGAAATATAGTAGACACATCATAAAGTATTTGACAAAAAATATATATAGATGATTAAATGTTGTGTAAAATGAGAAAGGTCAAATTTAAAACAAAACAAAATAAAACAATACACCAGCCTGAGTATCTAATTTAGTTGAAAATCACAAATGTTTACTGTGTGACTGCTATAGTTAATACACTGAATTCAGTGCTGTAAATTACAGGAAATTAACAAGCATCTGATCTTCAAAGAACAGTTTTAATATCAGTCACATATTCTGTCATGGTGTTTTTAAGTAATCAGCATCAAGTTTTGTTTAATTGACATAATTGTGACATTATATATTGAATATTAAGAATTCCACGACTATTCTTACTAATTAGTTTTCTGGCCTTTTGTCCATTTTGCAGAAGCTCAGAGGGAAGAGTCTTCACATGTAACATTTTGTGCCAGGAAGATATAGCAGTCATTCACTGAAACTAGAGAAGCCTTTATAATTTTAAGTTTTATATGAAACTTGAAGGAATTTCATTTTAGTTTGAAAATGATCAATTTTTTAGTCCCTGGCCATTGAAGGACCAGGTGTTGAGATGGTCAATCAGGACAATGAGCCAAATTTAAAGTAACAATCAAGCCTTTATTCACTGACTGCGGCGTAGCAATCAAGAGGCAAACATTGGCACTGGCTCACCAGCATTTCTTTTTTTCTCTGTGGAACAGCAGAAGGTAAGGGTCAGATGGATCAGTGCAGACAAAGAGGTGGTGAGGGGATGGTGGTTGGGGAGAGTTGTCTTACTGCCCAAGAGATCTGAATAAAAGGATCCTGCCTTTTTTATGGACCAGTGGTCCAGGAATGGAGAGGAGGAGTGGAAAAGCACTGAGTTAAAGTGGAGAAAAATACCTCAGCCAAGGCCCCCAGAGCAGAGATTTTGAATGAAGCCACTTAGGCTAGAATGCAGATATGTACATGAGCATGGCTGACCTAGGAAAGTGGGAGTGGCTTGAGTCCTTGACTGAAACTCCTTTCAGAAAATTTCAGTGCATCAAGACTTGTGTAGGATGGGCAATTTCCTTCCATGAGTCCTGCCAGGCAAGATTTTATGGTTACCTATAATTGAGCTGGAAATATCACATGTAGTAATATTAGTGTGGAACCACAATGACCTGATTAACCATCATCCCTCAGCTCTTCAGCATTGGAGATTACATTAATGCATCTACATCAACCCTCTTCTGTTAGTGTCATCCTGACTAGAGTTCTCTGGCATTTGACTCAGGAATATTATTTCTTTGTAAGCACTCACTATCTTTCAAATACTTGGTCTAATGGTCAATTATCCTCTTTTTCTGTTAATCTTAATTTCCACTTCATATTGGCCATTTGTCACAAATAACGGAATAAAATACTGTCCTTGAGTTCCTTCAGTACTGTCCAAAAACAAAATTAACTTAATTTGCCATCTCTTGCCATCCTTCTTTTTAGGAACAAAAATTCTTTTCCATCATATTTACATTTTCTAAATATTATTCTCTTAAATTATTAAATGAGTCTTCTCATGGTTGAATGTGATTTTTTTTTCCAGTCCAGACACCTGAATTCTGTTACCTCAATTGCTTGCTGATATACACCCTTGCTTTGACACGCCCATCTCTTGGCATTTCAGTAGCAAGCCCTGCATTATCCTCACATTTTGCTTTCTCTACTCTGTTCCTACTTCTGGGCTACAGTGTTAGATGTAGCCATCAAGCTTGGCTTACTAGACGCTTGTGCTCTCCAACCACAACTTGGCTGAGGACACTTGCTTGGCAATGCTCTTGTTCATCCGTCATTGGATTTCTGGCTGCCTCCCTTCAGTGGCAGATCTAGGCTTTGGCCTTCCATTCCTTTTCTTTCACCCACCTCTCCTTACAGATGACAACTTTTTCTATTCCTTCAGTGAGGTGTGAATTCTCCATCCTCTCGCTTAGTACCTCCGTGTTTATCTTTACTATTCCCTGTAGAAGAAAAGATGATACTCTCTTTTTCTCTAAAAGTAGCACAGTAGCATCTGCAATATTGTGGTATAGCATAATAGTTAAGAGCACAGGCTATTTTGGGGAAAATATGAATTCACATGCTATATTTATAGCTAAATTAAAATATAATATGATGCAATCTCAGAATTTTGATTTTCACTCAATGCCAAGATAATGCAGAAAAATGCAAAAAAGAAGACAGACAAATATATGAAATGCTTGTTTTCAAGACACTAGAATTAGGTACAAAAGATGATAAACCATAAAAGACAGGAAACAAATGAGGTAAGCCTTATAATTACCCAAACTTAGCAGCTTGAGAGACTTTCTAGGCTGCAGCTCACTGAGAGAAGACTCAGGCAGAAACCAACCAACTTCCTTAGTTGAGAAGATGAGAAGCAAGATCACGAAAACCAAAGTGACATGACAGAATACCAGAGAGCTGCATGAAGAAAAAAATAAAAGAAAGAAAGAAAAAACCTTGAGATTTGCAGAGGATACCACTCAACTCTTCACTTGTGGAGTGATCAGTGTGTGCATGTGAAGAAACAACTTGAGGCTAGGGAAAAAAGGGATTACTGCCTTTGTACTCATGCAGAGTTGGGAGCCATGCCTCTTTCCACCATCCTAAATGGAGAAACTAATTTACAGCATATTAGGTGGAGTAATCAAGAAGGTCTTTTCTCAGGAGTGAAAAATAATTAGCCCTAGTTGGAGCACTGCTGAAAACCCACCTAGCAAAGCATAATATCCATACCCGAAAGAATCAAAGTGTTTTCAAGCATTAAACAACTTAAAACTAAATTACTAAATTAAACACAACAAAGCTTAAATTGGGAATACAAAAATATTCACCATTCAATAAGGTAAAATTCAATATGTGTAGCATCCAATCAAATGTTTTCAGGTATACTGAAAAAGCAGAAAAACATGACTCACAATGAGAATAATTAGTAAGTTGAGGTGGATCCAGAATGGAAATAGATGTTAGAATTAGTAGACAAAGATGTTTAATTAGTTACTATAACCATATTCTATATGTTCAAAAAGTTAAGAAAAGATACATAAGATGTAAGAAAGGTCAGAATCTGAATTATGAGGATTAAAACTACAATGACTGTGATTAAAAATGTACTGGACGATAACCTAGAGGAGATTAAAGGCATATTAGATGTAGCAGAAGAAAAAATTGTGAATTTGAAGACATAATTAGAAAGTATCCAAACTGAAGCAAAAAGACAAAAGAAGACAAAATAAATAAAACAACATCAATGAGCTGTGAAGTAACTTTAAGAAACATAATATATGGATTATCAGAGTCCCCGAGGTAGAGGAAGGAGAAGTAAATCTGTGAATACAAGAAACTATATGAACCCCAAACATAAAAACTGTGAGGAAAACTAAAACAAGGCACATCATGATAAAAATACTCAATGTTTGTGATGAAGGAAAACATTTTAATGCCAACCAGAGGGTAAACAAGATGAATTTCATGCAGAAGAACAAATTTAAGGATAACAGCAGATTTCTTTTTGACAGCAATACAAACGAGAAGAAAATATAGCTAAGTCTTTAAAGTATGGAAAGAAAAAAATAATCTGTCAACCTAGAATTCTATGCCCAGCACAAATATATTTCAAAAGTGAAGGCTAAATAACATAAACTCACTGTCAGACATACATACAAAAGCTTAAATAATGTATTACCAGTTAATTCACACTACAAAAAATAAATAAATAAATAAAACGTCTTCCAGGCAGAACAAAATAAAATGGAGATGGAAATACGACTCTACACAAAATGAAGATGGAAATATGGCTCTACACAAACACCTCACGTTCTCACTCATAAGAGCACTTGAAATGATACTCATGTGGGTAAATATAATATTATTTATTATTACTCCTCTTTAAAAGATATTAAGATCTTCTTTTACACAGCAAAAGAAACTATCATCAGAGTGAACAGGCAACCTACAGAATGGAAGAAAATTTTTGCAATCTATGCATCTGACAAAAGGCTGATATCCAGAATCTACAAAGAACTTAAACAAATTTACAAGAAAAAAACAACCAACCCCATCAAAAAGTGGGTGAAGGATATGAACAGACACTTCTCAAAAGAAGACATTTATACAGCCAACAAACATATGAAAGAGGCTCATCATCATCACTGGCCATCAGAGAAATGCAAATCAAAACCACAATGAGATACCATCTCATGCCAATTAGAATGGTGATCATTAAAAAGTCAGGAAACAACAGATGCTGGAGAGGATGTGGAAAAATAGAAATGCTTTTACACTGTTGGTGGGAGTGTAAATTAGTTCAACCATTGTGGAAGACAGTGTGGTGATTCCCCAAAGATCTAGAACCAGAAATACCATTCCACCCAGCAATCCCATTACTGGGTATATACCCAAAGGATTGTAAGTCATTCTACTATAAAGGCACATGCACACGTATGTTTATTGTGGCACTGTTCGCAACAGCAAAGACTTGGAACCAACCCAAATGCCATCAATGATAGACTGGATAAAGAAAATGTGGCACATATACACCATGTAATACTATGTAGCCATAAAAAAGAATGATTTCATGTCTTTTGCAGGGACATGGATGAAGCTGGAAACCATCATTCCCAGCAAACTAACACAGGAATAGAAAACCAAACACCACGTGTTCTCACTCATGAGTGGGAGTTGAACAGTGAGAACACATGGACACAGGGAGGGGAACATCACACACCAGGGCCTGTCCAGGGTGGGGTCTAGGGGAGGGATAGTATTATGAGAAATACTTAATGTAGATGATGGGTTAATGGTTGCCATGTATACCTAAGGTTTGTTACATAGGTATACATGGCACGTGTATACCTATGTAACAAACCTACACAATCTGCACATGTATCCCAGAACTTAAAGTATAATAATAAAAAGATATTAGATATAAAATCAAAACAAATAACAGTACCTTATAGATTTTATTACAGATATAATGGTAAAATGTATGGCATTAAGGCCAACAGGGGAAAAACAAAAGTATACCAAATGCTGACAAGGACATGGAGCAACAGGAACTCTCATTCATTGCTGGTAGGAATGCAAAATGGTATAGCCACTGTGAAAGACAGTTTGGCTGGCAGTTTTTAACAAAACTAAACATACTCTTACTATATATGATCCACCGATCACCCTCCTTGGTATTTATCCAAAGAAGCTGAAAACTTACATCCACACAAAAATTAACATATAAATGTTTATAGCAACTTTATTCATAATTGCCCAAACTTGGAAACAACAAAGACATTCTTCAATAGGTGAATAGAGAAATAAATTGTGGTGCATATAATAAAATATTATTCATCACTCAAAAGAAATGGCTATCAAGCCATGAAAAAAGAGAGAAAACTTATATGCCTATTATTAAGCGACAGAAGACAATTTGAAAAGGCAACATACTATATGAGTCTAAGTATATGACATTTGAGGAGAGGGAAAATGATGGAGACATTAAAACAAGTCATGGTTGTCTAGAGGTTGAGGAAAACAAGGATGAACAAGTGGAGTACAGAGAATTTATTTCTTTTTATTTTTTTGAGACAGAGTCTCACTCTGTTGCCTAGTCTGGAGCACATGGCATGATCTTGGCTCACTGCAACCTCTCCCTCCCGGGTTCAAATGATTCTCCTGCCTCAGCCTCTCAAGTAGCTGAGACTACAGGCGTGTGCCACCACGCCTGACTAATTTTTGTATTCTTAATAGAGACGAGGTTTTGTCATGTTGGCCAGACTAGTCTCAAACTCCTGACCTCAGGTGCTCCACCTGCCTCAGCCTCCCAAAGTGCTGGGATTACAAGTGTGAGCCACCATCTCCAGCCAAGAAGTTTTAGTGTAGGGAGGCTACTCTGTATGATACTATAAAAATGGACACGTGTCATTATACAATTGTCCAGACCCATAGAATTTACAACACCAAGAGTAAAACCTAATGTAAACTATGGGCTTGCAGTGATAGTGAGGTATCAATATAGGTTCATCAATTCTAACAAATGAACCTCTCTGGTGGGGGATGTTGATAATGGGGAAGGCTATGCATGCATGGGGACAGGAGGTATATGGGGAATCTTTGTAATTTCTGCTCAATTATGCTATGAACATAAAACTTGGCTAAAAAATAAAGTCTATTTTTAAAAGTATACTATTCTAAGACTAATACTATGCATGAAGTAAAATAATATCACTTGGAGGTTTACTAAATGAGTTAAAGATGAATGCTATAAATTCTAATGCAACAACTAAAATAATTTATAACTAATAAGACAGTAACAGAAATAAAATAGAATCATAAACATATTCAGTGAACTCAACCAAAGGCAAAAAAGGAAACAAGAGAAAATAAATAAAAAATAAATAGCAAGATGATAGCTTTAAACTTAACTATGTCAATAGTTAAGATCAATATAAATGATCTAAATGCATCAATTTAAAGATAGAGATTGTTATATTAGATTTTAAAAGCCAGACTTAACCACATGCTGTCTCACTTCAAATTAAAATGTTCTGCACATAATGCTCAGATGGTTGCACTGTTAAATTCTACCAAACATTTTAGGAAAATAATGCCGATTCAATACAAACGTTTTTCCAGAAAAATTTAAGAAGAAATACTTTAAAACTTATTGCATGAACAAGGCCAGTGATAGATGTTATTATTGCAGCACATATGAGGTATTTATAGATCTACCTGAGACGATTAGGAAAGCTTTGACTTTTTTTCCAAACCTTGTTGATTGTACATGTCCATAAGCCGTCATTACAATGCTGTACCTTGAAATAATGGCCAATATCTTTCCTAGTACCGGAGGCAGTAACCAAAGAAATAGCCAGGAAATAAACAAATTTAAAAATGCATCATGAAGAGAATGTCAGCTATGAAGCCATTAAATATCTATAATTTTAGAATTTTGATGTATTATTCACTGAGAAGCATTTTAAAGGTTATTGTGGAAATAAAGTAATTTTGCTTGATAGAAATTTTGTATATCATTTCTTTAATGCAAGTTATTCCAATTACCATTTAGCTAATGAACCCTTCAAATTTCATTTGCATAATGGGTGCCAATTTTGACAAGAGGAATTTATCCTGCTGTGATAAAAGCGTCATCGGACTCACCAATGGAGTGATGATTATTTAGTTTTAAATCAGCATGGACACACCATTGAACAGTCGCAATCACTGGCTTGTCATTCTGGGTTTCCAGAGCTCTCACTTTCTTTCTGGTTATAGGACCTGGACTCAAATCATGATTAACTACACTCAACATTAAGGTTATAACTAGCAACGAGGCTTTCATTTGAATGGCTTCTTCAGATCAACTGAACTCTCTGATCTTCAAACTACCCCTTTGTCAAATGTGATGTCATTTTTATATGCTATTATCTGTGTAGTGGGGACTCTCTCAAACCTCTTTATCTAGCTCCAACTTTGCCCCTGAGCTCCAGAGTCATGTATTAAATTGCATACTAGACATCTTTAGCTGGGTATCCTGTACTATGCTATGCTCTGTGCTGAGCACTTTCCATACATCGTGTCGACCTTATTACAGCCGTTTAAAGGAGATAATATCATCCTTATTTACACACGAGAAAAAAGAGATTACAAGTAAATTCCCAATTTCACACAGCTGGTAGAAGGAGGATGTAGAATTCAAATCAAATTACTCTGAGTCCTAGGCCATTTTATACTGTCTTGTACCTTATATTACATCTTGGAATTAATTTGACTTAAAATTGAGCTCCTAGACAGATTCGTGTTATTTAAAATCATACGTTTAAAGTTAAAAATAACTTCGCCCTCCTGTACTCTCTATATTGATAGATAGCACAGCATCCTTTTGGTCAAACAAAAATGTCAGGTTTATTCTCTGCTTTCCTCCAAGCCAATGGTGGTAAACCATACCAACCTGTTTACAAAAGCTATGTCTGGAGATTTTCCTTAAGCAGAATGTAGCCTGATTTTTTGGGGAATAAAGCAGTGGTTTGATGAAGCAGAATACTAGACAAAATTATTCTAAAACTGATCACTCTCTCAGCCCAGAGAATACTTAACAATTAGTACATACTATGGCAATTCAGAATGATTATACAGATACAAGAAATTGACCCAAACCAATCATCTACTTTTCATTATCTTTATGTATCTTGTATATACACAAGCAGATTCAGGTATTTTATAAAACTCATAGGTCTGTGAAATATCACTGAGTTTGATGATTATGATAAGGAGTGACAGTATAAAACCAAGCTCTTATTTCTTGTCTCTCATTAAACTCTATGAAACCTAGTGTCCTCCTGGAATCGCTGTGTGGATTAAATCTGATATGATGAAATCAGTGATAACAATGTTTCCCATACAACACAATAAAGCAGGGGCTCACTATTATTTTCATTGATTTAGATAAGTTAATTCAAGAGTACTAACCACTACTGGGTGGAAAATTGCCTTTATTAGAGAATAGAGAAATAGGTAACATAAGAAAAAAACTATGTTTGAAAAAGAATTAGGAACTTACCTAGAAATCAGAGCTCCAGTAGTCAGGGGAGTTTCAGGAATTTCATATTTGTTAAGTACTGATGGTGTGCTGGGAGGAGTGTGCAAAATGCTTGATATGTTTTACTACATTTATTCCACAAGGATTTACTTAGTACATAGAGTCTATGCGTTGTGTTCCAAACATAATGCTAGTAAAGAAACCTGTGGTATCAGTGCTATTTTGTCCTTTTCTCCCTTTGTAAATAAATTTAACGTTAGAATTTTAAGTCACTTGCCCAGGATCTCACCTGTGTTAGTTAAAAAATTGAACCTGCATTTATTTGACTCCAAAGTACATGTTCTCAAACACTACATAATGCTGACTTCTATATTCCTAGAAGTTTTTCTTTCCATATAGTAAAATTAGTATATAAAGCCTGGTTTATAGAGGAAAAAAGAGATTGGAGTTTAAAATCTGGTTCCATGATCTCTAATTTTATGATCATTGATGAGTCTGATGTCATGAGCCTCAGTTTCTTAACCAGTATAATGACTAATAAACTTTCAATGTATCTGGTTTGTAATGAAGATTACATAAAGCAGTGTATGCAAAGTATGTGATATGTTGTCTTATAAAAAGTATTTATTATATTATTTTAGAAGATTGCTGTCCTTTCCACCCTGCATCTCAGCATTTAGTATACTGTCTACTATGTTACAGACACTTAAGAAACGCCTGTAGAATGAATAATGAATAAATGAGTAAACAATGTATACAGCGCCTCCAAAGGTTGCAGACCTCTCACAATATGAGTTCCTCACTGAAATCGTCAAGATATACACCTACACTGTCAGTGTTCTTGCTTACTGTTTACTTGCTTCTGAATGATTTTTGCTGTGAGGTAATATCAATAATGCTTCACCTTGTGTTTTAAAAGCATGCAATGCCAGAGGATATAGCTGGAACTGAGTAAGCACAAATCATATCCAAACTAGGGCAAGAGAAAATAATCCATTTATCCAGAATGCAACAACACTGTTACTGGATCAGAATTACCAGAGATGGTTGAGTGCAATCTGATTTTATAAAATAGTCCATAGAATAAATATGCTATTAAGAAACTTCCAATGTGTAAAGATGTTTGGAGCTGTACTTAGAGTGAATCTCCTAATTCAGAGATGAAACACTGTAGCTAGAAATAATAAAAAGAAACATTCAGATAACATAGAATTGTTTTAATGCAAATTGGCACAAAATTATGCATGGAGAAATTAAAAGTACTATTACTTTAGGAAATGGGTATTTAAATTTAACTGACATATTATCCGGAAATATTTGTATGTTACTTTTTCTGTAACAGATATGAACAAAGCCACTCAGACTGACTTTGCATTATGGCCTATGAACCTTATTATAATACAATTTTATATTGCTCACAAAAACAGATTTTTCAAATTGAGTAAAATAAAGCAACCATTTTTTTTCAGAAAAAAAATTTAAAACATCTAATTTATGTTATATTGATCCTTTTTACAGGCTTGACAAGTTATGGTAGATTTGATTGTTATTCAAAATATTTATTCCCTCCTTTTCATGACTTGAATGTACCTGACACTTTGGGCTCTGCCATGTAGATTTTTGTGGCCAATGAAATTTGTGTAGAAGCAATGACATTCCACTTCTAAGCTTGACTTAACAGTACGGTGGTCAGTAGCAAATAAAAGAGTGCCTGGTTAAATTTAAAATTCAGATACGTCACAAATATTTTTAACATAAGTATATCCAATGCAATGTTAGGGACATACTTATAGTGAGGTGTATTCTTTCTTATCTGATTTTAAAAATTAGCTAAGTACGTTCTTTAAAAAGTACATTAAGTCCACTCTTCTTTGAAGACTTGTCTCACAGCTATCCTTACACACTATCCGTAGGCAGCCATGGTAACACCTTCTCTAGTCTTATCTTTATTATCACACTCACCACATAATATTGTAATCATATGCTTTTGCATTTTCTCCTCTTGCTAAATGTTAAAAGCTGCAGTTGATGTATAGGTAGTCCTCAATAGATGCTTATTGAAATTTTTATGAAATATTATCTTAAGGAAGCGTGATGAAGCTTTTGCTCACATTGAAAATTTCTAGAAATAAGAACATCTGTATTCTCTTTTGCCTGTATCAGAAGTTCACATAATGGTCTCTGCAGTAAGTTTATTTATAGTGTTTCTGTTATCTAATATATAACAGAGCATTGTCCTATGTCAGACTATTAGTTAAAAATAATATTGCCTGTAAAGTACATGAAGTATTTCAGTATATGATTAAAGTTATAGTTTTTACCTTTGCTCAATGATATAATTCTCCTCAAGAAACATTTTTGTCTTTGAAGAAAACATCAAACTACTTGAATACTTATCTTCATGATCTATGTTTCATTGCCCTTTATAAATAAGATTATAGATTGGTAGCTAAATGGATGGAGAGAGAACCTGTGGGGAAAGTGCTGGACATGCCTAATGTTTGGTTCTCTTCAGAGATTTGTTTGAAAGGTCATAGCCAAGGTTACTAAATCTGTAACTTTGTTAAAAAATACCCTATTACTCAAGAAAAATACTCCATTTTGATTTACTCCTTGTGGAGAGTGGTGGATCGATATTTGTTGAATTGAACTGAAGTGCATTTAAAATCCATTTCCTATAACTCTTTTATCTAGAGCTCCTGTGTTATTTCTCAGGGAAAGAAAAAAAGGTCTACGTTTGAAAATCCCAGTGAATAATAACAAATTTATTTCCAAATGCTTTCTCTATCTTTATTTTCTATGCTCCCCTTTCCACTGTCCTTATAAATACTCTTCTAACTTTTTAAAAATTAATCTCCTGTGTAGAGCATCAGCAAATGGAGCCGACTCACAGATGGAAAGTTAGAATTTGGGCCAGACAGCTAACATATTCATCCACTGTCTTCCAGAGTTAGTCAAGTGTGTCCAGCTGGTTTAGCATAATAGGAGACTTAATACAACATAGCATCATAATCAGTGAATTGAGACTAAATTTTCTTTCAATAGAATTGAAACTATACAGTCCTGGTGAGTCTTCTACAAACTATGGGGAAAAGCACAAGCCAGTTTAAACTTAGGATTCCTCAGAACCTAACAAAAGGATTTTCATCATGGCAAACCGAACATATATTTCCTGGTACTGAATCTTATATCCCGTTTACTATGAAGACATTTCAATCAATAGCTAATAATAGCTACATAGGGTAGATTTTTAGGGCATTTTGTAATAGATAAACTACAGTGTTCAAATCAAAATATTCTGATAGTGGCTCGAATTCCAGGTTGCCACAAGGTAGAAAGCCTGGCACATAAAATTCACAAGTGACATTTTAATAATTTTGCTTTCAACCAGGGCTCATCATTTTGTTACAGATTTTGCAGTGAATATCTTAAGCACTATCATCTAATTATGAGGCAAATTCTCCTTCACATCATTCCTACCCAGCAGACATTCTCAGAGAAGGGGAGAAGTCAGACAATTCTAAAGCTAAGTTATGTAAGTAAAGAAAATAATTAGGCTTAAAATATGTAAAGGAGTCCAGAACTTATGTAGATAAAGTTTTCAACTTTCAAATTTATCTTGTCTGACTTTTACCTCTAACATTATGATATTTATTAACCTTAACTATTTGGAAACATAATGTGTTAGTATAAAAACCTAGAAATGGTCTTAAGATGATGAAGTCAGCAATGATACTATTATTGTGGTGAATGTTAGGAGGATGTCATATTGTAAAGAGACAGCATGGGGTACTGAAGAGCATGGACACCAGGATTTAAATACTGGCTTCACTAATTACCAGCTTTTACTTGTAACATCAATTATATTTTAAACTGTACTTATTATACTCTGTATAGGAGAATTATAATAGTATCTACTTCATAAAATTCTTATGAGGATTTTTTTTTTTTTTTTTAAGTCAGGGTTTCACCCTATCACCCAGGCTTGAGTGCAGTGGCACGATCTTGGCTCACTGCAGCCTCAACCTCCAGGGCTCAAGCGATCCTCCCACCTCAGCCTCCCAAGTAGCTAGGACTATAGGCACTCACCACTATGCCTGGCTAATGTTTAAAAATTTATTGTAGAGACATGGTTTTGCCATGTTGTCCAGGCTGTTCTTGAACTCCAGGGTTCAAGCAATCCACCTACCTCGGTCACCCTAAAGTTATAGGATTACAGGCATGAGCCACCATGCCCAGCCTTATAAGGATTATCATATAAGATAAAGCACTTAGAATACTGTCATATAATAAAAACTCAATCAGTCATAGACATTATTATTACTATAATTATTTATCAGAAATATTATTACTGAGAGCCAGAAAGAAATGTATTTAGATCACAATTTTGTCACATACTAGCTTTGTAAACTTGAAAAACTTGTTTAGCTTCTTGGGTCTGTTTCTTTCTATGTCATAAAAGGATAATATTGTCTGCCTTATAGATATGCTGTGAGATTTGAACAAAGCCTTTCTGAGAATTTCAAACTATACTGCAAAGCACCCATATAATTTCTGGCATAGCATTCAATAGGCAATAGTAATTGTTATTACCACCTATTATTTTCGATGTTAATATTTTAAAGGCAAATATTGGGAAGTTAAAAAAATATATGTTCCAAATATCTTTCTAAATATAATTAGGAAGTAAAGACATACAGAGTACACTAGGAAATGAATCAACCAAACATTTAACATTTTTCATAGCTCACAGTAAATTAATTGCACTTTGCCAATATAGGGATGTTTATTTATATCTAAAGCAAACTACCATGTGTTATTGTACTAATGTATTATATATACAAACAGACTAAAACAATGACATAACATGCTATTAACAATGTAAAATCTGACCTGGTGCGGTGGCTCACGCCTGTAATCCCAGCACTTTGGGAGGCCGAGGTGGACGGTTCACCAGGTCAGCCTGGCCAACACGGTGAAACCCGTCACTACTAAAAATACAAAATTTAGCCGGGCGTGATGGCGCATGTCTGTAATCCCAGCTACTCAGGAGGCTGAGGCAGGCGAATTGCTTGAATCCGGGAGGCAGAGGTTGAAGTGAGCCGAGGTTGCGCCACTGCACTCCAGCCTGGGTGACAGGCTCAAAACGAACAAACAAACAAAAAAACGTAAAATCGTTTTTACTCTTGCTAAAACAGTATTAACAATATATACGTATATTATTCTTTTGGAAAAGCAATGTAATTAAATATGCCTCCTTTATTTTTAATCTTGCTTTAGCATTTTGTGACATAGCAATAAAAAGGTCTAATTTTGGCTTCTTTTTTAAATTCCTGATTTTTGACTGTCATAACTGAAAAAAAATCCAAATTGTAAAAAGGTATTATTGACTGTACTTAAAAAATTACACAAAAATTTAAATTTATTTACCAATTATGCAAAATTTATGTTAAATTTCATCTCATAAAGTTTATTCTTCTCTGATTCAATTGATTGTTTATCAACCTAACTGCAAAATACTACATTTTTATATTTTAAATATAGGATTCAAACAACTCCAAAGATTTTAGGAAGATTAAAAAATGTATGTTTCTGAGATGATATAGACTCCAGATATGAATGTTTTTAGGAATGATATACAGCATTTTTGGCAGTAATACATCTAAGAATGGAAACAGTTCTAAGCATCTATTTTTTTTTTTATCTCTCCACGGTAAGAGTTTCTTTCAAACTACGATTATTTTCTAACTTTTTTTTAATTTGTACAAATTTATAGGTACATGTGCAATTTTGTTACATGCATAGACTGTGTACTTGTCAAGTCAGGGCTTTTAGGGTATACATTACCCAAATGATAATACTAATAGATACCCATTGTATGCATTAACTAATTTTTCATCATCTACCTCCTTCCCATGTGCTCTGCCTTCTGAGTCTATATTGTCTACGGTTCCATTCTCTACATTTATGAGTATACATTTTTTACTACCACCCAATTATGAGTGAGAAGATGTGATGTTTGACTTTCTGTGACTGGTCTGTTTCTCTTAAAACAATGACTTCCAGTTCCACTTATGTTGCTGCAAGAGACATAATTTCATTCTTTTTCTTTATGACTGAAGAGTGTTGTATTGTGTATATAGTCTACATTGTATTTACCCTTTCATCCAGTGATGGATACTTACGATGATTTTATATCTTTGCTATTATGAATAGTGCTGTGATAAACATATGAGTGAAGCTATCTTTTTGATATATTGATTTCTTTTCTTTTGGATAAACATCCGGTAGTGGGATTACTGGAAGAAATACATGGTAGTTCTATTTTTATTTCTTTGAGAAATATCCATACTGTTTTCCCTGACACTGTACCAATTTACATTCCAACAATGTGTGAGAGTTTCCTTTTATTCACCTCCTCAATGACATCTGTTATTTTTTGTTCTTTTAATAATGACCATTCTGGCCGGGCGCGGTGGCTCAAGCCTGTAATCCCAGCACTTGGGAGGCCGAGACGGGCGGATCACGAGGTCAGGAAAGCGAGACCATCCTGGCTAACACAGTGAAACCCCGTCTCTACTAAAAAATACAAAAACACTAGCCGGGCGAGGTGGCGGGCGCCTGTAGTCCCAGTTACTCGGGAGGTTGAGGCAGGAGAATGGCGGTAAACCTGGGAGGCGGAGCTTGCAGTGAGCCGAGATCCGGCCACTGCACTTCAGCCTGGGCGACAGAGCAAGACTCCGTCTTAAAAAAAAAAAGAAAAAAAATAGCCATTCTGACTCAGGTAAGATAAGGTCTCATTGTGGTTTTGATTTGCATTTCCCTAGTAATTAGTGATGTTGAGCATATTTTTATATACCTTTTGGCTATTTGTATGTCTTCTTTTGAGAAATGTCTGTTCATATCCTTTGCCCATTTTTTAATGAGATCATTTGTTTCCTTAATGTGGAATTGTTTGAGTTCCTTATATATTCTGGATGTTAGTCCACTGTCAGATCCATAGTTTGCAAATACTTTCTCTCATTCTGCTTGTTGTCTCTTTATTCTGTTGATTGTTTCTTTTGCTGTGCAGAAGTTTTGTAGTTTACATCTCATTTGTATATTTTTGTTTATCATACCTGTGCTTTTGAGGCCTTATTCATAAATTCTTTGTCTGGACCAATGTCCAGAAGAGTTTTCTCTAGGTTTTCTTCTAATATTTCTATAATTTTGAGACTTACATTCAAGTTTTTAATCCATCTTGATTTGAATTTTGTATGTGGTGAGATGGGCTATGGTTTTATTATTCTGCATATGACAATTCAATTTTCCCAGCACCGTTTATTGAAAACAGTATCTTTTCCCTAATGTCTTTTCTTGTTGACTTTGTCAAGGACCAGTTGGCTTTAAATACATAACTTTGTTTTTAAGCTCTCTGTTATGTTCAATTGATCTACATGTGAAAAATGACATTGGTACTTTGATAAGGATGGCATTGAATCTGTAGATTGGGAAGTACGGTCCTTTTAACAATATTTATTTTTGTGTTTCATGAGTATGAAACTTTTTTCCATTTGTTTGTGTCATCTACAATTTCTTTCAACAGCATGTTGTAATTTTTATTGTAGAGATCTTTCACCTCCTTGGTTAAATTTATTCTCAGTTATTTTTGTTGTTGTTGCTTTGTAAGTAGAATTGCCTTCTTGATTTTTTGCTCAGTTACATCATTATTGGTGTATAGAAATGCTACTGATTTTTGTGCTTTACCTTTGTATCCGGCAAATTTACTGAATTAATTTATCATATCTAAGAGGTTTTTGGAGGAGACTAGGTTTTTATAGATATAAGAAAATATCATCAGCAATGAAGAACAGTTTGTCATCTTCTTTTCCAATTTGTATGTCTTTTATTTCTTTTTCTCGCCTGATTGCTCTGGTTAGGACTTCCAGTAATATGTTGAATAGGCATGGTGAAAGTGGGCATCCTTGTCTTGTTCCAGTTCTTAGGAGAAATGCTTTCAACTTTTCCTCAGCTTATTTTGAGATATTGTTATTTTGAGATATGTTCCTTCTCTGTCTGCTATATTGAGGGTTTTTATCATGAAGGAATGAGGAATTTTATCAAATGCTTTTTGTGTGTCTGTTAAGATGATCACATGGTATTTTGCCTTTGATTCTGTTTGTGTGATGTAGCACATTTATTGATTTACATATGTAAATCATTCTTATGTCCCTGAGATAAATACCATTTGATCATGGTGTATTATCTTTTTGATGTGCTGTTGGATTCACTTTGCTGGTACTTTGTTATGAAGTTTTGCATCAATGTTCATCAGGCATATTGCTCTGTAGTTTTGATTTTTGTTGTATCTTTGTCTGGTTTTGGTATCAGAATAATATTGGCTTTGTAGAAAGAGTTAAGAAAAATTTCCTTCCTGAATTTTGGAGCAGTTTCTGGAGAATTGATATTCGTTCTTCTTTGTATATTTGGTAGTACTTGTCTGTGATTTTATTGGTCCTGGGATTTTTTTCCTTGGGAGTTTTTGAAAACTATTATTACAGTTTCAATCTTGTTACTCCTCATTATTGGGCTGTTTAGGTTTGATATCTCTTCGTGGCTCAATCTTGGTAGATTTTGTGCTCATGAATTTATTCATTTTCTCTAGGTTTTCTAGTTTGTAAGCATACAAATATTCATAATAATTTATGATAATCTTTTGTATTTCTGTGATATCAGTTGTAATGTCTCCTTTTTCATTCTGAACTTGTTTGGATGTTCTCTCTTCTTTTCTTAGTTCAGCTAGCAGTTTATCAATTTTGTTTTTCTTTCATAGGACCAACTTTTTGTTTCCTCGATTCTTTGTATTGTTTTCTTAGTCTGTATTTCATTTAGTTCTGCTTTGAGCTTTGTTTCTCTTGTTCTGATAAATTGGGATTTTATTGGTTCTTGCTTTTCTAATTTCTTGAGCTGCATCATTAGATTAATTTGTAGTCTTTCTATTTTTTTGAGGTAGGCATTTAATGCTATAAACTTCCTTCTTAACACTGTTTTTGTCATCTCCTACAAATTTTGGTATGTTGTCATTTTATTTTCACTTGTTTCAAAAAAATATTTGATTCCTGTCTTAATTTCTTCACTGACCCAGTGATCACCCAATGTAATGATGCTTAATTCACACACTTTTATAGGGTCCAAAGTTTTTGTTGGTATTGATTTCTAGTTTGGTTCCAAAACGGCCTGAGAAGACACTTGATATAATTTTGATTTTTAGAAAATGTGCTGAGAACTGTTTTGTGGCCTAATCTATAGTCTGTTTTGGAGAAGATTCCATGTGCTGTTGAAAAGAATGTATATTCTGCAGTTATTGGGTAGAATATTCTGTAAATGTCTATAATGTCCATTTTGTCTAAAGTCCAACTTAAATTCAGTATTTTTGGTTGATTTTTTTGTCTAGATGATATGTCTAATGCTGTGAGTGGGGTGTTGAAGGCTCCCATTATTACTGTATTTCTATCTCTCTTTTTAGGTATAGTAATATTTGTTTTATGAATCTGGGTGCTCCACAATTGGGTACATATATATTTAGAATTGTGATTTCACTTCCTTTTGCCAAACTTACTCCTTTATCATTATATAATTTCCTTCTTTTTCTTTTTTACTCTTTTTAAGTCTGTTTTATCCGGTAAAAGTATAGCTCCTGCTTGCTTTTGGTTTCAGTTTGTATGGAGTATCCTTTGTCATTCCCTTACTTTCAGCTGATATGTGTCTTTACTGGTAAGGTGAGTTTCTTGTAAGGAGAATATAATTGGGTGGTTTTTTAACCCATTCAGTCAATCTGTCTTTTTAACTGGAACATCTAATCCATTTGTGTTCAAGGTAAATGTATATATGTAAGGTTTTGTTTCTGTCATATTGTTAATTGTTTTCTAGTTGTTTCATATTTTTTTTTCCTTTTCCTCTGATTGTTTTTCATTGTGGTTGGTGGGATTCTGTGGTGATGCCATTTGATTCCTTTCTTTTTCTCTATTGTTTAATTGGTTCACCAGTGAGATTGATACTCTTAAATGTTTTCATAATGGTAAAAATTATGCTTTTGTTTCCACGTTAAGGAATCCCTTAAGCTATTCCTATAGGACTGGTTTACTGGAGACAAATTTCCTTAGCATTTGCTTGTCTGGAAAAGGCTTTATTTCTCCTTCATTTATGTAGGTTAATTTTGCTGGATATAGAATTCTTGGCTGCCAGTTTTTTTTTTTTGTTGTTGTTGTTGTTGTTTTTTCCCAGCACTTTGAATATAGTATCATATTTTCTCCTGGCCTGTAAGGCTTCTTTGGAAAAATCTACTGTTAGTCTGATGAGATTTCCTTCACTTGTAACTAGGTGGTTTTCCTATGATGTTTTCAGAATTTTCTCTTACACTTTGCCTTTAGACAGTCTGATTATAATGTGACAATGCAAAATCCTTTATGCATTGTATTTTCCTGGAGATTATTGAGCCTTCTATATCTAGATACCTAGATCTCTTGCTAGATTTGGGAAATTTTCATCTGTTATTTCATTAAATAGGTTTTCTAAACCTTTCAATGTCTTTTCAATCTCAAGGATACAAATAATCCATAAATTCTGTCACTCTGTATTGTCCCAAACATCTCAAATGCTTTATTTATTCTTTTAATTCTTTCTTCTTTGTTTTTATCTAATTGAATTATTTCAAAAGACTGTATTCAAATTCTGAAATTCATCCTTCTGTTTGTTCTAGTCTATTGTTGAAGGTTTTGAATATGTTTTGTATTTCCTTCAATAAAATCTTTAGTTATATAGAATTTCTGACTTTTTGTTGTCTTATTTTATTTTTTAAGATATCTATATCCTTCATGAATTTCTCAGTCATATTTTGAATTATTTTTCTGAGATTTTTATATTGGTTTTCGGATTTATCTTGCATCTCATTTAGCTTCTTTCAAAATGAATTTTTAAATACTTTAGGATTTAGATAATTTCTTTTGGGTTAATATTTATTGCTTGATAATTATTGTGTTTCTTTGAGGGTACTGGATTACCTTGCTTTTTTATGTTTCCCATGTCTTTAACTTGATTTCTGCACATCTGGTGTAAATATTGCTTCTTCCTCTTTTAAAATGTCCTTTCACTGTGGTGAAAGCTTTTTCCTGAAGATGCTACTATAATGTTGGTTAGGTAGAATTTGCTTCTGTGTGCATGTAGTAGTGAAGATTCTGTATGATTTCTTTGACTATAAACAGCATTATTGGTATCTGTAGTTTCCTCAGTGTGATAGAGTACAGTTATTTGTGGAGGCTGTGGTGAAGTTGTCCTGGAGATTGGTATGCCAGACAGTATGCCAGACAGGCTAATTCTTGTGCCTCTGGGGGGCTTTCTCAAATGTGAGTTGTAGTAGGAGTGTACCAGGTGGATGAGCAGGATCTCAAGCCCCTGGGTGACTGGCATAGTATGGCAACAGTGGTAGTGGTGTTGAGAAGCTTTTCTTGGTTTCAAATGCTATGTGCTTGGCAGTGGTTGCAATGGATTTTGCAGGCTGGCCTCCAGACCAGCAGGTAGTGCTTGCAGGTAGGAGGCAGCAGAGGCCATAGTGGTAGGATGTTTATGCCCAACCCTAGCACCCTGCAAGGAGTGTTCAGGTGTTTCATGTGGTGAATTGGGTTGTGTATCCTCCAGGACTCTGGATCCCACACTCTGTTTTCTGTTCCACATTGGGGTGAAGCTGGGTAGAGTCTGACTGAGCAGGCTTGCACTCAGCCCCCACCCCAGTGGCAAGTGCATGCACAATCCATGGCAGGTAGGGGTATGGTGGTCTAAGGCTTCTGATAGAATGCTTGGGTGAGAGGCAGATGCCACTGCGCTTACGTTCTCCCATAGTAGGTGGGATCAAGCCCGGAAGCAACAGCCTTTACTGGCAGGTAGGGGACTTACATCCTTCTCATGCCTCAATCCCAGCAGGGCTTGCTTCCCAATCCTAACTGTCACAGCTGACCTAGCTATTCCTTCACATGCAGCAATTCGCTCCTAGCCCACAACTCATAGGATTGCCATAGGATCCTTCACCCAACCCAAGGCCAAGCCTCCACAGTATCTTGTCCTGCTCAATTTTGGGGGTGGTTCCAACATCCAGTGACAGTAGCTAAATCCCACACCATCTTTGCTTCTCAGTCTTGGTTGCATAATCCCACCCCCTACTTTTGCACTAATTCAGCAAGCAGCAGCCCAAGTTTCCCGAACTCCTTGGACTGCTGTCACTGGTTCCCAGGTCTGTGCATAGTCTATTCAAAACTAGGATCAAGAATGACATCTTGCTGTAGCTGCTTAGGCTTCAGAAAGTATGTGAGATCCAGAATGTGTCCCCTTCCTGGAGCAATTTCTTCTCAGTCTCTCACTACTTAAGTTATATTTAGAGCTTTGGAGGTCAAGGCACTCTCCCAAGACCTGAATTGTAAAATTCCCCGGGGAAAAGTGGAGATCCGAAATACTGTTACCCATGCTGTCTCATTCTGGGAAGTCACTCACAATTCCTGTCTATCCTGGTAAAACAGCTGCCTTTCTTCTCCTTCCTAGTTTTTGCTGTTTCCCATCACTTATCTGTTGAGCTCCCATGTTTCCTTTTGGATACTGTATTCAGCATGCAATTGTCTAGTCAGCCATCTTGAAAAAAATCTCTAATTTATTCTTGAAACATCACTTTTACCTGAAAGAGATGTTTTTAAATTCTTTATTTTAATGTAATTAAAAATATGATAACATCTCATAAATTCCAACTATGATATGCTACGATATTGAAGCCATCCAGTGAGAACACCATTATCAACATCTCCAACTTGTGGAGTTCTTCTGCTTTGTGGGGAAGATTTGAAAGAGTAAGGGTGTCACGGTTAGCCCATTTATTGAATATTATAAACCTTAATTTCCTCCTCATATTTATATTAAAAATAAATGTCAGGTACTATAACTATATTTTCTTCCTGCCCGCAGTGGATCATCTTGCCCATTCCTGGTTATGCACCTCCCACTTTGTAGACCACTGTGAAAACTGCAACCTTTGATGTAATGTATGTGGAAAAATTATCAAAAACTGGAGTTATGAGTAAAGCTGAGTTCTTTAAGTTTGAGTGAGGGGAAAGAGCCTTGACTGGACACCCGTTTTTGTGACAAGTCTTTCAGTAAGTACTTTCACACTGATTCTCCTTTTCTGCATGGAAGAAAAATAGTAAATTCATATTCTCAGGGACCTGTATCTGTGGTATCCAATAAAGTAGCTACTATCCACATGTGGCTATTTAAATTTAAGTGAATTAAAATTAAATTATATTAAAATTGTTGGTTCCTTGATTATGCTAGCTACATGTTAAATCACATGGCTGGTGATTACCATATCAGACAGTATATATTTTAGAATATTCCTATCATTTTATTTCTGTTACTGTTGGATAGAACTACTTCGGAATTAGACCTCTTAGAAGGCAGGGGTTTTCAAACAGAGATTTTCAAACAGATATTTTTCCTGATGCCACTGTTACTATTTACAATTCTAAACAAACACTTTATCTGCATATAATATTATAAAATGAAGAATTTTATTTCCTCAATTAATCAAATAAAATTAGAACTCTAGACATAAATACTAACTTATAATTGTTAAGAATTTACTTTGTTCTGAACATCGTACTGTTTCATGACGTTTATTTCATTTAATTCTCATTATAGATTTTTACGATAAATTATGAAATAAATAAACAAAATAATTCAAGGCCATGAGGTTGATAAGCAGTAAAGTTGTGGCATAAATTCTGGAGCCAAGCAGTTAGTTAAGTGGCTCATGTTTGATGTCACATGTTCTATGGGACAGGGTGGAATGAAGAACCTCAGGCTCTTGCCACAAGCACAAAATTTAAAGGAACAAAATTTGCCATAAATCTCAGTAATCAAGATTGGTAATATTTTAATGCACTAATTTATTAAATCTAAAATTAATGCAAAAAAATCTATGTTGAATACAATATCAAAATTTTGAGCAAAAATAGGATCATTATTAATGATTTTTTCTTTTCCTTCAGGTTCCAGTATGGCTGTGCCTGACACTTCATTTAAAGTTGTGGCATTTTCTTGATCATACTTTTTTTTGCATTAATTTGGTTTTAACAATACTCTCTTCATATTCTCTTTCAATACTCTCTTCATATTCTCTTTCAATTACTTCCTTTGATTCATGCTGAAATCATGCCTGATACAACTAATTAATCAGAATCTCTGAAGTTTTAAACCAGAAAGATTTATTTTGACAGATCCTTAGGCTAGATTTGGTAAATACTGGTCCATGGCTCTTTCCATGCTTTGTTTACTGGTGGTATATTCAGATATATTAACTACCCAGGTACAATGACTTTACTATATTAGCCTTTTGCAATCACACAACCTTAGTTACTTTCCTGATTTTTAGGGAAAATTTCTCTTCCCATGAGACCCTGAGTAACAAAAATAAGTGATACCTTAGATATAGAAATTATTAAATAGAATTTTCTAGGTATATAATTATTGGGGGCACATAGTATGTACTCAGTAAAAGATAGCAATTGTATTAGATGCCTTTTTTCATTCTCCTTTATATGTTTTTTTTTTTTATTTCTGAGAGTTGAATACATTGACACAGAATAATTAAGAATTGAAAAAGTATAATGGAACTTCATAGTACATAAAATGAAGGCAGCCATAGTAACTGATTAATAAGCAACAATGTCCTATTCTGTAAGAGACTAGAACCTTCTACCATTGTAGTCTACCATGGCCACTAAAAAAACACAGGACACATTCCTTCCAAAGGTGTTTGTTCAATGTTCAATTCCCAGGTTTTATACTTTACCGGGTACCTCAGTTTCTAGAAGGCACTGTGATAAAGAGGAAAAGAAAAAGAGACAAGCATGAACTTTTAGCACAGACAGACTTGGACCCAAAGTTCCATCTCTGAAAGCTATGCAATCCTGGGCAAGATACTTGATCTCCCTGAAACTCAATTTCCTCCTAGAAAAAGCAATGATTATCTGAGTATGTTTGTATTTACTTTGGCTTGTGGTTTTTATTTTCCTAAGCTATAGTGTATAGAGCTTGATTAGTTGTATGTCTAAAACATAACCTTTACTAGGTTATTACTAAATACCAGACACCGTATTTTCAGCTAACAAGACTAGAATCTTGTGAAAGGAAGAAAAGGAAAACTAAATATCAAGAAAGGCAATTTAATTTCAATTTCTCCTAAGCAAATTAATCCAGCCTCCATATGTGAGTACATTATGTGAATAAAAGCGTAACTAGTAGGCACATTATTAGTGTTCCATATTAGTTACCATGACCTTTGGTATGCATTTGTGAGAAACCCAGAACTACCTTATAACAAACATAATATCAAATAATCAATTCCTATGTATTTGTGGAGGTCAAACTTATTTCTTAAGCCTTTTATATTTCTGACTCATCATAATCAAGTATATTTGAAGAAATCACTAAATAATTAGAGAACTAGACTCTGTCATATTATTCAGATACATTTTGGTGGACACAAGCAACTGTCTTTGTGTCAGATTAGTGGCAAATAAGTGGGAGTTGTGTATGAGGGAACGACAGTTTTAACTGAGATCTAACATATTTGTGTTGCATGTGACTTTATAATCAAGATTTCTATTTCGGGTTTCTGCTGCTGCCTTAAAAACACTATAAAACTTAGTGATACAAAACATTATTTATTATTTCTCATAGTTCTATGCATTGATTGGACTAGTTTGGGTAGTTTTTCCATGTGGCTGCAAGAACACATTTGACTGGAAAGTCAGCTGGGGCTGAAGTGACCAAAATGGCATCTTATCCTCTAGGGTGCTTGTACAAATAGCCTGTTGACATACATTAGTCTTGTGACTCGGTTCCAAAAGGTAGAAAGCAGAACATGCAGCCTTCCTAACACTTAGACCCAGAATGGTAGCCTAGCTGCATTTAAAGGAAGTGAGGAGACTAGGCCAATCTCAAGCAGAGAGGAAATAGACTCCATTTCTTGATGGAGAGAGTAGCAGACATGGACAAGGATGGAAAGAAGTGTTGACAGCCATATTTAGAGACCATCTATCTCTGTACTCTGCCACAAAAATTCACATCTCCCTTCACCTGAAAATGCATTCATATCTCCTCCAAAAGTGACATCCCATTATGGAACCAGCTCCAAGTCCAGGATTCTGTCACTTCAACCAACCCCAGATATGAATAAAGATCCTCAGGATCTAAAGGATAAACTTGGGTAGAGTTTGCAACATAAAATATAAGGCCTTGCTTGGCATGTGACCAGGTAGCTGGCAGAGACCTGAATAGTAAATGAAGTGATTGTTAATGGAGGAAAATGGACACTGGAGAAATTGCTATGGAAAAGTGAAGAAAGGGTAGATCATGTCATGTATGGGCAGAAAAATGTGTGAGATTGTTGCCTAAAATTACTTGGAAGACAGATAAAAGTATCTAAAGAACTCTGGATCTGGCTGGGTAAGTTTCTAGGCAAATTTTTGAAATTTTTAAGCTACCTATGAGAAAGTAATGCAAAAGACAGATGAACTAAAGAAGAAAATTTTCAATTTTCAAGCAGAATTGAGAAGAAATGTTTTCAACCCAGGTATTGCTGGAATGGAAAAGAACACTATTTCTCATTCTTAATTTTTCAAATGAACAAAAGGCTTCCAAAGTAAGAAGCAGCTTCAGAGAAAAGATCAAACTGAGGCTCTGACAATAATGTGTGGCCTCAGCGTTAAGAACAAATTAATGGTATAGAATGTTAAAAACTGAAGGATTGAAGGGTAGTGCTTGGTAGAAAATGCAACCAGACCAAAGCCTTCTAGGGCTTTTAAAGATATTACCTTGGGGCATCCTGAATCTCAACTTAAAGTGGAGAGAGGCCTGCCTTAAAGAGATTTGCGACTGTGCCGTTTTTCTAATGTAGTAATTACAATTTGATATCTTGAAAACTCAGTGTTTTTTAAGGTAGTTGAATTACATTGGAACAAAGAAAAGGAACAAAGAAAGTTTAAAATGAAAAGAGGTATTTAAAATCCCAGCTTTCTATGGGCAGGATGAAGGACGAGAAAGTTACTCAGCTATAAGTATAGGACATTCCTTATCAAAAGGAAGGATCATTCTGAGGACAGAGCCAGAGGTTGAGGATGGAACTTAGAGTCATGGAGAACCACTTCCAGGAAACAGACTAGAATCAAGGAATATTTTCTGCCCCAGAGTAGCATGCTCTGGGAACATAAGCCTTGCCATTGTATACATACATTTGTCTTCTTTGGATTACAGGTCTCCAATTGACAAGATCCACATGGGAAGAGATTTATCTGATATGAACGTAGATCACATGATACTAAGCTTCAAACTCAATTCCATAATTAGATAAGACTTTTGTGTCTTGAGTGGGAGTGAGTGCCTTTTGCACGTGGGATAGATCTGAATTGTTAAAGCCAGACAGTTTATTGTGGTAAATTACCTGAAAACATTGCATTAACAATTAATTCCATCCAAATATGCTCATGATGCTCCAGCACTAAGAGGTGGAGTCTATTTTCTCTACTCTTGAACCTAAGATGCCGTGTACTCTTCTTAGACTAATTAAGCAAGGGAGAAGGAAGGTCTGGGAGTACTGAGTCTAAGCCTTATGAGAATTGACAACTTCCACTTTTTCTCTCTTTTGGAGTTCTGAGCCATCATGTAAGAGTTCAGTTTTCCTGTTTTGGTGGGTGGTGTGGGTGGGATGTGATACTATCTTAGGCATTTCCTCTGAGCTCCCAGCTGAAGGTAACCATGTGATTATTCCAGCTGACCCCACATGAGACCAAGTCAACCCAAAGAAGCGTCAGAAATAATAAATCATTTTTGCTTCAGCCACTGTATTATTTTTCTGATGGTATATAAGAAATTACCACAAATTTAGTAGCATAAAACAACACACGTTTATTATCTTAGAGGTTCCCTGGTCAAAAGTCAGGTCTTAACCTAACTGGGTCCTCTGTTCAGGATCTCACAAGATTGTAATTAAGATGTTACACAAAACTGCCATCTCTGGCTGGACACGGTGGCTCACACCTGTAATCCCAGCACTTTGGGAGGCGGAGGCAGATGGATCATGAGGTCAGGAGATCAAGACCATTCTGGCTAACACAGTGAAACCCTGTCTCTACTAAAAATACAAAAAAAATTAGCTGGGTGTGGTAGTGGGCACCTGTAGTCCCAGCTACTCAGGAGGCTGAGGCAGGAGAATGGTGTGAACCTGGGAGGCAGAGCTTGCAGTGAGTCGAGATCATGCCACTGCACTCCAACCTGGACAATAGAGCAAGACTCTGTCTCAAAAACAAACAACAAACAAACAAAACAAAAACAAAAACAAAAAAAACCCTGCCATCTCATCTAAGTGTTGTCTAGAGAAGAATCCACTTCCACGCTCATACAGGTTGTTGGCAGAATCCATTTCCTTGCAGCTATATACTTCATGGCCTGTCTTCTTTCTGGCTGTCAACAAAAGACCTCTCTCAGGTCCTAGAGGCCATTAGCAGACCCTGCCTCATGGCCTTCTCCATAGGCTATTCACAACGTGGTGTTTGCTCCTTGCTCCAATCAACTGAGACAGGGTCTTGTGTAATACAGCATGATCAAAGATGATATGCCATCACCTTCACCACACAACATAATCTAATCACTCTAGAGACATCTCATCACCTTTGTCATATTCTGATGGTTAGAAGCAAGCCACAGATTCCACTTGAACTTAAGGGCATTTGCACAGATTCCACTTATGCAAGAGCATGACTCATGGGTGGTCACCTTAGAGCAAGTCTCCCACAGCCACCTAAGTTTTAGATGGTTTCTCAAGCACCTATAGATAGCTAGAAAACATTTTTCTTCCATCAGCAACTCTTTAGCTGAGTAAAATCTGTAATCTTTAGTCATTCAAATAAGAAATCTATTCAGAGAAGCCACTTCATTAATGTTTACAAAATTAAAGAAGCGTCTTTTCAGTATTAATCTTGGACATAGTACTTAGGTAGAGACTGCTTTCCATTTGAGTCAGTAGGTGAGAAGAAGTACCAATTCTAGAAAATCTTTAGGCTATTTCAAACATTGAGCTCAAGCTGAGCAGGATTCTATCCACAGTTTGCTTTTATATTCAACATTCAAGCAAATTTCATTAGAGATGGGGTCACATTGGGTGAATATGCCATTTTAAAGCTCAAGAATAAAGTTCAGAAAAAGTTGCAATAATCCATATCGCCTGACATCATAAAATCTTGAAAACTGTAGATCAAGAGTTGTGATGTGGAGACCATCCTGGCTAACACGGTGAAACCCCGTCTCTACTAAAAAATACAAAAAGCTAGCCGGGTGAGGTGGTGGGCGCCTGTAGTCCCAGCTACTCGGGAGGCTGAGGCAGGAGAATGGCGTAAACCTGGGAGGCAAAGCTTGCAGTGAGCTGAGATCTGGCCACTGCACTCCAGCCTGGGCGGCAGAGTGAGACTCCGTCTCAAAAAAAAAAAGAGTTGTGATGTGTATGTACAGTAACAAGGGCCTTCAAATGTTCTAACTTCTTTACTAACAATCAAACCACCCTAAGTGAAAATGGGAAAAACATCAGATCATGCTGACTCCGTAACTGGAAAGGTAGCTCCCAGGTTAGCTCCTCTCAAAGGGCTATTTGTCAAGATTGCCAGGATCAGCATGCATCATTCAGGTTGGGATTATGTAACAGTATAATGTTTTTATATACTCTGCTGCAGATGTTGCTTCATTGTAAACAGGAATGCACATATATAAACTATGATAATGTATATAACACTTAATGTCCACTACTCAATTAACACTCAACCTTGTTATAAGTATTGTAAACTTTTTAAAAAACAAATGAGAAAAGTGAGTCTGAGAGTGTTTATTAAAATGCCAAAGTTTGCACAGCTAGGAATTAATGAAGCCATGACTCCAACTTCATTCACTGCCATCAGATTTCCAAAGCCCATGTTGTATCCATTATGCCAAATTGCTCTTTTATTTATCTTCACAAGTAGGTGATGCCAAAACTTTCTGGGAAGCATTTGAATTGCACCAATGAAACCTAAGCATTCCTCTCATTAGAAATAATAATAGACAGAGGCAAGGATTATCCAGCGTTTTCTTCAAAGAATGAAGGTTGTATATAATAGACAGTATCATTTCAAATACAACAAATCACTGATGTCTAGAAATGTAGTTTTTGTTTGTTTATTAAGTTAAAAAGAAAAGTTTGAATAAGCAAAATAAGATCTTGACCCAGTCAGCATAGCTGGCAGGTTTTACCAATTGTAATGGTAATAAAACCCAGTGGCATTCTAAACACAGAGAGCAGAAAGGAAGAATCAAATAAATAGAGTGTTTAAAAGTAATGTTTATGAAAAATAAAATCAATCAATTGAAGAAGACATTTTCAATGAAAGAATGAGTGTGTCTAGTCTCATAAATAAAGTGAAAAAGTTTCTTACTGCTGAGCAGAAGAGAGTTGCTATACGTCACACCGCAGAACTTCACAGAAATGCTAAACTTTGAACAGAGTGGCTACAGACAGCTATGAAAACTCAGAAATGCAGCCATTTTTCTAGGGTCACCTCGGAAGCTGGGCTACAGAAGAAAGAATTTGAGACCCATCAGTTTCACTCAGATGGCTTCAAAATAGGCTTAAAATTTTCCTCATTCACTCATTTATTTTATCATATACAAATACTGCAATTCTTACTATGTGCAGTGGGTTTGAGATAAGTAAGACACCTCTGTTTTCTGCTCTCACAAAGCTTATAGCGTAATGCAGTGAGAAAGAAGGACAAGAAAACAGGTATTTGTAATACAGTGAAATAGGTCAAATGCTGTGTTAAATGAGCCATAGGAGACACTCAGTTAGTTGGAGTGTGTGTATGAGGATAATGCATGTCAGGTAAGACTTTTTGGAGGAAATCAATCACACATATGGTGAAAACTGAATAATGATAGATGACCAGGGTAAGAAGACTTTGGGAGCCTATTTTAGATAAGGAAATGGATTGGGTGAAGACATAATTCCGAGAAAGAGCAAGATAAATTGAAATAATGGAACAGATTATCACCAGACAGAGCACTTCTACTAAAGGTAGAAGTGGTGAGGGATGATGGTGGAGTATTAGGCCAGAATAGAGTTTTGTGAGCCTTATGAATCTCTTTTGGGCAATAGGAAGGAGTTTGCTGAATAGGAAGCGCTGAAGGGAATAGAAATGTTCAGATTATTCTGGCAGCTGTTTAGAAAATTAATTAGAGTTGGCGAGACACGATGCAGTGAGACTAGTATGATAACCATTGCATTATAGAAGCAACAGAGTTGGATGATTAGTTGGCTAAAGGAGCTGCGAATGGGAAGGAATAAAGAGGGCCTCCAAAGTTACTTGATTGGCTGGGAGTATGGGTGGTGGTGCTTTTCAGTAGATAGAAAATTCAAGATGGGGTTAGGGAGAATTAGGGAAGGGTGATGCAATGAGTTCAGTTTGAGGCAAGAAAAGATTTGCACGTGTTTACTGAGAGCTGCTAGAGTAAAAGATAGTATGCTTTACTGTATGATCTGATGTTTTTCCCATTTTCACTTAGAGTGGTTCGATTGTTAGTATAGAAGTTAGAACATTCGAAGGCCCTTGTTACTGTACATACGGTACACTTGAATTACAATTTAGCTTTTTTTTCTTCTCAAGTTTTACTGACATTGCTTGCATTTCTACTACTACTATTACCATGACCATCACCTAGCATTTATTAAACAGCTTCAAAGTATTAGGCTTGGTACAAATGAATTATATTGCTTAAATTATTATAGTTATTAGGTCAGGTAGATACTGTGGGAAAACTGAGGCTTACTGAGGTTATGTAAACTATCTAATGTCATATAGATAATATATGGCAGAGGAAGGAATTGAATATGGTCTGTTGCTGAACTCTGTGTTATCAATTGATATGGGATATTGAAACTAGTAGTTCACTTGGAAGTTAGAAGAAAAAAAAAACATCAATTTCTCTCTCTTAAGTTCCAAATACCATTTCTACAGACATAAGCTCATCAAGTCCACCCACAAAGAGCACACACTTCAGTGAAAGAGAAAAGCAAACATATACGATTGCAATGCAATCTGTGAGAATTTATTTAAGGGGAGCAGGCCAGTGGCATTGAGAAAACAATAAAGAGGCTTAAAGAGGCTTAACTCAAAGTGGAGAAGTCAAGGACAACCTTAAAAAAGTCATGAAAGGTCACAGATGCAACATAAAGGACAGGACACTAAATGATGAAAAAAAATTCAGAATAACTGGGTCACAGTGTAATATGAGAGTGGTAAGTGATACAGCTGAAAACTATCAGAAGTAAGATAATTAAAGTATTGGATGTCATGGTAAAGTGTTTTGATTTCAACCTAGAGTTAAATCTTTGGAAAAATTTTGAGTAGAGGAATTATGTCATTAGATTTACATCTTAAGACATGTAATTTCAGCAGCCAAATAGAAGACTCAGAAAGAACAAGAATTAAGTCACAGAGACCGTGTACATAGAATTCACAAACCAGTAGGGAATTTGGACGCTGTGTTGATAAATTTTAATCTTTTCAGTAGGGAAAACTCCAAGTAGTGCATCAGATTTCACTTTACTTAGAAGGAGAAATGGCCAGGTGTGAGGCCAATGGCTGGATGGTCAGGGACTTGGAAGATGATTGGCAAATTGATGACAAGGAAATTTTGGGAAAGGTATGCAGATAGAACTCTCTAAATAGGCAAAAAACAAAAAACAAAACAAACAAAAAAAACCACAAAAAAACATGAAGATATTTGTGTGTCAAATGAATGCTTACCACAGTGTGACCTAAAAAGAGGACAATTTTAAAAATGAAGTTGTTAGGAAGGTACATTCAGTGAATACCAGTCCACTTCTTTCTCCACTCACTCCTGCCATTGCCTAATGGGCTCATGGACAAAGTGGCCATGGTGGCAAGAACAGAGGTTATATATGGGCTCAGCAACATGGTCTTCTACTCACCAAGGTAAGCCTGACTGTGGCTGCTGCTGAGTGCCCTATGTACCAGCAGCAGAGACCAAGGGATGTATTTGTTGTGAATAATTTTATGTGTCAACTTACTGTGGAGTGAAAGATGTGACATTCCCAAATATACCAGATTGTATTCTGACTATTTCTAGTTGAAAACATTGGAGAAATTGTAGTTTCACAAAGGGCTAACCCACCTGTCTATTCCTGCATGCAGCAAACCATAAAAATTTATCTGAAAGGGGTAGCCTCCCTGTACCAGGGTGAGAAGATAGCCCTATTACCAGAGACTGAGAATTGGGGGCTGCAATGGACCTGAATAAGTATGCTTACCGAAGTAACCCTTATCTTCCATTAGTTTTACACCCCACCTCCTCTATCTTCTAGTGACTTCCCTAAAAATTTACTGCTCTTAGCCAGATATTTTTTGTCCCATCATTTCTTCTAAATTTATTATTTTTTGTCTAAAAAATATAGAAGCATTTTGCTTTGGCTACTTTTTTTAGACTTCACTGTCTTGTGAAGATCCTCATGTATGCGTAAAACAAATAAAATTTGTATTCTTTTCTCCTGTTAATCTGCCTGGTGTCCGTTTGATTTCTAGATGCAGCTGAAGAGCCCACTCAAAGTCAAAGAGGAGTTGAAGGTTGATACGGTTTGGCTTTGTGTCCCCACCCGAATCTCATCTTGAATTGTACTCCCATAATTCCCATGTGTTGTGGAAGGGGCACAGTGAGAGATAATTTGAATCATTTGGGCAGTTTCCCCTCTACTCTTCTCATGGTAGTAAATAAGTCTCACAAGAGCTGATGGTTTTATCAGGTGTTTCCATTTTTAAATCTTTTCTCTTGACACTGCCATGTATGAAGTGCCTTTTGCCTCCCACCATGGTTCTGAGGCTTCTCCAGTCATATGCAACTCAAGTCCAATTAAACCTCTTTTACTTCACAGTTTTCAGCATGTCTTTATCAGCAATGTGAAAACAAACTAATACAGTAAATCGGTACCAACAGAGTGGTGCGTTGCTGATACCTGAAAATGTGGAAGCGACTTTGAAACTGGGTAACAGGCAGTGGTTGGAACAGTCTGGAGGACTCGGAAGACAGGAAAATGTGTGAACATTTGAAACCTCTTAGATACTTATTGAATGGCTTTGACCAAAATGCTGATAATGATATGAGCAATGAAATCCAGGCTGAAGTGGTCTCAGATGGAGATGAGGAACTTTTTGGGAACTGGAGTAAAGGTGACTCTTGTTATGTTTTAGCAAACAGACTAGTGGCATATTGCCCCTGCCTTAGAAATTTGTGGAACTCTGAACTTGAGAGAGATGATTTAGGGTATCTGGTGGAAGAAATTTCTAAACAGCAAAGCATTCAGAAGGTGACTTGGGTGCTGTTAAAGGCATTCAATTTTAAAAGGGAAACAGATCATTGGAAAATTTGTAGACTGACAACGTGATAGAAAAGAAAATCCCATTTTCTGAGGAGAAATTCAAGCAATCTGGATAAACTTGCATAAGTAACGAGGAGTCGAATGTTAATCCCCAAGACAGTGAGGAAAATGTCTCCAGGGCATGTCAGAGGTCTTCATGGCAGCTCCTCCATCACAGGCCTGGAGGCCCAGGAGGAAAAAGTGGTTTCGTGGGCAGAGCCGAGGGTCCCCTTGCTGTGTGCAGCCTAGGGACTTGGTGCCCTGCATTCCAGTCACTTCAACTGTGGCTGAAGGAGACCTAGGTAGAGCTCGGGCCATGGCTTCACAGGATGCAAGTCCCAAGCCTTGGCAGCTTTCATGTGGTGTTGAGACTGTGAATGCACAGAAGTCAAGAACTGAAGTTTGGGAACCTCCCCCTAGATTTCAAATGATGTATGGAATCGCCTGGATGTCCAGAAAGAAGTTTGCTACAGGGGTTTGGGTCTCATGGAGAGCCTCTGCTAGGGCAGGAAGGAAAATCTGGGGTTGGAGCTCCCACACAGAATCTCTACTGGTGCACTGCCTAATGGAGCTGTGAGAAGAGGGCCACCATCTTCCAGACTCCAGAATAGTGGATCCACCAAGAGCTTGTACCATGTGCCTGGAAAAGGCATAGATACTCAATGCCAGCCCATGAAAGCAGCCAGAAAAAGGGCTATATTCTGCAAAGCCACAGAGGTGGAACTTCCCAAGGCAGTGGGAGCCCACTTCTTGCATTAACATTACCTGAATATGAGACATGGCATCAGAGGAGATCATTTTGGAGCTTAAGATTTGACTGTCCCCCTGGATTTTGGACTTGCATGGGACCTGTAACACCTTTGTTTTGGCCAATTTCTCCCATTTGGAATGGCTGTATTTACCCAATGCCTGTACCCCCATTGTATCTAGAAAGTAACTAACTTGCTTTTGATTTTACAGGCTCATAGGCAGAAGAGACTTGCCTTGTCTCAGATGAGACTTTGGACTGTGAACTTTTGAGTTAATGATGAAATGAGTTAAGGCTTTGAGGGACTGTTGGGAAGGCATGATTGGTTTTGAAATGTAAGGACATGAGATTTGGGATGCGTAGCGAAAGAATAGTATGGTTTGACTCTGTGTCCCCACCTAAATCTCATCTTTAATTGTACTCCCATGATTCCCATGTGTTGTGGGAGGGACCCGGTGGGAGATAATTTGACTCATGGGGGTGGTTTCCCCCATACTGTTCTCATGGTAGTGAATAAGTCTCATGAGATCTGATGGTTTTATCAGGCTTTGCATCTCTCTCATTTTCTCTTACCACCACCACACAAGAAGTGCCTTTCACCTCCTTTCATGATTCTGAGGACTTCGCCCAGCCATGTGGGACTGGAATTCCAATTAAACCTCTTTTTCTTCGCAGTATGTCTTTGGGTATGTCTTTAGCAGCAGTGTAAAAACAGACTAATACAGAGGTGATCTGGGGCTCCCCTGCAACAGGCCCACAGAATGATGAGATATCTGGCTAGACATTATTTCTGGGTGTGTCTGTGGGGATGTTTCTAGAAGAGATTAGCATTTGAATTAGCAGGCTAAGTAGATGAGTCTTTAAATGTGGGTCGGTACTATCCAATCCATTAAGAGCCTGAATAGAACAAGAAGATGAAGGAAGGCTGAATTTGCTTTTTGACTGGCTGCTTAAACTGGTACTTTGACCTTCACTTGCCCTCGGTTCTCCTTGTTCTTGGGCATTCAGACTTAGACTGGGATCTACACCACCAGTTTCCTGGGCCTCCAGCTTGCAGATGGCAGAGTGTGGGGCTTCTCAGCCTCCATAATCATGTGATCCAATACCTAATTATAAATCTCATATGTATATATATTCTATTGGTTCCATTTTTCTGGAGAATGTTGACTAATACAGCTACAGAAGTATTTAGTCACCATGATGCAAAACAAGATATATAAATAACAAACAAAACTTTGCTTGTGAATGCTTTTAAAGGGGTCAAGAATTATTGCTTCTTGTAGTCCTCACTACTCCTGATTTTCTTACAGCTGTCTGCTTCACTTATTTATGTTACTATCCTAGTCCCTCAATTAACAATTAAGACATTAAGGAATAAAATAACTTAAACTAAGAACGACTGTAGAAATAATTCAGAGCAAAGAGACTAGACAGAGATTAAAAAGATAGAATACAGAAGTTGAAATTGGGGAGCTGGTGCCAAGGAATATAATTTGAGTCACCGTGAATTACAAAAGATGATCTCAAGGTAGATGAGTTCACCTTCTGTGGCTTTGCAGCCTGGTAAGAGAAGCAGAGCAAGGGTGAAAGTTTGAGAAGCATTGACTTAAAAGAATGTAGTTAGGAAGAGTAGTTCATAAAAAGACCTTGAGGGTGAGCTAGTGTGCGATCTCTGCCTATCTGTGCCCTTCTTGAGTGACATTTGACTGTGAATCATGATTAAGAGAAAGAAATGGGGGGAAAATGTCTCACATACACTAAAAATGTCCTTAGAGTCAGAGAGTTACACTCAGCTCATTTTAAATTCCACTTCCTCAAAAGTAAATAGGAGAGCCCATCATGGCCAAATTATTGCATGGTACTATGCAGAGCCAAGGCCCTTGACACCCTGGAAGCTCAAAGATTACTGACGTGAGGCAGATTAATAGGAAAAAAAAGGCATATAAATTTATTTTATGTGTTTATGAGGGAGACTTCAGAATGAAGACACAACCACCCACTGAGATTCAGAAGCTTATTTCCCATCTTGGCAAAACAGGTTCTGGGAGGTGGGAGAAGAGGGATTCTCAATAAAGATTCTCTCAATCTTTATTGAGAGACAATAAAGATTGCTAGGGAGAATGAATGGACAGGGAACAGAGATTAACTGGTAAGTAGATCTCTTTGAAATTTGAATGAGTCTGAGAGACAGCCATGATCTCATGTGTGCTTAGATGTGGTTACGTTCTTGGTCTTCTTTTCTGCAATAGATAATTAGACAACAGGGAGGGAGAAAAACAGTTGTTCCCATTGGTCATAGAGAAAATTCAGAAAACAACTTTGACCTTTCTTTCTCCTTTTTATCCTATATTTTATCCTTTTATCCTATGCTTTGGGAGAGATATGTGTGTTGGAGAGGGAGAGGGGAGTGTCAGAGGGACTTTAAGCCTTCTTCAGTCCAGTATGTCAAAATATCATATTTTGAGGTATTGGTTTCTGAGCTCCAAGAGTACTTCTGGCAACCTAATAATTTGGCTCCCTTTAAACCTAATATTGTTTAGATAATTGTTCACATTATTTAGTGGAAGTGGGGAGAAACTGATTTCATTAAATTGTTATTTAAATCATGCTATGGTCTGAACATATGTGCCTCCCTAAAATTTATATATTGAAATCTAACCTCTCAAATCATGGTAATAAGAGATGGAGTGTTTGGAAAATGACTAAGTAGTGACAGTGGAGCCCTCAGGAAAGCGATTAGTGCCCTTATAACAGAGGCTCAACACAGCTCCCTGGTGCCTTTCTGTCATATGAGGGCACAGCAAGAAAGCATCATCTGTGATGCAGACAGCAAACCCTCACAAGACACCAAATCTGCTGGCAACTTGATCTTGAACTTCCCAGCCTCTGGAACTGTCAACAGTGAATTTTTGTTGTGTATATATTAGCTAGTCTAAGGTATCATGTTACAGCAGTCCAAATGCACTAAGACAGATCACATAAGATAAATATTAACTAATATTTTTTCCAATTTTTTATTGCAATAAAATAGATATAAAATAGAACTTACCATTTTAAGCAGCTTTAAGTTTGCATTTCAGTGGCATTAAGCATGTCATATTGTGCAACCATCACCATCTTCCATTTCCAGATCTTGCAATAATGAAACTCTATACCCATTAAAGACTAACTCCCCATTCCTCCCTCCCCCAGTCCCTGGCAACCAATATTATACTTTGTGTCTTTATGATTTTGACTACTCTAAGGACCTCATATAAGTGAAATCATATAGCATTGACCCCTTTTTTTTGACTGGCTTATTTTACTTAGCAAAATAACCTCAAGTTTTATCCATGTAGCACATGTGAGAAATTCCATTCTTTTTAAGACTGACCGATAAGGAGGAACTTTCTTCTGTCATTTTGCTATTTTTTTTTTTTTCTATATGCCTTATGGCTGTTTTGTCCTTTATTTCTTATATTACTGTCTTCTTTTGTGCTTAGTTGATTTTTTGTAGTGAAATATTTAAGCTCCTTTCTCATTTCCTTTTGTGTATATTCTACAGCTATTTTCCTTGTGGTTACCATGGGGATTACATTTAACATCCTAAAGTTATAACATTCGAATTTGGATTTATACCAGCTTAACTATAATACCATATAAAAATTGCTCCTTTACATCATTCTCCCCACTTCTTTCAGTTTTTGATGTCACAAAATTATATCTTTATACATTGTGTGTTCAAAAACATAAACTCATAATTTTTCAAAATGCATTTGTCTTTTAAATTATGTAGAAAGCAAAATGTGCATTTACAAACTGTTGTTACAACAACATTAACTTTTATACTAATAATTGCCATATTTAAAATGTATTAGTCTCTTAATATATTCTAGAGGGGGATGTATAGCTACTGCTACGTTAAGAGCTAAAAATGACCACAATTGACCACAATTTACTATGTAGTCCTTCCCCTGAAAGTTGCAAGTCTTCAGTACTCTCCAGAGTTCCCAAATTGTTGTATCTGAAAGATTTTACCAGTGCAATTGTTGTCTAGGTGGGGAGAGAGAATCCTGGTGCTTCCCATTCTGCCTTTTCCCCTGATTCTTACTGTTAGAAAATACCTGAATATTTTAAAAGAACAAAGAGCAGAAAATGAGTGTCTTCTTACATTCCTTGCCTCTGATATTCCTCTGCATCTTCATAGCTTTGATTATATTACAGTTTACTGTTTGCTATATATTTTCCCAGAAATTTTGTTTATGCTTTTATATGAACATTAGTACATCATTCTTTATTTGGATAAACTGCTACACACTTTTACATTGTATAGTGAAAAATTATCCTTACCAAGGAGGAGTCTGAACTTCACCCTTGGCTTTTGGTAAAAGATCTCTAGGCCCTACAATGTCACAACTAATAGGAGTGTCTTTGTTCGCCTTTGGGGGCTTTGGCCACTGGACAGTCTAATAATGTGATTTATGATGGGGACTTTGGGCTGTGACATAAAGTCCAAACTCCAGAGGAACTGATGACCAAAGGTATCAGCCAAATTTCCAGGAAGGGTTTGAGATTTAAGGTGAGTCATGCAGGTAGTATGTGATTGAGCTCCAATAAAAACTCTGGACACCAAGACTTGGGTGAGGTTCCTTGGTTGACAATACTCTGTGCATATTGTCATATAAGGTGACCAGGAGGAGGCAGTGCCATCTATGACACCACAGAAAGAAGACAATTGAAAGCTCCCTTTTTGGATCCTTCCTGGGTTCTAGCCTATGTGTCTCTTCCCCTTAGCTGACTGTAATCTGTATTCTTTTTCTGTAATAGATTGTATTGTGTATATAATAATTACTTTCAATAAATTCTGTGAGTCCTTTAAGCTAAGTATCAAACTTAAGGGTGGTTGTGGAAACATTTGTAAACTTGTAATTGATGTCAAAAGTGAGGATGATTTTGTGTGGGAACTGTGCTCTCAAACATTATAGCTTAGATAATTCCAGGTACACATAAATATGGATCTCCTTGTTACATGAAAGGTTACATACAGATTTTAAAAAGTTTCGTTTATTCTCTTTTCCAAAAATGTATTTACTAGTTCTATTTATGTTTCTTTCCTTTCTTTCTTTTCCGTTTCCTTTCTTTTTTTTATAAATTGTAGAATTAGCTTGTCAGAGTTGACTAAGAATTTGGTTAGTATCATGTTTGGGACAACAGTGAATTTGTTTATTAACATAGGAACATTTATAGATGTGGCATGATATTTACTTTTTCCATTCATGAGTTTTGTATGTCTGTTTACTTTAGTCTTCTTTTATGTTCTTTGGTGTATTAAATATGCTAGGTACATTAGTAGACATTTTCTATTTTTGTTGCTAATTCAAGTGATATTTTCCCTTTACTTTTTCTTATTGTTTATTTCTGTTGTATAATTAAAGTAGTGGGGGTTTCTTGCATTAATCTTTTGTATAATTTTTTGTATGGATCTTTTATATCCAGCAATGATAACAAAAGCCAGTTACTAATATTGAGAAATTTTCAAGTGAGTTCTCCCAGCTTCTTTTTTTTTAGAGACACATATCATTTGTAAATCCTTATACTTTATTTAGTCTTCTCAAATATATGTGCTTTTTATTTATTTTTTCTGATTTACTTCATTGTCTGGGATATCCAGAAAGATAATAAATGACAGTGATAATTGGTACTAGAAAACTAAATGTTTGTGTTCCCCCCAAAATTTGTAAATTGAAGCCTGATTCCTCATGAAATGATATTTGGAAGTGGGGTCTTTGGGGGGTAATTAGGTCATGAGATTGAAGCTCTCGGGAATGAGATTAGTGTCCTTATAAGAAGAGACACAGGAGAGCTTCTTTTTTTCTCTTCTTCTCTACCATTTGAGGAAACCAGGAAGTGGGCCCTCACAAAAATCTGATCATGCATATCCAATCCTCCAGAATTGTGAGAAAAGAAATATTTCTTGTTTAAACCACCCAGTCTCTTGTTTTCTTGTTATAGTAGCCTGAACTGAGAGAGTTAACATCTATAATTTGTTCCTGAGTTCAACGTAATTTTAAAAACTATTTGCCCTTAAGTTTTGCTGGGAGATTCTGATATACAGATATTATCAAATAAAAAAAATTTTCTTCTGCTGCTATTTGCTAGTATATATTTTTTAATTACATCAATTTTTTATCTATTAGTTTTTAAAATTCATGAATGCAGTGATATATATAATTTATATATTATGTATATATAATTTATATATATTATATATATTTATATAATTTTCTTAATTTAGAACTCTCTTTGTATTCCTTGGAAAGAAGCCCTTCTTGAGCAGAATACATTATTTCTGCTGTCCATTTTTGTTTTTAATACTTATGCTTGTTTTGTGATATTACTTGAGAAACTTTCCAATCTTTTATGTACTCTGAAAAGTTAACGATGTTGAGACATATTGGCATTTTGTCTCTTTTTCAGTTATAACAGTTGTGGAGTATTGGAATATATTTATTTGTAGCATGTATCTGTCTGTAAAAATGTATGTGTGCAAAAATAAATACTTTTCTAAGAACAGACATGACCAATTAGGCTGTGTACATACAAAATATTCAAGTATTAAATGACTCTGACAGTGAGTTGTAACACATCAGTGTGTCTCTGTTGAACCATAGCTCCTTCTGTGCTAGGCACAGGAGTGAAAATAAACATGAAAGTTATTGCTGCCACACTAACTGACTTCTTACTCAGGAGGGCTGTGCGTTACAAATGGAGTAACTTAGCAATAGCCTTGGTAATATGAGATTTGATGTTAATGATCAGAGCCTTCAAATGTCATACTCCTTGATTCTAGTATTTATCATATTTAACATCTCTCCTCTATCTACCCAAAACACTCCTTTCCTGTGTTTCCTAAGTAAATGGCATCCAACAATTATCATTAGAACTGGGAATCATTTGTAACTTCTACCTTTCCCTTATGTCCATATTGCACTGATCTCAATTTCTAGAATTCTACCATTTAATCTCTTGGAAATCCCTTTACTCCACATTAATTTACTCTTAGGTCTTTATAGTTTCATTTCTCACTGTCATAGAAGTTGTTATTTAAATACCACAAAGAAATTGGGGGCAGGGATTTAAATATTATAAAAGAAACCTTATCTGACCCTAAATGTTTGCTACAAATTGCTCGTAAAATTTCTGAGCCTAATATTTGTATAGGCAGATCCTAGGATATCTTTTCATATTTTTCTATGGTTATTATTTAATTGAGGTTTTTGAAATGTTGTTGAGTCAACTTTTAAAAATTATACGTTATATTTCTAGGTTTCTAATAATTATGTTTGATTTTGAAGCTTAATCTTTTTTCAACAATGTCTAGGGTTAATTAATATTTGTATTCTCTATCTGATCAAAATCCAATCTGAGAGTCTTTGCAAAGTTTTACTTAATGGGGAACTTCTCTTCCATCTGCCTCTGCACAATTTTCTATGTAATAATCATCTTGGACTTTAGATTCATGTATTATCATTGATATTACACATCAAAATTTATTAAAACTTCACTGTTTTCATTGGGCTTTTCACTTTGCATCCTCTCTTAAATTTCACATATTATTTTTCTTGATTATATTTCACTTTGCTGCAGAAATTCTTCAATTATATCTTAATATGTAATAATTTGCTCATCTATTTGACCAAAATGTTGGCTCAGTACAGAATTCTTGTTTCAAAAGTATTTTCTAGGTTTTTTTTTTTTTCCAAAAGATTGTAGATATTACTCCATACATTCTAGTATATAGGCACCCCTGAGAAATCTAACACAAATCTCTGTAAAAGTTTGTGTAATTTGATTATTTTAAGGGTGGATTTTAGATTTTTTTTCTTTATTCCTTGAGTTCTTAGGTAAATCAGAATATGTCTATTTTTTTTAAGATTCATGTTATTTGGCACCTAGTGACAATTTAAATATAATATTTGATGTCCTTTTTAGCTCAGTGGAAAGGTTTTCTATTATTTCCTTTCTTTGATTATCTGAATTCTTTCATTTGAAACTCCCTTTAGATGGAAAATGGGTATCTTGGATTGCTCTCTATGAAGCTTCATGTATTTACACTTTAAATTTTGTTGTCATGTTGCTCTTTATTAATTGTGACTTACTAGGATTTATTTTATTTTTCAGATCATTAATTTGTTATTTAGCCATTTCCTTTTTCTATTTAATCTTTCTTCTAATTTTTATTTCTAATTTTAGTTGCCTTTTTTTATTTTAGCAATTTATTCTACAGTACAGACACTTTATATTTATCATTGCAATTGCAATGAAAATTGTTAATCATATTTAGTTTTTCTCTGAAGCTGTTAATTAAATTATTATGAAAATTTCTGTTTTTCCTTGAATTTTTTTTTTCCAAAATCAACTCTTCTTATTTGTTTATCTTGATCGTTCTATTTTAGTTTATTGCTTTTCTTTTTATTCTTTTTGTTTGTTTGTTTGAGATGGAGTCTTGCTGTGTCACCCAGGCTGGAGTGCAGTAGTGTGATCTCAGCTCACTGCAACCTCCACCTCCTGGATTCAAGCGATTCTCCTGCCTCAGTCTCCCAAGTAACTGGGGCTACTAGCATGCACCACCACGCTCAGCTAATTTTTGTATCTTTAGTAGAGACGAGGTTTTGCCGTGTAGGCCAGACTGATCTCGAACTCTTGACCTCAGGCAATCCATCCACCTTGGCCTCCCAAATTGCTGGGATTACAGGTGACAGCCACCACACCCAACCTATTGCTTTTCTTTAAAAAGTCTAGTGGCACTTGTCTGCCAATCTGATTTAGGAATGAAGGACTAGGTAGATTAATAAAGGCAATGAAAGGCATTTTATTTCCAGATATGTAAGTCTGTCTGTCACCAACATTCCTCTCTTCTAACTGCTTGGGCTGGCTGTGGCATTTCTATTTTCGTGGGAAGAGCAACAGACAAGCTTCACTTTAACGTGTGTTGGGGAAAATAGTCATGGAAAGACTGAGAACCTTACCCTACACTTCCACCAATTGCCAGAATAAGAAGGTTTGCCTTGGCTCTGAAGCACTTTAGATTATTTTCTTTCTGTCAGGGCCACTTTTCTTTGCTTTCCAACCCTATCCCCACCCTCCACCTTCACCGTAACTCATGTCAGAATCTGAAGTTGACTGAAGCTCTGCTCTGCTCTTCTTTCTGAGTCCCATGCCCACACTAGGAAGAAAGAAGAAATGCTAAGTTTTAAAAAGTATATGGTTGTTTTTAAGTGATTTCTCTGGGATCCTCTCTGGCTTTTTGAGCAACCTGACTCTGAGTCTTGAGAATCATTTATAACTGTTTGAACTTAGATTCCAATTTTCCTCATATTTGTGACATTATGTGGTTTCTAGTCACAGTCTATTATATTTTTATTTCGCTTTTCAGGTGGTCCTCAAATTTTCTGTTCTATTAGTGATATCCTATAATTTTATTCCACTGATATTCTATATTTAATCTGTTTAAAATATTTTTCTATAGTTCAAAGAATTTTATGAAGAAAGTAGAATTGATGATTATGCTATGTCTGCATTTTTCATCTACTTTTTATGATTGTCAATTAATTAAAAGTGGATACTTCTTTATGTTTAAAATGAAAAATCTTTTATAGGCATTAACCATTCTGTAACTTTGTTACATTTGTAGTTAACTTCTATTTCATAATTTTTCTGTCATTCATAAATAATGTTGGCCACTGGGTTATTAAGGGCTCTCCAGAGGAATAGAACGAATAAGATATGTGAATATACAAAGAGAAAGGCTTACTTTAGGAATTCCTCATTTTAAGGAATTGGTTCATGTGATTATGGGGGCCTGGTAAGTATAAAATCTGCAGGGCAGGCTCTCAGGCTGAGACCCAGGAAAGATGTAATGTTGCCGCTAGAGTTCAAAGACACCCTGGAGGCAGAATTCCCTCTTCCTCTGAGGATCTCAGTCTTTTTCTCTTGAGGCCTGCAAAAGATTGGATAAGGTCCATTTACATTATGGAAAGTAACCTGCTTTACTCAAAAGCTATTGACTTAAGTGATAGTCTTACCTAAAAAGTACCTCCAGAAGAATGTCTAGACTGGCATTTGATTGGATATCCGTATTCCATGGCTTAGCCAAGTTGACACACAGAATTAACCATTAAGTCATAAGTCATACACATTCACTGATGTGTAAATTATAATACATATGTATGATTTCAAAGCCTTGTTCAAAATATATTTTAAAAGTTCCCAAATATTTCTTGAGTTTTGAATTAAGTATTTTAAGAAGATTATTTATTCCTGACAGAAACTCCTATGTCATGTATTAGTCAATTTCAAAATTTCAACTGATTACAACTATTGAATTTAGGCAATTCTTAATGGACTAGTCTCAAGGTTTCTGGCTTAGCTTGTCATGATACCAGTCAATTGGATGGATTATAGAATTCTCAACAGATGTAACTAATACCATAGGGGAGATTTCTGCTGTTTATTGTTGCTTTTAAATTTCGATGAAAAAAAATATGTCATTTGGGATAGATGTGTTAGATAGTATTTTTGTCCTAACTCTTTATACTTTCCTTATAATAGAACTTTATAGCCAGACATTTAGCCATGTGCTTTGCGGTAGAGTAGATAGAGAATATGTCTCTTCATTGACACTGAGCTGGGAGATGTGTCTTGCTTTGGGCGATGGAATGTGCACTGGTTTGCAGCCAGAAGCTACAGTTGTATGATTTGGTTTACCCTCTTATGCTCCCCTTATTTGGTATTAGGAGAGAATGCTCTGAATAGTCTCTGTTTCATAATGAGAAGTATGCAGAGAAGAGCTAAACTGGACCTATAGTTTGAAGTAGAGCCCTGTTAGACTCTGATCCACAGACATATGAATAAGAAAATTCATTATTTTTTTAAAAATCATTAATCTTTGGGAGCTGTTTCTTACACAATAACTTTACAAGAGCTGCCTAATATTGTAGGGGAAAAAAAAATTTTCATGTCACTGCTACTTGAATTCATTGGTGTCACATTTTATCCACTTATTTCACAAATATATATTGAGTGACTACTGCATGCCTGGGATTTTCCTGGGAAGTATTGGTACTTTCCTACTGCCAGGGATATTTCTTCTCCTTTTTCATATAGGGTACAAGAAATCTACTTTTCTAGCTTCTAATTTGATTTGGATCCAGGTAGAGCTGCTGTTGAAGAAAATAAATCATCATATTACTTTTCCAGTGTAATGTTTTAGTCACTATGTGGCCTAAAGGAAGAAAGCCAGATACAGAATATGATACTTTCTGATTAACAAAGTGACAATGGAATTTTAAACCTTTTATATACAAATGAAATTATAGATTATGGGGAAGGACAGGTCAGAATAGGCCACAGTGACAAATAATTCTAAAATCTCAGTGTTCTACAAAAGCAAAGATTTTTCTCACTGATGCCATGGGGACATCATAGGGTGCTTATGGCTCTTCTCCATATTGTCTTTTCTTTGGGCCTCGGACTGGTGAAACATTCATATATAAAACATTGACAAATTCATAACAAAGGGAAACTACATACTTGCTCAAAAAGCTTCTGTTTGAGCTGGAACGTGGTCATTTTAATTCTCATTTCATTGGTCTATTCTGTCATCAGTAGGTTATAAAATTATAATCCTCCCCCAGGGAGGGCAGAAAACAATTGTTAATTGTAATAGACTTTTTCCATGAAAAAACAAGTACAATGTTTAACCTTATAATTAATAGTTAATTTCCATAGGAGGAGATTTTTCAGCTTTTGAAGTCTACATACCTTCTAGGAAATTCTTCAAAAACAGCCAAGATATTTTATGATGAGGAGCTACAGAACAGGTATAAATCTGATACAAATCTTAATCTAACAAGAAACAGAGTGTATTTTCATAATAACTGTAGATCAAATGCCTTCTAAACATTCTTAAATTTTGTCTTTATCAGTGAGCAGTCCAGAATTTTGCTTCCTGCAATGTATCTGAGTCCACAATATTCCACCAATTTTTCATTAACGTTTGCTAATGAGATCCCTTATTAAGATCTCTGGTATAAGCATAATTTTTATTAGATAGGACTGAATTAAGGAATGTGGAACTTAGAGGTTTTCTATTTTGACATTAAAGATTATAAGGATTATGTATTTTTATCTTCTCAATAAAGCAACTAACGAAATACCTGGCATAAAATAAGACTAAGAAAATCCCTCCTCTCTGCCTGCAATTGTACTTCCAGCTGCCTTTTAAGGATCATTTAACCTTTATAAAACCTAAAGTAAGGCTTTAGCATTTATAAAGCACTTTTAAAAAATTCAATTAATTCTCATTACGATCTTATGCAATATGTATTACTACTTTCGTTTCTTTATGGATGAATATATTGAGACTACAAAAGTTAAATAACTTTTGAAACATCAAATACCTTAGCAACTATTTGCTAAGGGGACCTTTGTTCAAAATCCTATATGCTTCCCAGCGTGCCTGCTATAATGCCTAAAATTTTGCTTTAAAACACTTCACTCCTGTTATTGTGATAGTAGGTGTGTGATGGTTTTTTAAATTTTAGCTCTAGATGTGATTAGGTGATACTATCAGGACTTTAGGTTCAAAGGGTAGTCTGCTAGCAATGTGATAAAAGGCCAGGCTTCTGCCATTCCTGCTATTAATACATAATCAATAACTGATACTTTACTGAATAAAACCTTATTTTATTAATAAAATTAATCTTTTTAAATATCATAATTTATTTTTAAAAGGGATCTTATTTATAAAAGTGAAGATATTCAAGACATGCAATTTGACTACTTGCTTACTGGTTCTGTGGACTCCTCTGGGATGGGGCCTGTGATCTTGATACCCCAACTGGTTCCACTTCTACTTATTAGTTTGGGGAGGACTTCTGGATTGCATAATGCCAGATGGAGCCCTTGTCTCAGGAATTTTTCTGTATCTTCTTCAAAATGAACTTAAGTGGTTGGAATACCCAAAGGGCACAGACTTGGAATTTTTTCCAATGTAGACAACGTGGTATGAACCCATTCTGTGCCAGCATTGCTAGTAAATAGTAATCTAATAAATGTCTGTGTGAAGAGCAGAATTTAGGAACAACATATGGCATGTTTTATTTATAACCTGACAGCTAAGTTATAGAGCTTAGCAAACACTAGCCCCCTTAGATTTTTCTGGTGGCTACTTTTATCTATGAACAGATTATCCTAGGTCAGTTCTCAATCACACTGTGTATCTTCTCAACACTGTGCAGCATTTCTTCCTGAATGCTGTTCTCTGAAATCTGAGTTTACCTGTGTGCTAATATTGAGGACACTGACTCAGTGACTAGGGCATGATTTTTGCACGGCCTTAAAATGCTCTGGATAAGTATCTCAATTCTGAACATAATTGTGTAAGCTAGAAATTAACTCCTTATAAGTGTTGCTTCAGACATCTCTGCAGCACCCTTATTTTTTTCTGCACAGCTATGGAGAGTGAGAGATTTCTACTGCAGTTTTAAAAATTAATGTTACTTATATGCAGCCAGTATATAAAGAAAATATTGAAACTTGGTAATAAAACAAGTGCTTAGCAATTATACAAAGCCCATCTTTAGACAGCTTTACAAATACCAGCTAATTAAATTTTACTAAAGACAAGTCTACAATAAACATATGGTAGAAATAACAAAACAAAACATAGTCATAGAAAATAACACTCAAATCAAATGCTAATAGATTGAATTTTTCCTCCTCATAGGGTACATGACCCACAGTCTTCAATACTTTTTATTATTGTTTCAAAAAAACCGGATAAATTCATTCCGAACATCACAGACTTGAAAGTCATTCTTACCATGCCTTTGAGAATGCCTGTGGTTATCATAGCCATCATCTCAAAGGAAAAGAATTCTTTAACTATTATTGTATATGCAATTTTGAATAAAAAAAAAATCAAGTTGCATTGTTATTGAAATTAAGGACACAAAGTAATTTTCCTTTGGTTTTTCACCTTAAATGATTTGATGCTTCAATTACCACCATTTTTTATCTTTCTTGTTGTGCTTTCCAAACTGGCACTATTATTTTGATACTGAGTTTTTGTTAATAGCAGGAAATAATTAGCCAATTGTGCAGCCCAAATCTTTTTTTTTTTTTTTTTTTTTTACATTTTTATGCTGCTTTGTGTGTTTGAAATCAGGTCTGTAATAGGAATTTAGAAACTTTGATTTGGCCTTGTAACCTTGATTGCTAATTACTGTGTCAGTAAGTCCCAGGAGCTGTATAGATGGAGTAGGTGGTGAGTAGGTGGTACTATCATATTTTTGGCATTTTATAATAGAGTCTAATAAACTTTTCTTATTTTTCCTTTTTCAGGAGTCTCTGACTTCCTAATATTATTATCCTCTCTTAATATTATTATCCTCTCTTAAAACCTATAGAGGAAGACTGCCCAATATAAATTAAAAGTGGCAAACTTGCCTTATCACCTGTAGGACAAAACTCAAACCTCCTTAGCATGATATAGAAGACTTCTTAGGATTTTCATTTTCTGATTCCTGTTGCTTATTCAGCCTAATCTCTCAGTGCTGTACAACCTGGATCTGGAACTCTAGTTACATAAGGATTTCTTATGCTATTTTATGTCTTGATTCTTTAGCACAGCTTGCTTCTATGCATAAGGTAAATTTTTGGCACCTGGTAAACTCCTAATCTTTCAAGATGACCTTGAATGTCTACTTTAACATTACCTGCTCAGGGAGATAATTATAAAGCCTATCCAGTAGATTTTATGATGCTCTTCTCTGGGTCACATATCATCTTGAACAAACAAACATCTTGAACATTATGTTTCTATTTGTCTGGATTACCTTCCTGATTTATCTACTAGTCATTGAGCTCTCTGATGACAAATGTTATATTTTATTTCTCTTCATGGCTTTCATCAACTCTAGCACCTGGCATGGGTCTTTAGAAGGAAAGAAAACTTACTCTAGTCTCCCAATCCCAGGGATGGCTTCATTGTCCTGCCTCCTTTCTCATTATTCTTGAGGGAAGAGTGTCATTTATCTGATTGGTCAGACACAGCATGATGACCAGCCACATTAGGTAGTGGGCATGGTCATGGTGGGTTCTCTTTTCTGCTTTTTCCTGTCATGCAACTGGAGCAGTAAGTAAACCAGGGCCCTTCTTTGCACTGTAAGCCTGTTTACTTCTCTCAATTTCTGGCCCTCCTTTCCACAGTATCAATAATCTGGAGCACAGTGAGACTGGACTTTGGAGGTAGAGATAAGCAGCTTATTAAACTTACAGTTTAGGAGGAGCTGCAAGAATTCCCTTTCTTGACCATTCAGAGCTCCATCAATCTAGGATCTCGCTGTGTGTTGTCCACTTAGAGGGGCAGAACACGTTTTGGCTCCCATAATTTTTGAGTCTATTACTAGTTAGGAAATTTCAAAGACCAGAAGTTGGCTCTAGAAAGGTGATAAAGAAAAGTCACAGCAACAGGGTGGCGGACCTCATGGCCCACATGGCCTCCAAGGAGTAAGACCCCCAGATCACCAGCCCCAGCAAGAGCATGAGAGGAAAAGAGAGGCTCTTACTGCTGGGGAGTCCCTGCCACACTCAGTCCCCCATGATACTGAGAATCTCCCTTCCTCACAGTTTCCATTCAGACCTCCTGGAGAGGGAGGGGCTGAGGGAGCCCTGCCTTGTCGTGTATTATCAGTTGAGTCCCCTGTGCTCAGTCAAAAAAAAAATAAGTCATAGCATATTAAAGGAATTCTTACAGCTGTAGAGAGAAAAAATAGCTATTGGAGGAAAAAAATGTCAACTTGAATAGAAAAATAATATGAACACTTAATAAGATTCAAATGAAGACTCATAGAAATAACTTTTTTAAATTAAAAAAATAAAAATCATGATTCCAAACTAAACAATTTGATAAGTAAACCAAAGAAAGTATGACCTTGGTTGAGAACTGAATTAGTATCCTAGAAGATCAAAGAAAACTTAGAGCAAACATTTTTAAATAGAGATATTGATGAAAAAGATAAAAGACTCTAAGGATAGATCCGGGATATAACATGCCAATAATAGAATTTTCAGAATATGAAAGAGGAACTGATGTAGGGGTTACGCTATTTAACATTCATTCAACAAAAATATCCCTGGGATAACAGAGGATTTAATTTTATAAATTTAAAAGATGTACTGATTTCCTGGGATGAGTGATAAAAAAGACCATGGACTTAGGCATAAAAATTTCTATATTTGAAGATAAAGGGAAGCAGTCCTTAAAGCCTCAAAAAGAAAAATCAAAGTTCTTACAAAAGTAAAATAAACTAGAAAATGGTGGAATTAAATACAAATGAGTAATACATAAGAGTTAAAACCCCAGAAACCTATACTTGGTCAATGTATTAACACATAAGAGCAAGATAGACAGACAGATGTTGGATGGATGGATAGATAGATAGATAGATAGGATAGATAAATAGATATATACATTAATACATAATTGAGAATTTAAAATGTGTGTCCCGTTATATAGGGCAATAACATATAATTTATCATTCCAACTGATAGTGAAAGATGGCACTCTTAATGATTATACTATAGCAATAAGCATAAATTAGGACTTTCTAGGAAAATTGGACTGGCATATAATTTATCATTCTAACTGAATGTGAAAGATGACACTATCAATAATCCACACCAAAGTAATAGTACTTCCTAGGAAAATGGGGATGAATGACCTCTACTCTTATACCACATTTGAGAAAAATGTTGTAAAACTTGAATTATTAAACAAATATTAGGAGAAACAAGTAAGAACTCAAAACAGGAAAAAATGAATTTTGGGAAGGAAACAAATGATGAGCATAAAGCTTACAGTTAAATGTAAATTAGTAGTGACAGATCATTTGGAAATAACAATGTAATATTCAATAAAGGTTTCTGAAGTACGGGAAACTCATTCCAGATAACTTCTAATAATAACTCAGAAATAAGAGTAATAAACATTGTCAGAAAGAATTGAGATAAGAGTAGGAAAAAGAGGGGGTGTAAACCATTTTAATCACTTCATTTGGAGGGAGAGATAGTATAAGAGAGAGAGTAGTGAAAGTGTTCTTATGGCCTTAGTTTATTAGGGAAAGTGGAGGAGAAGCAGTGAAATAGATTACAGAGAATTAGGCAAATTCACAGGTAAGGCATAGTCCTATAAATCTTCTCAATCTGCCCAGATTTCTGACACCAGCCACAAATTCAGGTGTTCTGCGAGCCATCCTTACTTCAGACCAATTTACTACAAATTTGAGGGTCTCCATGGACTTCTTCATGTTTAACAATTGGCTTGAAAAACTCACAAAACTCAGGAAAGCACTGTACTTAAGATTGCAGTTTTATTATAGCAAAAGGATACAAATCAGAACCAGCCACAGGAAAGGACACATAGGGCAGAAATTAAGACAGCAAGTGTTCTGAACACAAAGATTCCATGTTCTCAGAGATGTGTTATCCTCCTAGAGTTGATGTATGGAGATACATACAGAGGGTGCTGGCAACCCAAGTAGCTCACCACAGCTTTGGTGTCCAGAGTTTCAAGCCTGAGGCTTGATCAGGGAGGTATTGTTGAGTGTGTTGCTGTTCATGTGGTTGAATTGAGTCTCCACTACTACTGCCCTTCCCTGGAGGGGAATGGGCTGATACCATGTGGCTGCAGGTGCCAGACCTCTAATCACATGGTTGCTGTTTCTAGTGTGGCCAGCTCCTATCTTGAGCCACCTTAGTTGCATACGTTATGTAAGGGACCCGACAGAAGTCATCTCAATAGCATAAATGATTAAATGTGGTCAAAAGAGCCCACTGAATAACAAAGTCATTTCTATTATTGACAAATTACAAGGTTTTCAGGTTGCCCCAAAGAAGCTGGGTGCAAAGGCCAGGTCTCTCTTTGGGCAGAAACATTTTATTTTTTTATTTTTTTTTATTTTATTACAAAAGAGCATCTTTGTGTAGGAATTAAGCTAATTTTTTTTTTTTTTAGTTTATATTTTAGAGGTTATGTACCTAAAAAAGGAGTAGAAATATCTAGAATCACTTGTAAATTATCCAGGGAGAAAATTTTTTTTTATTACACTTTAAGTTCTAGGGTACATGTGTACAACGTGCAGGTTTGTCACATATGTATACATGTGCCATGTTGGTGTGCTGCACCCATTAACTCGTCGTTTACATTAGATATATCTCCTAATGCTGTCCCTCCCCTCTCCCTCCCCCGACCCCTTGACAGACCCCAGTGTGTGATGTTCCCCAACCTATGTCCAAGTGTTCTCATTGTTCAATTCCCACCTATGAGTGAGAGCGTGTGGTGTTTGGTTTTCTGTCCTTGCGATAGTTTGCTGAGAATGATGGTTTCCAGCTTCATCCATGTCCCTACAAAGGACGTGAACTTATCCTTTTTTATGACTGCATAGTATTCCATGGCATAAAATAGTTAAATTGCTTAGCTACATCAGCAGAAATAAGGAAATGTTAAAATATAAACTATTGGCTAATGGATAAAAAAGACAGTCATATTTTCACCTTGCAAGTCGTTCCCTTGAAAGTGAGGGTCCTATCTACCCATTTGTTCTTTTTCCATGCTGCTAGCTGAAATGTGGATGTGATAGAAGATGAAGTATTTCTGAATGCAAGATGAACTCTGAATTGAGAAGACAGATGCCCTGGACTTTAACATTATTGAGCTATCAACTAAACTGCAGACCACTTACTTTCATATTTGTGAGATGAAAGTAACTGTCTAGTTTTAGAGGAGCCCAACCTGTGTCCTAACTAGTATAGCTAGGCAAAGAGATACTAACGAATTGCTATAAACAGATAACCATAATGGAAATAATAATGCCTGAAAAGGTGGTGTTTAATGTTGCAAGGACAAAAAAATGGCTAAGATAGATCATCGTGTGATGATAAGAAGCAAAATTCAATATGATGGCCTAATAGTCATAAACCATGTATTTCAAACAATATGGCACCTAACTACCTAAGGAAACTGTTAAAAATGTGAAGTTTTAAAAAATAATTGTGAATTTATAACAGAAGACTTTAATGGTGCAATCAACAAGTTTGGTTTAAGGAATATACGTACATATATTATATATTATATAATATTACAGCCATCAAACAAAGAATATTCAGAATTGTATTTGATGTTTGCCTTCATTAAAAAACTATACTTTTAAAAACATTTTGACTTTTTTTTTCAGGGCAGATTTCCTGATTTTGAACCAATCAAATTAGAAATAGATAATTTAAGGGTGTTAAAAAAGTCCTAGCAGTTTGAAAGATGCTAATAAATAACTTAGATTAAAAAGAAAAATCAAAACGGATATTAAGAATTATGTAGCAAGAAAGACAAGGAGAATATCTTATATCAAAACATACAAGAAATACACTTGAGGAAATGGATAGCCTTGAGTGCCTTTGTTTTCCAAACAAGATGAAAAATAAAAGAACTTGGTATTTATCTTAAGGAATTAGACATACACAATAAACAAAAATAATTTGGAGGGATGTACTTAAGAGGAAAAATGACAATATAATGAAAAAATAGTGGAAAATAAATTTTAAATCTAAAAACTGATATGTAAAAAAAGATTTTTATTAATTTATACATACTATATGATCTTAGAGACTTTATAGTAGATAAACCTTAATGTGAGTTAAATGTTGTTTCCGTGACAGAATGGTTTAAATTTTATTTGAAATTTTCTAAGTTTTTATTGTGATAACTTAAAAAAAATCACAATGAAAATAAACCTTATGATACGCAAAAGCCATCTGCAAGTTGAATTCAGTCTGTCTGTCACCGGTTTGTGACTTGTAATATATAAGATTCCTTGGTGTGACATTCTCAATGTTTAGCATGCTGTCTGTCAAATATGTCAGGTAAACTATGAAAAACACTTTTATGAAAAACAATCAGCCTCTTTTGAGTCCGTTATTTTTCTTCTTGGTATGCCTCTATTAATAGTACTGAGAGCTCAGTTACTCTATTTTTATCTCAGGGAGAACAGCGTTACACCGACTTCAGAAGTGAAGGAAATAAAATTCTTAAAAAAAATAGTCATTTCATAATTAAACTGATGAACAAAGACAATTTTACTTGATGATTGTCAGATCTATGCACTCTTAATTATATTTTCCAATCATTTTTGTGATGTTAGGAAGCCACAATCTACTCTGTGCATGTCATAAGATGCTCAATAGTTTAATTCAACTATCCTTTCTCTTTTTAACCAAAGATAATCATGGAAAAACAGATTAGTATATATTCTGATTTATTTCAGACAGGCAGGATACAGTCAGCCTTCACTTTTCATGGCTTTCAAGCCAACAACATTCATCTTCCTCATGAATTCTGGATAAATTCAGAATTGCCAAGGATTAGACCATAACAGATTATTTAGAAATGTGGATTAGTCATACAAATCTTTTTGAATCAGTTCCATAAAGATGATAAGTGGCTAAAGCTGTAGTGCCAAAGAAAAGAACAATGTACAATCTGTGAACAAAAATGCAGGCCATTTGGCTTCACTATAGCAGTATCCCAGTGTTTTGCCAGAGGAGAGGAAGGGCTTGGAAGGTAAATAATGAGTCTGGAGATTGAAGCCCCATCTGTTCAGACAGGCTGAAGCTTGCTGAGTTGACAGTGCTTATGCTGGGCATTGATTGATATCATCTCAATTGGCTCTTGACATGAGAGGCAGTTAAGGATGTCTGAATTAGAAATTGGTCCTAGGATCCTGAACGTGAGCCAAGAGTCGTAGTTACAAAAAACAAAAACAAAAACAAAAACTATAATAAAACAAAGTAAGTGTCCTCTCATTACTGCCTATGCCCCTTTGAAAAGAAAAGAAGAAAAAAAGCAAGAAAAAGAAAAGAAGAAAAAAGGAAAAGGTAAAGAAAAAGCAGAAAAAGAAAAAGAAAAGAAAAAATGTACAATGGAATTTGAGGCTCGAAAATGACAAATTACCACCTGCCTGTTTACAACGAATAATGATTTACATATACTTCTTCCATATGTTCCTTTCTGTCACACATATTTCTTTTATTTCTATTGTTTTTAAATGTTAATTTTCTTTGACATCATAAAGAAATTTATATTCAATGTTAACAGGTTCTGATAATTTATGAAATTTTCTTTATTTCATGTTTATGTTGTTAAAGCCTTCTTTGTAACCCTACTATTTAATATATACTACAATTACTTTCTGTGTTAATTTGTAATGTATTTCCACATTTATAATATTTTAAAGACATTATTTTAACAATTGTATAATGTTCACTACATTAATATGCAGTAATTTAATCAATTATTTTTTTGTTATATAGAAGGTTTCCAACCTTTCAGTATTTCAGATAAATATTTGATGAATGTGTGTTTACATGTATGTGTAAAATTCTTTATGTCATTCAGATTGTTTTCTTTGACTGAATCCTTTAGAGAAATCTCTAGCAAAATACAGGCACTTTAAATTATTTAGATGTATGTTGCTCATTTGCTTCTCCCAAATATCCGTAATATCTGACATGACAATGGAAGAATCTAATCACACCCAGCAACTATGAGTAATCTCATTGGGTTTTGTTGCTGTTGTTTTTATTGGTCTTGTTCTTGTTTTATTGGTTGTAATGTGACAGACAACATAGTATCTCATTCTTATCTTAGTTTACATTTGTGTAATTACTTGTGAGATCGAATAAGGTATAATACAGTTTCATACATTTCTTTTTTTTTTTTTTGAGGCGAAGTCTTGCTCTATTGCTCAATTAAACTGATGAACAAAGACAACTTCACTTGATGATTGTCAGATCTATACACCCTAATTATATTTTCCAATCATTTTTGCAGGGTTAGCAAGCCACAATCTACTCTGTACATGTCATAAATGCTCAAATGCAACCTCTGCCTCCCAGGTTCAAGCGACTCTCCTACTTCAGCCTCCCGAGTGGCTGGGACTGGAGGTGCCTGCCACCACACCCAGCTAATTTTATATTTTTAGTAGAGATGGGGTTTCACTATCTTGGTCAGGCTGGTCTTGAACCCCTGACCTCATGATCTGCCTGCCTCAGCCTCCCAAAGTGCTGGGATTATGGGCGTGAGCCACTGTGCCCAGCCCAGTTCCACACATTTCTTAATCAGTGGTTAACTGTTTGATGATGTGTTTGTCCAAGTTTTATTTCGTGTGTGTCTTAGCGCATCAGGCACTGTAATCAGACCTATCCAATCTCTGCCCGCTATAACTTGTATGATCTTTGACAGTTTTCTTAATTACTCTTATCTCGATTTGTTTACCAATTAAATGGGAACAATATTGGTATGGTATTTATCTCTTGATTCATAATTTTATATTTCTCATCTGAATTCTACATCATTATATTCAATTATTTCATGGAGTATTCTCTTTTATGTCTCAAAGTTTTCACAAGTTCAAAATAGCTAACATTAAGTTCATGTTTTTAATCCTTACACTCTCCTATATATTTCTCTCTCTCTCTCTCTCTTTCTTTCTTTTTTTTTTTTTTTTTTTTTTTTGATGATTTGCATTCCCATTCAACCATTTTTTTTTTCCCCCATTCAACCATTTGAACAGGCCAGGAACTTAACAGTCATCATTCTCTTTTATTTTCCACAGTCAATACTTAACTATATTCTTTGACTATTTAACTTCCCAATATCTTTTTCACATTTCATTGAATCTAAAATCCAATCAAGTGTAACATGCCACATTATTTTCAGTACCTCTAAGAAAGAAGAAATGCCACCAATTGATACATTGCTTGACTCAAGGGTCCTAAATGACCAAGGCTTTTTACAAAATATTGTCATCTGTGCCTTCAAGAATTTTGGCTATGTACCTTTTCTAAGAATGTTGTTCTATTATCTTGTGAATTGTGCAAATTTTCATGCACTTGCATAGGCAATGATGATTGAAAGGCTAAATACAGCACGGAGACTTAAGAAGCATCCTAATTTCAGAGATGTTAAACATGTTTTAAATGCATCTTAGAATTTTGAATTATGGTGTTTATCTTTTCCTCCGCTGCCATCCCAATAGTTGAAGCTTTACTCATTTATTGCTTAGATAACTGCAGTAGTTATTGAAGTAGTCTATCTGCATTCAGCTTTCCCATTTTCTACCCAATCCCATCTTTACCTAGCAGCTACACAGTTTGAAAATATGATAATATCACTTGCACTGACTTTCTTCTCTACTCTTCAATGGCTTCTCATTATTTTTAGAATAAAGACAAAAACTTTCTTATCTACCAACCAGGACTTGCATGGTCTGACACCCATCTCTTCTCCAGCTTCATTCTTCTCTGCCTTTCTTCAAACTCCACTCTAGAGGTCACAGCTCCTCGACTTCTCTGTTGAGTCTTTGCACACATGTAGCTTTCCCCGACCAAATGTTCTTCTTCCCCATAATTAAATTATCTTTGTACTTCAGATTTCAATTCCAATTACTTTCTCAGGGAGCATTTCCTGACTTCTTTAGCCAGGTATCATTACCCACTAACTTCATTTGTATAGCACTTAATACAGTTACAGTCTTATAATTATTTCTGTGATTATTTGGTTAGACCATAAGCTCTATAAGGACAAGGATTGTGCTTGCATTTGTTCGCCACTGTATTGTCAGCAGTTAGCACAGATTCTGGGAAAGAATAGATGATTATGATGTATTTATTTAATGTATGAAAGAATAAATGGTTCTTACTAGAAATAAATGTAATCATGCAGATTTGAGTAGTGCAGTATTAACTGTTTCATAGTAAGCAGTTGATAAACGTTAACTTTTATTGTTGTGGTTATTGACTCATTCTTCAGATGGCATCTATTCTGGCTTCTCACCCACTTTTTAAGAGTTAACATCCCTATATATTGTCACTAATTTCTATGTGTTTGAAGTGTGATGAACCCAAAAGATCTCTCTTACTTGTAGAATAATTGTATCTTCCCTGCAACACTGGTTTTCTTGGCATCGATTGTAATGAAACTTATTGAATTGAGAGCACATCAAGCTAACACCATCTGGAATAAGCCTCAGATTTACATTTCTAGAAGAATGGGAAATCAAGATCCAAGTTTGCCCCTATTTGAGAATCTCAAGTCTATAATCATGATTTATCTTGTCTTTGGTTTGTTTGTTTTGTATTTTTTTAGTAAAAACAAAGAAGAAAAACATGTTTGCTTTAAGTTGCTTATTATAACAATTCTACTTAAGGAATGCTAGCATTTCATTTTAATTATCTATCCTTAAATCCCTTAAAACTATGGATTTTTTTGTTCCAAGGCCAACTCTACTTCTGCATTACTTATTAAAATTCCTTTTATATAAACTCCATTAGTATAGAAAAGAAGCCCACAGAAACATCCCATTCAACACTATCATTTCTGTGCATTTGCTTCTGGTTTAATTGGAGCCCTTGATGGCTATTTCATGATCATGATACGTTTATTGACCATGTCCTGTGGATAGGAACAAGATTAGCTATTGCAAAGGACGTGGATAAAATTTAGAGGTATATACGATAAGCTCTTTCAAGTTCTTTCTTTGTTTCTTAACAGCTTTTAATACTGGAAAGCTCTTCTTCTTTGAGAATAGGCAGAAAAAGCTTGCTGCTTCAGTTAAGAGCAAACTTACTAAAATCAAGTTTCATAAGACACATCAATCTCTAATTCCTCATCTGTAATACTATAGCTATCTGTGATAGATTGCATCATTGTCACCAAATCTTTATCTTTCTTGTATCCATGTCCTTTGCCTTCATAATTGCTCTCACTAAGGGCAGATATATTTCCTCGCTCCAGTGATATTGGACTTGGCCATGTAACTTACTTTGGCCGAAGGAATTTTATTAGACCTGATGAGAACAAAGGCTAGCTCTCCTATGTTTCTGTCACAATCGTGAGAAACACATACTCAAGGTAGCCAAATTGTACAGAGAAAAGGAAAGTCATATAAAGCATATCTAGATGACTCATGCCTTGGAGCCAACCCAAACTGAACCCAAAGTATATCAGCTGACTCTCAGCCTGACTGGCAAACCTATGAGCAAGAAAATAAGCTCTTAAAATTTTTTGCCACTGACTTTTGGAATGTCTTGTTATCTACCAATAGCTTGACTAATATATATCATCATATTTTTTACATAATTATGAAAGGCACTATATTTAAGGTGCTTAATACGCTGAGATTCTAAATAAATGTTAGAATGAGTAATGAAGAAAAACCTCCAGTAAGATCTGAAGGCTTTGGCAAAGCACCTTAGAGTCGAAAATAAACTGAACAGTATTTGACATTCACCTCTACCAACTCTGTGTCCTGGGGAGAATATTGAACTTCTGTTAAGTCTTGATTTGCTCATCTTTAAATTGAAGATAGTACTGATGTATAACTGATAGTGTTTTAAGAATTCATTGAGATTATGCTTAGCAACAATGTGACACGTAGTAAGCTTTCAATAAATGTTAGCTATTTTTATCACAACTACTTTTATTATTTATAAATATTCATAATAATTTTCGTTGCTTTTGTCAATACTATTTTGACAATTTCCTTAGAGGAAAAAAGAGTGCTCAGTTTTAGAAATATTGGCAAATTATATTTTTTTCTCAACCTATTTCAAAAAATCTGCCAAATGAAAAATTAACAATTTCCCCTTTATAGGTCCAATATATCAGTTGCTCAGAGTGCTTGTTTTGACAAAGGTTTCAAAATTGACAACATTTGAAACACCAAGTAGTTTGACTTCCACTGTTGTCTTCAAGACTTTTTGTTTATTTTTCTGCATCTAGTTAATGGGGCAAGATCATGAGTGAAGACTATAAGGATCATTCTATTCCATCATCTAAGCCTGGTGATTCCTCCTGGCCAGCACTTCCTGTTAATATTATATGGCGTTTATGTAAGGAGCTTTACTTAAATGAATGTCTTTCTTGATGTAAAAGGTCACTTCCAACCATTATAGCATATATTTATTTATTCATATATAACATTTGTCTCTCTCAGTAGTAAGTAAGCTTTCTGAGGGAACAGATCTTGTCTTGCTCACTGAAGCATCCTTAAAGCCTAAAATATTACCTGGCACATAGGGCTCAATCAGCAAATACTTGCTGAGTGAGTAAATGAACTAACATAATTAAAAATGGTTAAAACTCCTTGCATTTTTACATGAATTGTTAATAGCATTCTTACACTATCAATAAGAAACCAGTTAGTTGCCAAATATTGCACAGCTTTTAGAAATGAAATCAGGTCAACCCCAAAGTTCTGCTTCTAAAAACTACCCACTAGTTACAGTGCTGGAGCACCTATCATTTTATTATCATTTAATCTACCTATTAGAGAAGTCAACTAGATTAGATCCATTTGCAAAGAATCAAAAGAGAAAACAAAACAAACACTAGTATATATAAAGAAAACCTATCAATTTGAATTTCTCATTCAAAAAATATTTTTAGTGCAGACAAAATTGTAGAGGCAGCAATAGAAAAAATATTTTATAAATATTAATTTTCAGTAGACACCTTTCTCTTCATTCACATGAAGGTTTTCTTTCTGTTACTTTTTTTTTTTTTACATTTATCTCTTGGAGTTATGAAGTCATAGCTGTTAGAGATAAAAATAGCTTGAAGAGTCTGTTTCTGGTTCCTTTACAGTCATGTATTGCTTTGCTTTTGTTTTAAGATGTCTCTTAAATTTAGAAAAGAAATTGGCTTTCCCTGGATCACTCAACCACGCATGTGCTTTTTACTTGCCTGGGTAGCATTGCCTGAAATTCAAGGGTTATGATTCCAAAATATGATTTATTCAAGGAAGGTAAGGGAATGAAGTAAGAAAGTATGCATTGATTTATTTTAGGATAGAAACATAGACTCAAAAATTACAAATTTCCCAAGTAAGTTACCTGTTTGGTTTTGTTTCCTTAACCAGATCACACAGCAGTCCACATACACAGTCACACTTAAAATGATTGAACTGAATTAATGGATAGCAGCTGATGTTAGAGACAAATTACTGAATTATTTTGTTCAAGGCATGAAACTTTGCAGAAATGCATGTAAGGTTTTTAGAGTATGTTTAATTAATTCTGAGAAGTTATTTTCCATAGTCGAATGGACCGTTGTGGAGATGCACCCTATGCTACTTAAAAGAATTGTGTCTCTAGCTGCTCAGAGCACCCACTGGAAATGTAGCCCTAAAATAATCAAACAGATTTTCTGGAGAAGCTGAATTTTTTATCTTAGGGCAAATGCACCCTTTCACCATTTCTCCTCTCTCTCAAAGCTGGAAATTTAATGCTTAAAAAAGAGAATATATATTTCTTCAAAGGTTATATATGAATTGGTTACTCTAGTCTTTTATTAGCACTCTGGTTTCAAGTGAAATAAACACACTTGAACTACTTTAAGCAAAGCAGGAGGATTTATTATGAGATTCCAGAGATCACAGACACTGAGAGCATACAGCCTGCTGGACCTCAATAGTAACTTGGATGGTAATGCAGATAGTTTATAAGCTGATCCAAACATGTACGCCTTGTTGAACTTCCTGAGCTTGACCAATTCTCTTGGCTGGTCACCACTTACAGTAGTTCCTAGCGTCATGCTGCAATTATTTTTCTACCATTCTAACACCTTTGTTTTCCCTCAGTTCAAAGTGTCTGAAGCTTCCTTGAAAGAGAGGTAGCAAAGGAAGCTCACCTCCTTCAGTTCTACTGGTTAATAAGAACTGTTCCTCTCTTTCCTATAAGCTTCAGAGAGAATGATATTTGCTTTCTTCAAATTATGGACAATTATGTTTGCAAGTAATTAGACTAGTTAACTCTTCCATTAACTGCCTCTCAGACAGGAAGGGAAGATCAGCTTCAGGCTCAAAGCAGATTCTCTGGGAGCAGAAAATACTTCAGCAGGTTAAACTTATGACAGAACTCAATTCCAGAAGCTATAAACCTTCTGTCACTTAAAGTGATTTGTTAGTTGCGCTATCTATAATTATCCCAGATTGACATTTTATGGATTTTGAAAAGATTAAGAAAAAATAATATGCCATGAATTTACATCTTTTGAAATAATGGTGTATGTAAACAATCAGTAAGTGCCAATAAAATTTAAAAGTTATTAAAAAATTGCAGGATATTGAACCTACACTAACAGTCAATACTAATTGCTGACCCTTTATGATGAAGCTGTTGAAAAATAAATTATATCATTGCTTCTTCTTACTAACCTGACTGGAAATATGTATTGCTTAAATCAATGGTTATCTGAAACTCTCTTAAATATTCCTGTATGTCTAATTCTAATCAAAGTCTCAAAAGTGGGTGGTACCTGGAAAAAATGATTCAGCTTAAAAACCACCGCTTTATCAGTTCTAAGAAATACTTCCAGAAAGATATTTTTTACTGTAACTCTCTAGATGTATATGATCATATAATATCACAAAATGACTTTTAGACATTCTTCAGAGTTCTGGGTTACAGACCACAGAATTCACTTATATAGAATAAACAGAAAGATATTTGTTAGATGGGTTACAAAATTTCCAGGAAGGCCAGAAGCCAAGAGCGTATAGTACAGAGCCAAGAATAATGCATCCAGGAGATACCAAATATACCACTAAATGCTACTGTTGGCCACACTGCTACCACTACTACCTGGCACTCTGAATCTGTATTTCTAGGAGGTGGAGTGTAGAACCTTCACCATATTTCTGGAAGACATGGTTTCCCCACATTGATCATGTCCACTTTTCTCACCAGTGCATAGGTATGACAAAACTTAGATCATTTCCTAGAGGGAGCCTGGGGAGTATACATTTTACCTTTTTATTCTTTGTCCTATAGGACTAGGTTAGGGATTTTGAAGTACAAACTAATGAACCAATCAGCAATGTCTGCCACACCATGAGACCCTAATTTAGTGAAACACATTTTGAATGATGTTGATTCAATTTTTTTTTACAAATTTTTTACAAATTAATTTTTTACAAATTTACAATTTTTTACAAATAAAAATGCCTGTTAATTCTACCAAACATACCCCAAATATCTGCTGCTTTATGTCTTCCCAAGCCTCATCAAGACATAGAACTTTATGCCTCCAGACTAGCATTTTAATTCACAAGTTTATTTTTTCATTATTATTACTGAACTGTGAACTCCACAAGCACAGAGAAAGTTTACCTCTGAAGCAATGTTATGTTGGTGGCTAAATCAGATTCTGATTATGGGCCATTTTAGAACCTCCTTGCTTTGTTTAATTCTCCTTCTCCCAATGCTGTAGCCTGCTTTCCTCTCAAAGCAGCACTCCCAATGGCTCACACAGTTTACTTGGTCTTCAGCCAACCTCCTGGGTAGCTGCCTGCTGGTTTGAAAGAGCACTCATCGATCTGGAAGACTGTCTGCTTTAACTGTACATGGTTGCACTAGATCCACAGAGCCCTTGCATTGCCCCTTGGCAACCTTTAAAGGACCTAGAAGTATGAAAAAATCATCAGTGTCACTTGATGCAATGGACTTTGCACAAGGTAGGAGACAGCCAGTGGATACGTTTGTTTCTTTTCTCCCCTTGATAAACTGTTCAAAGATATGATACTTCACAGTCACTCTGAAGACACCCTCCATGAGTGAGCATTCATCTGCCCTTAGTGGGAAGCTGTGGTCAGTTCAGTAATGCACACTTTTTTATTCCCTTCTTCTCTGTCTCACTTCTCTTCTCCCTCACTTCAGTTTTTATGTGATTTCATACCCCAGTGATGTGTTAACTCATAGCTTTGGCCTCAATCCTATTTTCTAGGGGGACCAAGCTAAGACAGTATTTACTGAATGAATACATGAAAGAATGAAGAAAATATAGCTAAGAGTATAGTATTGACCTGCTTAAGGTCCAAAGACAGCTAGGGCAAGGCCAGAACATAGTCTCCACTCAATTTTAAGACCATTGAAGAGGGAGACATTGGTTATGATTTTATGTTCGACATTTTACACAGGGCCTGGCAGATAGCAAGAACTTGAAAAGAGTTGACTAGTAAAGAAAGAAAGGCAGGGAGTCAGGAAGGAAAGAAGGGCAAAGAAAGGGAATAGATAATCAAAGTAAGAGTTAAAAATGAAGCCCAGCAAACACCAGGATTTGAGAGGTGGGATCTAAGTAGCAGGCTGAAGTGGGCTCCAGCTTAGGGCTGGATCAGGCTATGGTTTAGAGTTTCAGGGCCAATGCTCAGGCTTATAGGGGATGTAATACATCTCTAAACTTCGAGAATATAAAAAAGGATTCCAGACACTAGCAATCTCATGAGAACAAAATGCCCAAGTGTGGAATTACAGAATAATATGGGCTGAAAGGGCTTAAAAAAATGCATGGAGCCTCCATTCTACTCCTCCTTTCCCCAGCACATCTCCAATACAGCCCAGATTCTAATTCCATCTCCTTATTCTTTTCTACTGAACTCCTAGGGATCCTCAGAATCTTTCATATAGTACTCAAGGCAATCATGTCCACAATCATTTGGCGTTTGTACATAACAAGAATTTTATCTGTCTTCCTGAATCTTACATAATTTACTCATTTACAGAAGTCAAGAATGTAGACCAGAGATGGGAGGGAAAATTCCCAGTGTCACATCACACACATCCTACTTTAATATCAGTCCCTTCTCTTAGTCATCTGAAATATTTTAGGTTTATGATTTCAACCACTTAGAATTTTGTGATAACTGACCTTTCATTGATGATCTCCTTAAAATATAGGCTATCATCTTAACCTATTCTGAATTTAGAGTTCTCTTCCATCAGTTATTTTTTTCTAAAGGTCTATTCCACTTGAAGTATAGAGATGAATCTGTTCAGCCTTTCAGATTTTCATAATTTGACATTAGTTTACATTTTTAATAATCTTGTTTCCAGGAAAGATAGGTGATTCTGGATCTTCAATCTGGTGTTTTTGTTTTGTTTGAGTCTCATGCTAGAATTCTCTTTTCTTTAGATTTACTATGTTTTATTTTATTGATGCATACTCTTTCACATATTTATAGGGTATATATGAGTGCTTTTTAATACATGGCATGTGAAATTATCAAGTCAATCGGGTATTTGCATATTTATCATTTCTATGTGTTGGTATCATTTAATGCTAGAATGCTTGAGCTATTTGCAATGGGGATTACTAGACTTCTGGTCAATTGGCAACTAAGGGTCAGATGTAGTTTTAAATATATTAGGGAATTTTATTCATATTATTACATTTATATAATACATATAGCATACTGGAGTTATTTCTTTATTACATATATTATATATATATATACTATATATTATACATACTGTATATATGTGTATGTTTATAGATACACACACACCAATAAAAACAAGGAAGAAGGAAGGAAGGAAGGAAGGAAGGAAGGAAGGAAGGAAGGAAGGAAGGAAGGAAGGAAGGAAGAAAGGAAAGAAAAGGAAAAGGAAAAGGGAAGGGAAAGGAAAGAAGAAAAGGATAAAGCCAGGATGTGGTAAAGACCATCACCATCTCAAATACATCCGTGCTCCTCTACGTTTCTCACCCTCATTGAAATTATGTTCAAGGAACTTGTGATTGGGTTCAGCCTGATGAGATGCGGATACAATTGATATCAGCTGCATACAGACCAGGACTTTCTAAAACCACAGAAAATATCCAGCCTCTTTTGCAATGATTTTGTAATGATATGATTGAGAACTAAACTTTCAGTTTGATAAACCACTGAAATTTCAAGGCTAATCTGTTGCAGAAGCTAATGTTAATTGCCCTAACTGACATAGAAATTGCTTTCTGGAAATCGGTGCTGGCATAGAAAGACCCAAAATATTTGTCAGTGGCTTTGCAGTCATGGGACAGGTGGCAATGAAATTGATTTTGGAATCTGAAAGGTAGTGATATAAGTCAGACACAAAATATTTAGTGAAGCCATTGCCTGTGATAACTCAAAGGCAGGCTCTATATCTGTTGAATTTTTATCTCTGGAGGGCTAGCATTGAAAACAAAATGCTAGGAATGTGCTCTGGTTACTTATGATTTCATTCAGGAAGGACTGAGGAGAAAGATATGAGCTCAGGAAAGAATTAGCAGGTTTGCAAGTATAATCAAAGTGAATAACAAGAGACCAAATTTGAGATCTTGCCCAGTTGGAAAATCTATTCGGCATGTTTTCTGAATTTTAAAAAATGTCTTATATTGAACATGAACAGGCATACCTTGGAGATAGTGGGTTTATTTCCAGGCCACTGCAATAAAATGAATATTGCAATAAAGTGAGTCACACAAATTTTTGGCTCCCAAGTACATGCAAAAGTTATATTCACACTATACTGTAGTCTATTAAGTATGCAATAGCAGTAGGCCTTTAATAACAATGTATATACCTTAATTGAAAATACATTATTGCTAAAAAAAAAAAAAAAGTAACAACTATCTAAGCCTTCAGTAAGTCATCATCTTTTTGCTGGTGGAGGGTCTTGCCTTGATGCTGATAGCTGCTGACTGACCAGGATGGTGGTTGCTGAAGATTTGGTTGTTGTGGAAATTTTTAGAAATAATATAGTAATAAAGTTTGTGGCATCAATCAAATCTTCCTTTCATGAAACATTTCTCAAGAGCATGCAATGCTGTTTGATAGCTTTTTTTTTTTTTTAACATTAGAACTTCAAGATTGGAGTCAATCCTCATAAACTCTGCTAATGCTTTATTAACTAAATTTATGTAATATTCTAAATCTTTTGTTGTTGTTTCAGCAAATATTATGACATCTTCAATAGGAGTATATTACATCTAAAAGAACCACTGGTTCATCCATAAGAAGTAATTCTTCATGCATTCAAGTTTTATCATGAGATGACAGCAATTCAGTCACTTCTTCAGACTCCACATCTAATGATAGTTCCCTTACTATTTCTACTACATCTGCAGTAACTTCTTCCACTGAAGTCTCGACCCCTCAAAATTATTCATGATGATTGGAATCAAGTTATTCAAAACTCCTGTTAATGTTGATATTTTTTATCTCCTCCCATGCCATGAACCATAAATATTCCTAATGTTATCTAGAATGGTGAACCCTTTCCAGTGGGTTTTCAAATTACTTTTTCCCAGATCCATCAGAGGAATCGTTATCTATGGCAGTTATAGCTTTAAAAATTTTTTTTTTTGAAATAATAAGACTCGATCAAAAGCACTCCTTGATCTTATGGGCTACAGAATGGATTTTGTGTTAACAGGCATGAAAATAGCATTAATTTCCTTGTACATATCCATCAGGCTCTTAGGTGCCTCAGTGCATTGTCAATGAGTACTACTATCTGGAAAGGAATCTTTTATATTCTGAGCAGTAGGTCTCAACAATGGGCTTAAAATATTTAGTAAACTACACTGCCAACAGATGTGCTGTCATCCAGGCTTTGTTGTTCCATTGATAAAACTCCAGCAGAGTAGATACAGCATAATTCTTAAGAGTCTTAGGGTTTTTGAAGTGATAAGTCAGCATTGGCTTCCCCATAAAGTCACCAGCTGCATTAGTCCTTAATGAGAAAGTTAACTTGTCCTTTGAAGCTTTGAAGCCAGTCATTGACTTCTCCTCTCTAGCTATGAAGTCATAAATGCCATCTTCTTCCAAAAGAAGGCTGTTTCACCTACATTGAAAATCTGTTTATTGTAGCCACCCTCATCAGTGATGTCAGTTAGCTCATCTGGACAACTTGCTGCAGCTTCTCCATTAGCACTTGCTACTTCACCTTACACTTTTATGTTATGGAGATGACTTTTCTCCTTTAACCTCATGAATCAATCTTTGCTAGATCCAACTTTTCTTCTGAAACTTTCTTGTCTCTCTCATGCTTTATAGATTTGAAGAGGTAGAGACTTGCTCTAATTATGCTTTGGCTTAAGAGAATGTTGTAGCTAGTTTGATCTTCTATCCAGACCACTAAAAATTTATCCTCATCAGCCAAAAGGCTATTTTGCTTTCTTATCATTCATGTGTTCAATGGAGTGGCAATTTTAATTGACCAAATTTCAATTATTGTTGTGTCTCACGGAAAAGAAAGGCCCTATCAGAGGGAGAGACAAGGTGGGGACATCTAGTCAGTGGAGCAGTCAGAACATACAACACTTGTGGATTAAGTTGACTTCCTTATATGGGTGCAGTTTATGGCACCCCATAACAATTACAATAGTTACATCAAAGATTGTTGATCACAGGTCATCATAACAGATAATAAAGAAAATGTTTGAAAAATTGTGAGAATTGTCAAAATGTAACACAGAGACACAAAGTGAGCATATGCTGTTGGAGAAATGGCACCAATAGACTTGTTTGATGCAGGGTTGTCACAAACCATCAATTTGTAAAAAAAAAATAATACCTGCAAACTGCAATAAAACAAAGTACAATAAAATGAGGTATGCCTGTATTGCTTTTATGATATAGAAAAACATTTGTAAATTAAGGAAAGTTTATTCACAACAAAATGAGTAGTTTCCAGAGCACAGAAATGGTGAAGTAGAAGTAAGATTGAACAAAGTAAGGTGAAAAAGAGAAGAAATAATAAGGCAACAAGAATATCAGTTGCAGGTCATTGGGAAATGAGCTGGAATAATAATGGACAATACACTGTTAATACTGAATAAAAGGGAAGTACGCAGACCTGATCAGTACTAGTTACAATGACTGGTGGGCTATGTCAGGAAATGATCTTCTTTAACTCATCTTTACAAACTAGAGTCCTTGAGAGCATGGTAGTCAGTCCAGCTGGACCCTAGTTCAGATACCAAAACTTCAAAAATGGCTCATAGGGCTGGGACCAGTGGCTCAATCCCATAATCCCAGCATTTTGGGAGGCCAAAGTAGGCAGATCACTTGAGGTCAGGAGTTCTTGACTAGCCTGGCCAACATGGTGAAACCCAGCCTCTACAAAAAAATACAAAAATTTGCCAGGCTTGGTGGCGTGTGCCTGTAATCCCAGCTACTTGGCGGGCTGAGGCAGGAGAATTGCTTGAATCAGGAGGTTACTGTGAGCCGGATTGTGCCACTGCATTTCAGCCTGGGTGACAAAATGAGACCTTGTCTCAAAAAAAAAAAAAAAAAAGAGAAAAAGAGTATAGGAAACTGTTACCAACTTCAAGCTTCTGGCAAGGATTTGTCCTCTGTCTCTAAAGGGAAGAAGTGCAAAGACATTTGTCAAAGGCTCTGTAGAAAAGGTAGGTTGAAGAATAGGGAAATGTAAACACCATTAACAGGACTGGGTGTGCTATATACATTGCCATTTTCCCAGCATCTATAACAGAATCCATTACAACCATCAAACAATATTTTCAAATGCATTATATGATCTTGCAAGTGAGCTGGATTATCAACCTGTGAAAATGAATCAAAACTTAAACTTGTAGTTTTAAAAATACAACAGTTAAATAAACCTCAATTTTTGGATGACTTTGAAAAGTAGGATTTTAGGGTAAAATGTCTGTTGGTTAACATGGAAGAGAGTCTAAAAATTGAAGTTTTGATATTGAACACAGACTAGTTTCTATAGCAATGAAGCAGCCTCAATTCAAGGTTTTATGATTTCAAATTAAAAAAGGCAAACATCATATTGTCATATTTTACATATAAGTGGTCAGCGCCAAACACATAAAAAGATAAATAAACACATCCACAACTTATGAGCATTTATAACATATTAACCAGAAGAAGCAGCTTTCTGCTCATGCCCTTGGTATTAATCATTATGGCCATTGTCTTACATTTTATTGATTACATTTTATAGCCTTCTTATGAGGGGAGGATTTTATGGTTTTCACTGCTCTTGCAAAATAATACAGCTTATGTTCACAGTGACAAGACCAACATAAATCTACCAGATGCTTGGTTGTGGTTTTAAGAGGTGGGTTTAAAGAATCTATATAGTTTTAATTTAGCATGCCTCTTCAATACAGTCTCTGTGAAACATAGAAGTATAGAAAAGTGCTTTTTTGTTGCTCTTATACATAGATTTTATGTGTAGTTCTGTTATAATAATAACAACTGACATTTATTGTTTACTATATGACGGGCATGCTTTTAAGTATGCTATATATATGTTTTGTAAATTTTCATGCTGACACTGAAAAAGTGCTATACTTTCCTCTTTTAATAGATGTAGACACTGTAGGAGAGGGTTTAATTAAGTTGCAAATGATTTACATGTCCATCATTTATTCACTCATTTAACAAGGATTATTGAATATTCCTTTTTGTTAGGTATTATGATAGAGATTGGGAAGAAAGATGTAAATAAGCAGACAAGTTTCTGTATCTTGGAATACTTAAATATGTGTGATAAAGAAAATACATGAAAACAAACAGCAACAATAAAGAAGATAACTTTCTCTACTGATATCTCTATGAAAAACAAATTAAATTTAATGATAAATATAGTAAATATGGCTATAGATTGTGGCTTTAGATAGGAGAGTCAAGGAATGTTTAACAAAATGAAAGTTGAGTTGAAGCTAAGTGGAACTGAATCTGCTAAGACAAATTAGGCATAGAAGTTGTAGGGAAAGAGACTTCCAGCCAGGGTGAAGAGTGAGCAGGAACAGAAAGGAGACCAGGATATATATTTGCAGCATAGTGCATGAGAGACAACAACAAAAAGAGGGCAATCAAGTAAACCCAAGTCCTCTCACTATGGAGCCTGCTTTTTTATATAACAATTAAGATTTTGAATACTTTCAGCCATAGAGTATTCCCAGATTGGGAGTGAACTGCAAGGCCAAGGTAGCTGTCCCAAAGTGTGAAATCTCTGATAACTCTCCAGCATTCTTAAAACTCACATACATTTTACATTCTATTTCCAATATAGATTTAATTTATCATGAGAATAATACCCCCTTCCTCTTAAAAATTTGGATTTCTTGGAAGATGAGCCATATTTCTTCTGAGACTCTGCAGGGAACTACCTGGAGCACTTCTGAGCATACCTGAATGTATATAGTGTGGGGAAAAGAAAGAAAGATCAGACTGTTACTGTGTCTGTATAGAAAGAAGTAGACCTAAGAGACTCCATTTTGTTCTGTATTTGAGAAGCTATTAATCTGTGACCCTACCCCAAACTTGTCCTTGCAAGAGACATGTGCTGTGGTGACTCAAGGTTTAAAGGATTTTGGGCTGTGCAGGGTGTGCTTTGTTAAACAAGTGCCTGAAGGCAGCTTGCTGGTTAAAAGTCATCACCATTCTCTTAATTTCAAGTACCCAGGGACACGTACACTGCCAAAGTTCGCAGGGACCTCTGCCTAGGAAAGCTAGGTATTGTCCAAGGTTTCTCCCCACGTTGATAGTCTGAAATATGGCCTCATGGGAAGAGAAAGACCTGATCGTCCCCCAGCCTGACACCTGTGAAGGGTCTGTGCTGAGGAGGACCAGTACTAGAGGAAGGAAGGCTTCTCGGTGGTTGTTGGCGGTTGAGATAGAGAAAAGCATCTGTCTCCCGCCCGTCCCTGGGCAGTGGAACATCTCGGTGTAAAACCCGATTGTATATTCTGTTTATTGAGAAAGGAGAAAACCGCCTTAGGGCGAAAGGTGGGACTTGCTAGCGCAATGCTGCTCTTTACGCACTAAAAAGGTTTATGAAGATGTTTGCATATGCATATCAAGGCACAGCACTTTTCCTTAAACTTATGTCACAGAGATCTTTATTCCTATGTCTTACTGCTGACCTTCTCCCTACAATGATCCTATTATCCTGCTACTTCCCTTTTTTCTAAGATGGTAAAGATAATGATCAATAAATACTGCAGGAACTCAGAGACGGTGCCGGCGTGGGTCCTCTGTATGCTGAGCACCGGTCCCCTGGGCCCACTTTTTCTTTCTCTATACTTGTCTCTGTGTCTCATTTCTTCTCTGGAGTCTCTCATTCCACCTAACGAGAAACGCCCACAGGTGTGGAGGGGCAGGCCACCCCTTCATATAGGATACATGTTGAGGAGCACGATTACCATAGCTCATGGTAAGAACTGGGTAAATGCTTAATGAACAAATGAATGAACTTAGTCCGTGTGTTACTCTCTTCTGAGCACATGAAGTGTCACACCATAGCCTTAAAAGTCTTGTTGGGAGGTAGCAAAGAATAGTGTTAAATATGCATATGAATGTTTTATTTAGGTTTGCTTAGGTTTGAATTTTGACTAGCATTTGCTAGTATGTGGTCTAGGACAGATTATTTAGATTCTATGTGCCTAAATTTCCTCACCTATAATAGTTGGGATAGTAAAATACGGTAGTACCTTTGAGGAATGAGGATTGTGTAAGGAACTTAGCATGGCACATAGGATATTGTATGAAGCAATGTTAGGTACTACAGATGGAATTGGAAAATCTCATCATCTGCTAGTAACCAGAGAGGAGCTGCTTTCAAGGACACATGCATGACTATTTGGAGACTGAAAAGAGTAAAACTCAGACAATGCTTACATCTGGGAGTGATATCAGGGGATAATATTAAACTATAGTGTCTTAATATAGCAGAGCCTGGTCATAGTAGGCTTTTGAACATGTATTGAATTAGTTAACCAGCAAGTAAAGGAATGACCCGTAGCATGGTGTGTCACATGTAACTGGAACATGAAATAGTTATTACAATAATATTTTAATTCATTCTGTTTTTTGTAACATATAGGGATTTCAATTTTACCTTAACATAGCACCACTGCCAAAAGTATTTCATAGCCAAATATTTTAAAGATATCATGGATATGTATGGAAATACTAAAATCTGTGATGACAGTACTCTCACCCTGTGTATTTCAAACTATCTGTGTAATATCACTGAATGCAGAGATGGAAAAAGACAAACAGAATTAGCTCTTTTGAGCTGTTGTGAACCAACTACAGCAAACCACCACTTTATTCTATCAGGATTTTCTACATGTATATGGTGAAACTCCTCCCATCTTTTGTTACACAGCCTGCCTGTTAGCAAAGTGTGAAAATGTTTTGCAAGGTATCTGCCTTATGTTGTATTGCTTTTTATACACTTTCTTGAGTGGGCAACAAGGGAAAATGTTATGGTGCATGCACACTTCCTGGGGACAGTATTTCAGGTCCATGAAATTGTTCTATCATGTGTATCACACATAAAATGCATTGAAACCTGATGGTGTAAGAGGAGGCCAATTTAATTTGATCCTCTTTTTTGAAGACACAGAGACTTGCTCATGCCAGTGCCCAGAGAAGATGAAGTCCTAAGAGTTTGACTAACTTGTCCTAATTGAAGTTTCTATGACACTGAGACAGACAGAAAACTGCCATGTCTGCATGACTAGAATAGAAAATATTCTTTTACTAGAAAGCAAAAATGAACCATAAGCTACCAACTAACACTATAAAATTAAGCAATAGATGCTGAAAGTCCATTGATCATTTTTTTTTTTTTGAGTTAATAACTCTATACTTTAACTGGATCAAAACAAGACTTGCTGCTTCCATTTCACTTCAGGATGGTCTTACCAATGACGCTGTTGGTTAAAGTTGTCTTTACCCATGCAACTAACAGTGGAATGGATCCTGCCAGAAATTGCTTCAGTTTTCTTTTTCAGTGATCCCATGACTGATCACACTCATTCCCCAAACATCACTGCACTATTTCTTTGTGTCTTTTTATATTTTTAGTCAACTTATAATCTAATCCTAGGTACTAAAGTATTCTCTCTCATAATTACTGAATCTCTCTGTTACCTGGGGGTCCTTGCTCCTAGATCATCCCAAGATGATCGCTGGCCACTTCCAAAATGGCAGCAGGCCACTTCCAAGATGGTGGCAAGCCTCGTGTTCTCTGACCTGGAGTTCTTGGCCTCATGGATTCCAAGGAATGGAATCTTGGGCCATGCGGTCAGTGTTACAGCTCTATTAGAAGCCATGGGTCATGGAAGAGAACCGTGAAACCCAGTGACTAGTGTTCAGCTTGATTAGGACAAACCCAGGCACTTAGCCATGCAGGAATAATGGCAAGCCTTTAGCCTGATCAGGAGTGGCAATGAGCACCTCACGGGATCAGGAGCACAGCAGGCACCCTGCTGGATCTGGAGGGATGGAAGTCAGTGGTGGGTCTATGATGGCAGCAAACAGCAGTGGTAGACAGCTAGCAAAAGCTCAGCTCGAGCCTTAACAAACACGGACCAGAAGAGAGTGCAGTTGCAAGATTTAATAGAGTGAAAACAGAGCTCCCATACGGAGGGAGGAGACCCAAAGAGGGTAGCCGTTGCTGGCTCGAATGGCCTGGGTTTATATCCTGATTCTTGTCCCTCCTGTTGTGCTCTCAGGCAATAGATGATTGGCTATTTCTTTACCTCCTGTTTTAGTCTAATTAGCATTTTAGTGAGCTCTGTTTACTATCTGACTGGTCCGGTGTGAGCTAAGTTGCAAGCCCCATGTTTAAAGGTGTATGCGATCACCTTCCCAGCTAGGCTTAGGAATTCTTAGCCTAGGCAATCCAGCTAGTACTGTCTATCATCTCCACTCTGATCCATTACATTATACAAGTTGGCCCTTGAACAACACAGGTGCAAATAGTGTAGGTTCACTTACACACAGATTTTCTCCTGCCTCTGCCACTCCTGAGACACCAAAACCAACTCCTCTTTCTTCTCTTCCTCAGCCCACTCAATATGAAAATTATGAGGATGAATACCTTTAGGATGATTCACTTAAATATATTTTTGCTGGGCACAGTGACTCACACTCGTAATCCCAGCTACTCAGGAGGCTGAGTCAGGAGGATCTCTTGAGTTCAACACCAGTCTGGGCAACATAGTGAGACTGCATCTCTCTAAAAAAAAAAAAAAAAACAAAACCAAAAACAAAAAACACACATACACACAAAAACAAAAACAAAAAAGAACCTTTAAAAGTTAACTGGAAATGATGATATGTGTCTGTGTCCCAGCTGCTTAGGAGGCTGAGGCAGGAGAATCCCTTGAGCCCAAGAATTTGAGGTTGCCGTGAACTGTGATTACACCACTGCACTATAGCCTGGGCAACAGAGTGAAAAACCTGTCTCTTAAATTTTTTTTCCTTTTTCTTGTAATTTTCTTAATTTTTTTTTACTCTAGCTTACTTTATTATGAAAATACAATATATAATACATATAACATACAAAATATGTGTTGATTGTTTTCATTGTCAATAAAGCTTCTGGTCAACAGTAGGCTATAAGTAGCTAACCTTTTTGAGGAGTCAAAAGTTATACATGAATTTTCTTTTTTTATTATTTTTTTTATTACTATATTTTAAGTTCTAGGGTACATGTGCATAACGTGCAGGTTTGTTACATATGTATACTTGTGCCATGTTGGTGTGCTGCACACATCAACTCATCAGCACCCATCAATTCGTCATTCACATCAGATATAACTCCCAATGCAATCCCTCCCCCCTCCCCCCTCCCCATGATAGGCCCCGGTGTGTGATGTTCAACTGCATAGGGTGTCAGCCCCCTTGACTCTCATGTTATTTAAAGGTCAAATTTATTTTATTCCCACAAATTCGCTGTCAGATGATTATCTTTTCCCCCAGTTTCCAAGCTGTTGTGGGCAACTCGCTGTTGCTAAATTTGTAGCAATGTAGAGTTGCTACAAAGTTAGTAACAAATATAATATTGGAAGGAGTTTGGTTCAGGGTTTTATTTATGCATCCCAAAATACTAACTCTTCCTTTACTATATGCCGTATTTTGTGTGGGACATTGGGAATACAATTATCAGCAAGACAAATGATCCCAGATCTCATGCACATATAGACCCACTAGTTTTACAACTTACTAGCTGTCTAAATGTGCAAATCAGTTCATCTGTTTAAGCCTTGGTTTCCTAGGCTGTAAAAATGAGTATAATATTTACCTTGCAAAGTATATTGGGGAAATAATAAAAAACAAAATCTTCCCTCAACCCAAAGATCCTCTGTACAAAGGTAGTACAGAAAGAAAATAGTTTTATTATTAATTGAACATTAATCCAGAATGTGATTATTCTTCATAAGAAATCCACTGAGAACCTACAAAGACAGGAAGAACTCTCACCGTTTTCTATAGCCAAGCAGATGCAACGTATTACAAACATGTTCACATGGTAAAGAACTCATTCTCAAAATAGAGGATTTGACAGTACCATTTGTCACACATAGTTCATCCTAATTTTGCCTAATAATTGAGATGACTGTCTGAGTTAGTTAATTGGCTTTGGCCATAGCAAAAACAAATTTCTCATAACTTTCTGAGATGAACTAGTTTTACAACTTGAAGCAAGGTGCCTAGGGAATTTAGGCTGTTATTCTCTCATGGAAACTGGGAGATAAGGGTTCTATTTCTCTTGATGGTTACATTTCAAAGAGATAGTTTTCAGGTGTTTGAGAAAGACATTCCTGGGTCATTAAGTTGACAAAAGCCTATCTAGTTTTCAAAATAATTTATGTACATTTTAAAGAGAGGAGGAAGGTACTTATAATTTTAAGTATTCTAAAGTAAATGCTCCAAGAAAAAGAAGGAGGGAGGTCTCTTCCTTTCTTTGCAATCTGGAATATCAATCCTGTTGTTTTAACTTTTATTTGTCCTTACAGTTGTTGTCAGAATTGACTAATGTATGTAGAAATGCAAAGGCACTTTATAAGCTCTTAAATGCTTTTACAAACTGAAAGTGTAATTAACTAGAGTGGATATTTTGGTTCAGACATCTAGAAGGCAGATGGGTGAAGAGGGGCACTGTTGGAGAGGACTTAAATTGAGATGGGGAAGTGGGAAGGAGCAAGCCTCTTGGGGACAGAGCACTTTGTACCATTAGAACAAATGTGTTGGGAAAGAGTGGAGAATAATATTGTACCCAGAGTACGTTGGAATTTGAATGTCATTAGGATACTGCAATATTTTTCTGATAGTCAAGAGACATGAAGCAATGGTAATTTCCTCAAGGAGGAATGACGTGAAATTCTCTCTATTACAATTTGGATGGTTTGACTTATGGAATGACTGACAGTTGAGAGTCCAGGTGTTATCATCCGATGGATCTAGTTTTAAATTCAAGGTTCAATACTTACCAGCAAGACAAAATCGGACTGATCACTTAATCTCTCTGCATCTCATTTTCCTTATCACTCTGTACCTTGGTTTGTTTTCTCATTTGTAAAACTGGGATAATACCCACTCAGAATCACTGTACGATTTCTAAGTGTTCAGTCAGTGTCTGAAATACAATAAATGTCAGTAATGATGACTACTATGACCACCATCTTCATTATGAATAAAAATAATAAATGAGTTTAGAAGGTTTTAGAACACTTACCTGATCTATACAAAGGCCGTTGAGTGTCTGGCTTGGTTTCTAGTTTTCTACGTTATATAGGAAGGTAGCAAGTATTGCTGATAAGTTGTAAGTTTAATTAACAGAAATTGGACAATAATTTGGTGAAATAAATAGACAAGATTGTCATCTGTGGTATATGGGATGCTTTATTGGGCCCAGTTCTTCACCTTTTGTTGTGGAAACTTGAAACTTCTTTTTGTAAGAGGCAGAGTATATTTTCTATATGCATTGTTGTGTCCAATGAGGTGTTGATAGAAATGAGCTAACAGAGACTTGCAAAAGCAACTGCGCATTTCTACTCTCTTACAACTTTGCTATTCCAATGAGAAGAATGTGTCTGGAGCAACCTGTGACAGTTTGAGAGACGAGTAGAACAGAGTCAAATTGCTCCAGTCATCCCAGCTGACAACCAGGAAATCTCCAGACCTGTGAGAAAGCCCAGCTAAGAACAGGAGAGCTAATTCCATATGCATAAGCTGTCAACTTTTTGTTGCATATCACTGAAATTTGTGGTTGCTTGTTACACAACAACAGCTAACCGATACATCAACAGACAAATATAGTATCAAACCTTCAACAGAAAGAAAAGAAAAAAAGAGGAGCAGCTATCTTAACAAGGTAATTTATTGTAAATATTAAAACAGAAAAAGTATACAAAGTCCCTGACACTTAGGAGACATTTAGTAAGGTCTAGTTTCTGAGACTAAAGGAGTCAACCTCCAATAAATATCTATAAAATTTTCAAAAAGCATTGCATTTTAAAGTTTGTGATTAGTCTTTATTAGACCCAACAAAGAAAAATATGGATACGCTATTTTAGCATGCTTAATGCTGGATTTCTGTATGTTTATAACTTTGAAATAGACTACTTTTCTGAATTTTTGTGTATTGCTTTAAAATATCCATTTTCTATGACAGACATTAAAATAAGTCTCTCTTTAAACAATGCAGTGCTCAAGATGAGACTTTATTTTCCCCCATTAATGCAATGGCCTTATTTTCCATTCCCACAATGGACTCAAGCAGTCAGTGATTGGTTAAATTGCTCATTCTGCCTCTTGCCTGGGAGGCTTTTGCTGTGAGCAAGCATCAAGCACAAAATCTGACTGCCATGGAACATTAAACAGGTATTCTCCTTTTTAAACTTTGTGATCTCAATTTCCTGGAGTTATCCAATAGAAAACAGATGCAAATTAAGAGCTCAATTCACAAAAATAATAGGTAGCATTTATATTGGCTTCCTATGGAGATACTGCAAAAAAAAAAGTGCGGAAAGCACAGTTAGCACATCCAAATGAAATGTGTGTTCCTGCGGTTTCATAAATAATCTTGTTCTCTTCCAAATATTGACCTTTCTGGGCTGAATGCAAGGTAAGTGTAAGTCCAAACAGGGTGGAATCATAACAGAAAGCCACCTCTCTTTAGAACATGTCAATGCTTTTATGTGCTCTACTGCTTCTTTTCTAGACATACTGGAGAAGAGGAGTATTTTATTCAGTCTGACTCATGACTACTGAATAGTGAATTAAAGGGCTAGGAAGCTGAGCAGTTTCTGACTCTCTCTCAACTGATAAAAAGACTCTAGCACTAGAGAGTCCATTAAGAAGGAGATTCTTTGGCTTGCTCTGTGTGTGTGTGTGTGTGTGTGTGTGTGTGTGTGTGTGTTCACTTTTGTTTTCTATTTGGTTGTTCACTAGCTTTAGTTTTGCTTTATGAAAGAAAGAAAGAAAAAGTCCTGAAAAAGATAGACTACGCTGCTCTGCGATGATGCATTTATGTCACTCCTTAAGAAAGCTGCGATCATGTATTACCCTACATTAATTAGTGAGAGTTGACACATAGACTTTGATTTTCCCTAGAAATTTTGTAAACTTTGATGGCAGTAATGGAAAGAGAAATAGATACCTGAACCCAAAATGTTGCCTATTATTTAGGAAACTGGAAAAGCAACACGAGGATTGAATATAGCACCAACTTCCACATGGAACTTGTTTTAGATGATCATTTGACCTGAACAATTTATACAGTCACATCAATTTTATTGAGAGCTTTCATCAGGAAAATCTGTTCCACATGTAACACAACTAGGCACTCAGTACTTACTTATGGAGATGAAATGAGGCTGAGTTGGGGAGATACTAGAGCAAAGTATTGGTCACTTTAATGGTAGGACAAGATGGACATAAACAGTTGGATTCTTTGACATATTCAAGTATTTGTCTTACAGTAGGTAGAATGGCTACTGATTGTTCATTTTTCTTATAATTATTTTGGGAAGAGAAAATCATTAATAAAGAGATCTTGGGTATAAGGGAGGTGTCAACTTCCACTCCAGCTCTTGCATCTTAGATGTCGGCTGGTATCTTATGCCAAAGTGGACTCAATTTGTAAATGCAAGAAACAGACTTCAGTACCTGTTCTGTCAAATTTCCCCTGACCAGATTTTATTTATTTTCAATGCTTCTTTTCTGCTCTCATTTCCACAGCTCTCATATTCCAGGCTCAGAATTTTGCTGTTGTTAAGAACTGGCCTATGCCAAGATGTCTGTGTACAATTATTTGGTTATTTGTAGTAGATTTTGGTAGCACCTAAAATTAGATGGAAATGAGGGTTAGCTACTTTCTTTCAACATGAGTACTTGGATATCAGATTGTCATAAATGCAAGTGTCGGCAAATTCAGCCATACTTAGAGATATTTCTTAGAAATGATATTTATTTTAGAGTGAGAATATGTGGTATTTGGTTTTCTCTCCCTGTGTTAGTTTGCTGACAAGGATGTTTTCCAACTTCATCCATGTCCCTGCAAAGGACATGAACTCATCCTTTTTTATGGCTGCATAGTATTCTGTGGTATATATGTGCCACATCTTCTTTATCCAGTTTATCTTTGATGGGCATTTGGGTTGGTTCCAAGTCTTTGCTATTTTGAATAGTACTGCAACAAACATACATGTGCATATGTCTTTATAGTGGAATGATTTATAATCCTTTGGGTATCTACCCAGTAATGGGATTGCTGGCTCAAATGATATTTCTGGTTCTAGGTCCTTGGAGTTGAACAGTGAGAACACATGGACACAGAGAAGGAAACATCACTCACTGGGGCCTGTTGTGGGGTGGAGAGCTAGGGGAGGAATTAGCATTAGGAGAAATACCTAATGTAGATGGCAGGTTGATGGGTGCAGCAAACCACCATGGCACATGTATACCTATGTAACAAACATGCATGTTCTGCACATGTACTCCAGAACTTAAAGTATTAAAAAAACCCAAGAGAGAAAAAAAGAAATGATATTTATTTTAAATTCAGTTCCACAATAACAGCTCAATAGCCTATTTCATACATTCAGAGATGTACCAATCTTCTGTCCTTCAGGTGCTATGAACGCAACATACCAAAGAGGTTGATACAGAACATGCAACAATATAGAAACAAGATACAGCTAGCCTTTTGGCATCATTAGGCAAAGAGAATACTCAGGTGTCATAGCTGGGTGCAGATCCATTTCAGAATCCAGCCCTCAGTACTGTCCTGGGGAGTGATGGGCAAATATCTCACTGAACATTTTCTTCAGACTAGGGAGAGGGGTGCCTTCAAATATCTTGAGCAATGCAGGGATCTTGAATACTACTAATTCATCACCATTGGGAACCTATTTTAATATTTACATTAATTAACAAAGCCTTTTCTATTAATTGGTGATAAATATGGCTGACTCATAACTGCCTCTGAAGACACCTATGAATTCCTAAGTTAACAACTACTTCTAGATTATGAATTGAAACACACACACATCCATGTTGTCTGCAAGTTCATAAATTAAATAACAGAATTATATACAATACATATTATCGGGAGATCCCACTCCCGAGAGTTACATGGGTTCTTTTCTATTCCCTAGGTGTCTCAGTCAGTTTGAGAAATAAACGGAAAGAGTACAAGAGAGAGAAATTTAAAGCTGGGTGCCCGGGGGAGACATCACATGTTGTCAGGATCCATGACGTTGCCCGAGCCATAAAACCAGCAAGTTTTTATTAGTGATTTTCAAAAGTGGAGGGAGTGCACAAATAGGGTGTGGGTCGCAGAGATCGCATACTTCACAAGGTAATAAAATATCACAAAGCAAGTGGAGGCAGGGCGAGATCACAGGACCACAGGATGGGGCGAAATTAAAATTGCTTATGAATTTTCGGGCACGCATTGTCATTGATAACATCTTATCAGAAAACGGGGTTTGAGAGCAGACAACCTGTCTGACCACAATTTATTAGGTGGGAATTTTCCTCGTCCTAATAAGCCTGGGAGTGCAACAGGAGACCAGGGCTTATTTCATCCCTTTGGCTTCGACCATACAAGACAGCACACCTTAAGGAGGCCATCTATAAACCTACCCTCAGGGTGCATTCTCTTTCTCAGGGATGTTCCTTGCTGAGAAAAAGAATTCAGTGATATTTCTCCTGTTTGCTTTTGAAAGAGGAGAAATATGACTCTGTTCCATCCGGCTCACTGGAAGCCAGAAGTCTTTTCTCTGGTGTTCCCTGAACATTGCTACTATCCTGTTCTTTTTTCAAGATGCCCAGATTTCATATTGTTCAAACACACATGCTCTACAAGCGCTCTGTGTAGTTGACGCAATCATCACAGTGTCCTGAGGCAACATTTATCCTCCTCAGTTTACGAAGAATATGATGGGATTAAGAGATTAAAGTAACGACAGGCATAGGAAATCACAAGGATATTGACTGGGGAAGTGATAAGTGTCCATGAAATCTTCACAATTTATGTTCAGAGACTGCAGTAAAGACAGGCATAAGAAATTATAAAAGTATTAATTTAGGGAACTAATAAATGTCTTCACAATTTATGTTCTTCTGCTATGGCTTCAGCCACTCGCTCCATTCAGGGTCCCTGACTTCCCGCAACAATATATATACAATATAATCGTTACCAAACCTTTTTCTGGCCCTCTCAGCTTTTTTAACACTCACAACGTTTTGAGCCTGACTGTTTTGATTAATGAATGTTGGTGTTCAATTTGGGATCTGCTGTGGTATACAATGTGATTTCAGCAAGCATACCCCCATTTGTACCCCTCACCCAAAGTCTTCTGTATCTCTAGCCACAAAAAGCTACCTAGGCAATGCCAACTCTCAGTAGAGGAGGGGAGGCTAACAGATGAGGGGAGGCTGGAGAGAGTAATACTTCCAATTATTTCCAGAATGTTGAAGAGTGAAGTAGACATGATTAAGTAGCAATGAGAAGTGGTATTGAACAACAACAAAAATTATTTCTGATTGAGTACAGTACAAATAATATGTGGTGGTTTTGGATTGAGTTTTCTTTGTATTTAAAATATGACTTCATCTTTTACTCTATATGGCCTAGTATATATTGCTTAACCTCTTTGAATCTTAGTTTCCTTACCTGTAAAATGGGAATAATTTTTACTACATTATGACACATATGAAGTGCTTAGGTAGTACCTATATTACTTTAATAAATGGTATTAGTGGCACTGTTAGTAGTAGTCTGTTATTATTGTTGCTGTTGTTGATATTACTGTACATAAGTTCCTAAAAACTATATGTGAATTTGTAAGAAATCATTGAAAGCCATAAAGTGAATAAGGTTTTTAAGGAACACGTGGAGTGAATTGGTATGTGAATTGGTTACCTATAAACACTAGACACTACTAGTAATTCATATAAATGAACACTTCTATGTGCACAGATTGCTCATCACATATGGGTCTTTAAAACCCTACCTGTATTTTGCATTATATTCAGTGCAGTGGTGCTGTTTCCATTCATAAAAGACAGCGAATGGAGATTTTTATGTGCATACAAAGTATAATATATTTTACACATGCGTTTGACCCCAAAGAGAGGAATGCCAAAGGGGATCTTAAGAATCTGAATTTTAATCCTAAAAGGAAACAATTCTTTATTTTCACAGTAAGTACTCTAGCACAGCGGTTACTAGTTTTAAGCTTTATATAGACCAGATCTTTGTTGTAATCTAAAGTGTCTGCCTCTTACAGGCCATGAAACCTCAGTTGTAGCATCAATACAATGGGAAGGACAAAAAAGTTGCTGTGAAGATAAAATGAGGTAATGCATGGAAAGCATTTAATATAGAACCTGGCATAAAGTAAATGTTAGCTATATCAACTTGACAGCTAAGTAGAAAAATAGAAAATCTCTCAAATGTGCCACTGATATGTTAAACCTGATTTTAAAAAACTATTGCTACATGGTATATTGGGGTCCATCAAAAAATTATTAATATTTTGGCTATTGGGAAAATTTTTGACTATGAACACACACTTTCAAAAGGCACAATGAAGGTTTGTGATTAATCTCAGATCACTGTTTAGGAGAAGCACAGTGCCATCCATAATCTAAAGATGATCTCAATGGGAACTGAGCTAAAGAACGTCTGACCCCACTTAAACACAGCCTCCACCTTAGACTGTCATGTCACCATGAACCAAAGCTTAATTTTGCTTCTCAGGCAGGTCCTGACAACTGATTGTGGAAGGAAATTGAGAATTTCAGATGCCTGCTGAGATCTGTGGATGGAGTGCTGTGTCCACAGGGCACTGAGCTCTGGCCAAACCAAAGGTGTGTACTGCATAGGTGCTCTTCAATCTCTATAGCTGGGGACTCTCTTCTTTTTGTAGTGCTTGCCCATTGTAGATGTTTAATAAGTTTGCATTACATACAGGAGAAACTATGAAAGTCCCTTATAAATATAACAACCATAATAATACAAGGAAATGTGTTTGCTTTTCCAGATACATTCTAGGCCCTGGGCTAAACACTCTTTTAATCCCCACAATGACTATACAAAATAAGCACTATTATTTTCTTCAGTTTTACAGATGAAGATGCTGAGTCTTAAGAAATTAAATATCTGCTCACAGTTGCATATCTAACAGACATATGGATTCAGGCAATATAACTCCAGAAAGTAGATTGTTAACCTTTAATCTACAGTACTTCTCTTTTGCAAGTGTCCCTAACCATTAAGTTATAGGGGAACACCAACGACAAATCCTAGAGAAAGCTGCCATTTAAGACCTGAACAAATGTGTTGTAAGGCCAAAGCGTCTCTATGCATTAAGGTCAAAGCATTGCTCACCCTCGACGAATAATTAAGACAATCCTTTACTACCTTTAAAACTGACTGGAAACCTTTCACAGTCTCACGCCTATTTTACATTTTTGTCCCATCTCTCTCCATTAGCTCCTCACACCTTTTCTCCAAGTCTAAGCTCCAGACATATTACATTACTTTAATTTCCCAGAACAAGCCTACATTTACTCCTGTCAAGGCTCTGCACTGTCCTTCCCACTGGCCAGAATACAGTCTTCTCCTTTTCTCTGATCAGTATTCCACTGTTCTGTTTAGTGTAAGCTGGACCTGGAAAGCCAATGGCCTGACCAGAGGATGAGTGATTCTCTCTGACAACCTAGCTTTGGTGTTTGCCCATGACATTAGGGGCACACATCCTTCCAGTTACATTTCCCAGGATTTTACATCTTTTTGAAATAGCACATTTGTCAAGGAAGCAGGAGCAAAAAGTGTTTGGTGCATGCAAAGGTAGAAAAACTCTTGAATTTAAAAGCATTAAACTAGAAGTCAGGCTCCTAGACCCTAGGGTGTGACATTAGTCTGTTTTTGAGCATCTAAGTCCTGGCTGAACAATCACTGTTATGCATTTGTCACAGTCAATATTGAAGATCCTATAGCTGGAGATTCTGAGAATAATAACATTTAAGGCTCATGCACATTTTCTTTACAGTTATTCATTGTTCATTTTGTGCATCTGTCATCATGGAAGCTACAAAATACCATGTAGATGGCACCTACCGAGCAATAACACTTTGAACAAATGGCCTAAAAGTAGCTGAGAAAAGAAGGAAAAGAAAAGATAGAACAATAATGTATCCTGGAAGCCAGATTCTCATTGCATGTATGCATGTTTAAACATTTACAATTAAGAATGGCTTTAGCATTTCATGGGGGAAAATGAGCAACAAAAGAAAAATGCAAATATATCTTTTAAGGTTAGCCTTTACAGTTCAACACACTGAATAGCTTATTTATCATTTAGGAAAATCTCGAGAAAAGATTATTTAGTAATTTACTCACATGTAATAATATTTATTTAAATAAATTTAAAATAAATTTATTTAAATATTAAATAATATTTAATAACATTATTTAACAATATACGTTTTTAACTTCTCTCTTTCTCTCTCTCTTTTTTTTCTTTTGAGATAGGGTCTACCTCTGTCACTCAGGCTGGAGGACAGTGGCATGATCATAGCTCACTATAATTTCAGTCTCCTAGGCTGAAGAGATCCTCCCAACTCAGCCTCCCGAATAGCTGGGACTGTAAGTGCGGGCCACCGCACCTGGCTAATTAAAAAACAAAAATATTATAGCGATAGTGTCTATGTTGCCCAGGCTGGTCTCAAACTTCTGGCCTCAAGCTATCCTCCAGCCTTGGCTTTCCAAAGCACTGTGATTGCAGTTGTGAGCCAACATGTGGGGCCAACCTCTTTCTCAATTTTCCCACATTGATGACTGACAAGGTAGGGCTTATCATCACCACCTTTTGTACTTTACAAATAGGAAAAACGAAATAGGGAGGATGAGTGATTTAGAACATTGAACCTTCAAATTCTTTATCTTCTAATTTCAGTGATGTTCTCCAAATTTCTCTCTGTGCTCTCCCATGTATCATTAGGCTTTAGAACTAATGCATCAAATATCTGGTCTTTATTATGAAAAAAATAGCCACTTGTCAATGGGTCTTACATTGTGGAAACTCAGCCTCTGTAGTCAGAAAATTATTCTGTCAATTCTTCTCTATCCCTCTCCCTTATAAGTCTTTGTTCACAATCATCCTTCTATAAAAGGATAGCAGGCTTCAGAAGCCAGGGGGAGCAAAGAGTGAGAACATTCTCACTGGGTCTTGGCCTGCTTCCAGCCCCAAGAAGGGTATCATTTTCAGTCTCATGCTTCCAGTTTCCCTGGAAAAGTCTCACTTCTTTTCCCATACCCAGCCATCCCTAATCTTGCCAGCTTGTGTCTGAATTGTCTCTGTTCATCTCCGCCTTTTCAAAAAACCTAGATGCTTATCTTAGCTATACCATTACAAGCTCCTCTTCTTATCTTCTCTAAGTTTTGTCACTAATACCAACCCCTGTTGTCAGGGCTGATTATTGAGATTTTAATCATATATATATATATGCCTCTGTTTTCTGAATGAAAGAAAGCCTGGATGCTGACTTTGAAGGATGGTACTTATTTGCTCTTCTTGTTTCCTCCAAGGGACACAGAGGCAACATGTTTATGTTTACTATGATTCTATAATTCCAACAGGATTTGCATAGCAGAATACATTTCACTATCATCACCTTATATCAGACCCCCTTACCTTGTTACCTGTATTATGATAATTGCCTCCTAACTGGCTTCCTTGTGTCTTTCCAAACAGCGTTTCTCAGTAGTGGCAAATAGAATTATCTTTCCCAAATGGAAATCCTCTTTCTCTTCTCTTGTTTAAAGTCTCTCGCTCAGAGTCTCCCAACAGTCTTCAGGACTAGAATCCACATGCTGTAGAAACACCTCTCAAGCCTTCCACCCTGTGGCACCTGGTTGTCTCTTTGGCCTCCCTCCTCTCCTTTCATTCTTTTTGTCATCTGTATTTCTTGCAATTTCCTAAACATACTGGCCTCTCTTGTGACTCTAGAGTTTGGCACATGTTGTCTCATTGTTTAGGATGCCTTTACTTCTGCCTGGCCACTCAATTCTGCAGAACTGACTCAAGCATTATCATCTTAATTACGCAAACACTATGGACCTAGGAAAAGAATTCTCTGCCTGGACTCCAATGGTACAATTTCCTGAGATTTCTTTGTAGTCTGAGAATATGTGTTCTGCATTATTCATTCTGTGCCTCAGTGCCTCGCACGAAGTGAATAATCAGCAAATAATAATCAAATGAACTGTTGATATTCTATGCCTGTATATGAACATGCACAATACTCCTATAATCCCATCTGCTTAGAAATCCATCTATTAGCGGTCAAGCAGGATACCACCAAACTGGGAGGCAGAATTCCATCTCTTTTACTGACCCTTCAGGCCACTCCAGGCCACTGTCTAAGTCTCCATTTTATTCATATATTTTAAACTATTTATTTATTGAGTTCCTACTAGGTTCTGGCATTGTTCTAGGTGCTGAGGGCAGTGGTAAACGAAACAGGTAGAGTCTCTTTCTCCTGGAATTCAAATAGTATTTGAAGAGATAAAAAACAGACAGACAAATGAATAGATACATGTAAATATATATGTCAGGTTCTTCTAAGAGTTACAAAAAATGTAACAGGATAAAGAGGTTAAAGAAGCAGGTGGGCAAAATTTCAAATAGCATGGTCAGTAGAGGCATTTCTGCTAAGGTGATATTTGAACAGAGACCTAAAGGAAATAAAGGAACGAGCACATACACATTTTTAGGGAAAGAGCATTTCAGGCAGAAGGAACAGTGAGGTCAAAGAGCCTGAGGCAAACCCATGCTTAATATAGCCACCAAAACAGCAAGGCTGCTGTGGGATTGCAGCATAGTGAACAAGGGTCAGGTGGTAAAAGACAAGGTCAGAGAGTTGGCAGAGAACACGTCATGCAGAGTGCGAAGCTCATGGTGAGGTATTTGCTTTTTACTGAGAGGGGAATCTAATTGGGGAATTTTTAGTAGATTTGTGGCATGATCTGACCACTTTTTAAAACTCTGACTCTTCTATGGAGTGGATACTGTTGCAGAGGATGGGCAACTGTAAATGCAAGGAGGCCAGTTAGGCACTGCTAGTGACATGGACTAGGGTGGTAGCAGGAAAAGCAGGGAAAAATCATTCTAGATTTATTTTGAAGGTCTATTTCATAGCATGAAATTTTTGCTTTAGAATTGGATTTGAGATGTGTGAGAAATAGAACAATCGGGGATGACTCTAAAATTTCATTTGCTGAGATGAGGAAAACTGTAAGAAGAGTAGACTTAGCATGGGTAGAGAAGAAGCAAAGGATCAGAGTTAGATGTTAAAATACATAGATAAAATATAGATATTGATACAGCTACAGTTACACATAGATTATAGATATAGATGCTACATCTATAAGTGGAGATCTTGAGTCAGTAGTAAGATAAATAAGTGCGGGAAATTGGTGAGCTCAAAGTTTGAGATTAAAATCCAGGAATCATCTAAATATGAATGGATTTGCAACCATAGCAGTGGAAGGCATCACCAAGGCAATGAGTAAAGTCACAGACGATGAAGGGCAGGAGCACAGGTTTAGAGAACAGGAGAAGCCGTCAGAAGTCACTGAGAAAAAGAAACATCAATTACGAGCAAAACCAAGAGAAAATAGTGTCTTGGAAACCAAGTGAAAAAGTAGCTTCAATGAAAACAGTATCAGTTGTTTCAGTGCTGCTAGTAGGCTGAATAAGATGAGGACTGTGATTACCCCAGAATCTGGTAACGTGCAGCTTATTGATGATCGTGACAAGTGCAGCTTGAGGGAGCAGTGAGAACAAACCTGCTAGAAGCAAGTTTATGAGTAATTAGAGAGTAAATAGACAAAGGAGTATAGACAATTCATATAATAAGCCTGTTGGGCTAATTACTTTTTGAATTTCCTTTCATTTTTAATTTTTACTATTTAAAAAATCACGTTGATGTTATGTACACCAATATTTACATGTGTTGCCAATTCAGAGCATTTGAGTTCAACCTAATATTCTGAGTACTGAATTACAAGGAATGCACTTTATTTTTCCTTTGAGAATTCAGAAGGCACTTTAACTTTTTTAGAGGCTCAGGGACACTTTTAGCCTTATCAGTTATCATTGTGCTGCAGAGCTGGTTAAGTGTCAGTTAATAGTATTCTGGGTAACAGCTTATTGCATATATAGTCTCACCTTGTCTTTTGCTTCATCCTTCCCTGTGTCATGTGGATCCTATCATTGACTCATTCATCTATTTATTCATCCATATATCCACCCATTCATCCATCCATCTATCCTTCACTTGTTCATCAAGCATTGGAAATATTAATATCTCAGACATTCTCTGTTCTTTTGTTGGAGACATAGATAGGGAGTTTCTCCTGACTCACAGAAGTCTCCCAAAGCAGGTTGCACAGAACAGGCCCTGGAGGTAAGCAGGTGCAGAGCTATTAAAAGAAGAGAAAATATATGAAGAAAATCTGAGGCATTGTAGTCAGAAGACTATTTTAGTTATAAACCCAAAGTGAATCTTGGGCTGAAACCATAAACATTGTGCTAGCATCAGATTCAAAAAGAGGCTTTGGAGAAACTTAGGTGTAGCGTCCATCCAGCCTGAGTCAGCAAAATAATTCAGGATGAAGTCTTTATGTGGGGGGTGTTAACAACCCACTTTTATGTTATGAAAGTTTAAGAAAAGGGTGCAGGACTGACAGCAAAAGGTAGTATGCGGTACCAGAATAAAACATGATTAAAGTAACGAAGACCTTTCTATGATAAAGATATGATTAAGACATAGAGGAGCAAATGCTGTCTTTCCTTTCCTTTATTTTTTTTTTTTTTGAGACTGAGTCTGGCTCTGTGCAGTGGCATGATCTTGGCTCACTGCAACCTCTATCCCCCTGGTTCAAGCAATTCTACTGTCTCAGCCTCCTGAGTAGCTGTAATTACAGGTGCATGCCACCACACCCGGCTACATTTTGTATTTTTAGTAGAGACAGGGTTTTGCCATGTTGGCCAGGCTGATCTGAAGCTCCTGACCTCAAGTGATCTGCCTGTCTCAGCCTCCCAAAGTGCTGGGATTACAGGCATGAGCCACTGCGCCTGGCATTTCCTTTCCCTTTATTCCTTCTTTTTCTATTCTCCTTCCCTTGCTGAGTCTATTCTTTTTTCTCATACACAGCAAATATATATATATATATGATACAATCCATGGTGATGAAATTCAGAATAAAAAACACATTTCTTTTTTAAAGCACATTATTGAGCTTTAATCTATATTAAGCCACCCCTTTTCCTTTAACTTCATTTCTTAAGTTATACATCTAATTTTTTTCTCAAAGACAGTTATTTTCCAGAAGTGACATTCTTGATACTTTCTCAATGGGTAGAAAACATTGCATTATATGATATTTTAAGTACAACTTCCAGCACAGCAACATGGATGAGCACAATCAATACAAGAGAGATAGCAAACTAGAAAAATGGTCTGCCATTTTTTTAACTCTTTGGTACTTCATCAGGTCAAGGGAAATAATAATTTGGCTTTATGTGTAGGGGTTCCGAATCAAAGCCAGTGAAGCAGAACAAAGTCAGTCTATCAGACGGAGATGCTTGTGGCTCCTACAGGAAGAAACTTTCTCTGCCAGAGAAAGAGGATCCTGACACTCACACCTGCCTCTCTATCAGACACTTAAGGCAATTGGAGCAGTGGAACAGATGTGCCTAGAGATATCAAATAGATGTACTTGATAGGGGAGGGAAGCATAGAGCAGGTTGGCTTCAAGTTCTTGAGGAAAATAAGTTGCTGCAATTCATGGAACTGAGAAGGCTCATTATGTGGGACACTCCTTACAGGATGTGGATATTCCTGAGAGAATTCTCCGCCAGAGCCTTAAGGATTTTTACCTTGCTCAAGAGGATTCTAAGTCTTGAAATTGATTTCTCTTCTAAAATAGGTTAGACTTTCCCTCCTGCCTTGAAAAAAGATGTTTCTAGTAGTTATGACAGAGAGAAAGAGAAAAAGAAAAGTATCTTCAACCCCAGGGCCTGTTTCTGAATTAAAAAGGAGTAGCTATGTTTTACTGATGGATCTTAAGACTAATTACTAAAGGGTAAGACGGCCTAAACTCTAGAGTGTTTTCACTCTTCCCTGTGGCCAGAATCCAATAATGTAGATATATATACCAAAGGACACGAATGTCAGTTATTTTGAAAAAGACATGAGCACCTACCAAGTGCACAGTCTGGAAACATTCTCCCCTCTGGCATGATCCTGTCGAGTGTAGAGTGGTATCCTTGAACCCACAGTTTCATCTCAATATTGTAAAATAGCATTTCTGAGCTCAGTTACCCTCATCTAAAACACTGACAATTCCTACTGAGTTTACAGTGTGGTGAAAAGATGAAGTAGCACTCACATAACTCTAGTTAAACTGTAACTTGCTATAAACTTTTATTAATCTAACTCCACTGTTGGCCACTAAGTTGCTCAAGGATAAGGATAATTGTCACTGAATCCCCAGTACCTGGCATATTTTAAATATTAAATAAGTACTTCTTAAAGTGAAATGTGAGAAATTATTAGTATGATTACTCTTCTTCTTACACATTGTTTTCTGTGCTCCTATATCCTCGTGTCCCTGCTGATTCGTAGTACCTGCTGAACTATTCTATCTCTACCACCCCTAATCCCGGCAAACATTGTACTCTAGAGCTTATGCTACCCAGTCTGTTAGTCACTACCACATGTACCTACAGAGCCCTGGAAATGCTGCTAGTGCAACTGAGAAACCAAATTTTTAATTTTAATTAATTTAAATTTAAAAACTGGCCCTACATTCAGTTATGGAGAACTTTTAAGTGTGTTTGAAACATCATAGATACATACATCAACTTTTTCTCTAAATATTGTAAAATCTAAATGCAGATCAAGTATTTCTGATGAAAATTTAGCATCCTAGTTATGCTGTAATTCTAAAGAAAACATAAAAAAGTAAAAATTATAGTAATTAAACATTTTATAATGTAAAATCAGTTTTATAATGATTACATGTTAAAATGATATTAGTTTGAATATATTAAGTTAAAATATATTACTAAAATTAATTTCATCAACTTTTTTGCATGTTAAAATGATATTAGTTTGAATATATTAGGTTAAAAATACATTATTAAAATTAATTTCATCAACTCTTTTTTGCATTTTGTTTACATTTCTAAATGTGGCTGCTAGAAAACTAAAAATTGCATATGTTTCTTATATTTTTATTGAACTTTGCTTCACAAGGGAACCTCCATTGATGGCTACCTTGTGCTCTTCTTTCAATCAATACCCTGAACTTGAAACTCAGTTTGAGACTATTCAAAGTAAGGACAATGATGATGATGAAGATCACTGTAATGACGAAGATAGCACCTTGATTTTATTACTGACATGGCATTCTAGAGTTTACAAAGCAATCTTACCTATATCATTATATTAAACCTTACCATTCCCTGTGATGTACTATAAAATGTATTGAAGCTCAGAAAAGTCAAGAGACTTATCCTGTTATTGTGCTCATTTTTGGCAGGGCTTATATTGGAACCCATGTGTCCTGGTCTGAAAGGGCCTTTTCTACCCATCTTACTGGTCTTTTACTTTTGTATTGTCTGTGATTTCATTGTTGATTATAATAGTGTGTCAAGCATAATTACATACACTTGTAAAACGTCTATTGAGATCAATCGTTGTACCATGCCAAATAGTGACCAATGGTTAAAATTGATAGCTAGCCCGTTGTTGAATCATATTTGGAATGATTTCCTTTTTCCCACAAATCAACATCAACAAAGTTCAAATCCTAGCACTAAAATTTTTCATAACTCTCTGGAGTGAATCTTTCACTCAGGTACTGTCAGAGCACCTAAATGACAGAGACCAGGAATTTCCTTCAGCTTACGTGGCCATATATTCATCCTACATGGTCATTAAGTGTAGCTGACTGCTAGTGAATTAAGTGTAGCTGCCTGTCTCTGTTACAAAATTGAGTCTGAAACTTGTTTATGTGAATTGTTAATGTGTGGAAATTGCTAAGGGAAGTACTAAGATGTAGAGTCTTCTTGAGAGCCTTTCTGTATCATCTTTAGAAATAATTTAATGACCACATTCTGTAGCCAGCATCTCACAAACTGGCAAGAATGAAAAAGGAAAAGAATTGCTGTAAAGTAGGGCAACATATGATCAAAGCATATTCCTTTAACTTGTGTCCAGTACCTCCCATGTGTTGGGAGATTTCATCATCTCATTTAATTTAAACATAAAATAGTCTCTTAAGAGAGATATTATTACCGTTTTATAACTAGAGGCCACGAGCGGAAAATGGTAAGGGGCTCAATCTTATACCGATTGCTATGGCTTGATATCTTTATTTTTCCTTCTGTGTAGACAGCTATTGTTATGGTTCATTGCAAAAAACACTAGGCTTTGAATCAGAATTCAATCCAAACTACAGGCACTATGCTTAGGATTATTAATACTCAAGATTCAAAAAGATTCACAATGCTTAAGATTTAAATTCAGGCACAATATTCAATCTCTATCCAACATCATTGAACACTGTTTTTATTCATTCATTTATTCATTCATTCAACAAGTGGTTGCTGATTGCCAAACCCTATGTTAGATTATTGGATGTGATGAAGACAAATGAGATGCATCTGGAAAAGTACTTTATAAAGCAACAAATAGTTCAAAGTGTTTATTTCTGGTTTTCACTAGTAATGATGAAATAGTCTGTGGTTGACTGAAGAAATACTATTACCTGTTCCTGGAGGCAAAGATTAAAGGAATAGACACCCTCCTCAGCCAGAATGACCCAGGCCAGAAGCCACAGTGTCAACTTGGAAAACTCCTCCTTCCTCATCTCCACATCATATCTGCAGCCTTAACTGCTTGACACCTCACAACTACTCTCATCCCCATTGCTGTTGTTTTGTTTAGTGTCATGATCTTTTTGAATGGGCACCTGTGATGATCTCTTAACCTGTTTATTGACCCCAAACTTCACCTGTTTTCCACACTGCTGCCAGAGTCAGGACCCGTTAGTGTGGGCTCAAAGGTGATGATTTGTATCTCCAGCTGCTGTAACCCCACCCACTCACCCCTGCATTGCAGATACACTCAGACACTTTCCCAAACAAGTCAGACTGATTGAAATCTCCATGCCCTGATCATGTGTCTGCCTGTACTCAGAATGCCCTTTCTCTGGTTCTTCACCTAATGAGCTCTTACTGATCTTTCAAAAGTTATCTTATCAGCCACTTTTAGCTTTTATGTTCAAATCCCTTACCTCCAACACTTAGGTTAAATTGACCAACCTCTCATCCTTCTTTATTATCCTTAAATAAGCATAAAATATGATGTTACTATAGCACTACCAATAAATACTTAGCTGTGGTTTTTAGTTTACACAAGAGGCTCACCCACCAAATTGTACGTTCCTTGAGATAGAGCGCTGTGTGTTATCCATCCCTAATGCTTCGCAAGAAGCAGGCACTCAGTCCATGTTTACTGAAAAAGTGAAGTAATAATTATCTTGCTACTGCCTAAAATCTTTCAGTGGATGTCCGTTTTATATGAAATAAAGTCTGAACTCATCTCAAAGCTATACCAGGCCCTTCCTCCCAAGGTTCTTGCATAATATGGAGTTTCATCTCTTGCTATGTCCAGACAGTTATTCATAATCCTATTATACTAAAATATAAGCAATTCTCCCATTGAGTCTTAGGGTTTCAGGCTTCCAGGCCTTGACTCATCTAAGTTCACAGTTGAATTATTTCAGGGTCTGGTTAGTCATGCTGTCCCTGCACTAAGGGCCAGATGAGAAAGGGCTTGTGGGAGCTCTTTGTTACCTATAGATCTAAAGAGAGTGGGTGTGCTGAAATGTAGGCCAACCTTTAAAAAGAGAAACCTAAAATGTTTCTGGATCATTTTATATACCCTAGGTCTTGCCAATTCTGTCTCTCTCCAGCTGAAGTTCTCTAAAGCTTCCCTGCCCTCTACTCTCATACCTTACTTGGTGCTCAGGTCTTTTTCTGTGGATGCACATGACTCTAGCTGTTTTCTAGCCCTGCCTATATTTGCATCATAAGGTTCTAACTGGAATCTTAGGTTGCAAGTGTCACCCACTTCTATCACCCCATCTTGACTACTTTCCTGTTTTCATGACTACTCGGTGGAAGCATTGTAGATAGGCCACTTTATTCCCCATTGAATGTGTGGGTACTTGGAAATGAGAATGTATGCTTTCCAAGAGAAGAGATTGAGTGAGCTTTCTGCAAATCCCTTATACCTAGTGAGTTCATTTGACATTCCCTGCGCTGTGTAGGCTAAAGCTGGCACATAGCAGTACCAGTATTTCCTCTGCTGCTAGCATGCAATTAAAAGCTTTGTAAAGCATTTGGGAATATTTAGTTATGGGAAAATGTGCAAAAATGAAGGTTGCTTTTGTCTTTGTTCTTTAATCTAAGGTAGCTTGTTTACTCCTTTCATTTGATAATCTTTTTTCAAATATTTATTGATCCCCAAGAAGCCTGAGTTGTACTTTTAGACAGGGATATTTTGTTTTTCAGATTGGGAAACCTCTAACAAATTATTGTATCAGCCACAAGTGGAGCAATGGCTATTCATTATCCCATTTCTTGTTTCTATTCTCTGATATTATCTGGTAGGTCAGTAACAGGCTGCAGTTTTAGGTGAACTTAATTTCTTGCTGACTCTGCCTTTCCGAACCCCTATTCATCTGCCCCTTTCTCTGAGCCAACTATGGCAAAGTCAGAGGCTATGTAAGAAGCTCTATGTTTATCATGTGATGGGCTTTGGATTGTAATAAATAGGCCCAGTGTCTGGTGTGCCATGGATAAGCATTTGGTTAAGTTTAAGTAGATTCCAAGTCACAGTTTTCTCTGCTCCCTGGCTCCTACAGCATGTTGACATTTACTTCCAGAGGACAAGGCAGGCCTGTCCCATTTGCCTGATAAGACAGTGATTTTTCCTGAAACCAACACGGCTGTGAAACCTGTGCAGCTCTAACCAGGTGATTATTTTCCTCTCTTTGATGTCTCCTTGATTTTCTACCCAAGGCTATAAGATACATGACATTGTCCTTAGACCACCACCACCAACTAGGTTATATTAGTTAACAGCCCTTCACACTGCCACACAGGCCAGATTTGACATTCTTCCTGTCTTCATGTTCCCCAAGCAAAGGTGTTGACATCTGCCCAAACCATGCCAGGGCTTTCATGTTGACTAGACTCAGTGTCACAGAGCCAGGCCCTGTATCCTTTAATTCTAGTTTCTTTCCTCTCCTCATTGTCCTTGTTGCCAAGGCTTTAGTGTGCCACATAGTGAGGCCACTCCAGTTATGAAAGGTATCACCTCAGAATACTCATCTATTTTTTTCCCTGGACAAATATATTCCCTTTTATATGTCATTTTCATGTTTAGTATTAAAAATACTAGCAGAGTGTTCCTCAAATTTGAAGATGTGAACATATTTATAACCATGTTCAAAAATACTTTGAATTCTACTCATTATTTATCTTGTTGATTATTTTGTTGAAAAGACTACTTTAAGAGGCTATATATGCATGTATTCATACATATGTAATTATGTACATATACATTTAAGACATATAGTACACAAATACATATAAATATAATATATTTGTACTATAATATTATGAATACATGTAAGAACCTTCATTTTCACAAATTTATAGTAAAGGAGAAGATCATAAACAATTCAGTGTTAAATATACAGCAATATTATTTTATAACAAATTTTGGATATTTCTTTAATTAAAAGACTATAATATTGAAAGCCTGACTACATCACAGTATATATGAAATGTAAAGTACAGCCAAACATGTTCCAGTAATTTAAAGAAAAGAAAAGAATAGGACCAGCCACAAGGAGGCACAGACAAAATTTGTAGCAATGCTTAATTATATCCTTTGCATCAACTCAGCCTAGATTACATAATGAGAATAATGCTCCCAACAGACAGACTATTTCATCTAGAAATAATAGTCTTCTATTCCACTATGTGAGAGGTACATCAGCTACCTGCTCATCTAGGAGGGCAAAGATTACCTCTATTTGCCAGTAGTCATAGGCCCACTACATTCTAAAAACTCAGATTGGAATTTTTTAAAGAACACTTTAGGTTTCAGTTGTTATCCTGGACAGTACATTATGTGTCATTTGGTGCAACAAAAAGATGACACTGTTCCCAAAACACACCTGAAATGGAGTTAATAAGGGAAGATGTTCAAAGTCATTATTCAATAACATGCTCCCTGGTAAAATAGCTAAACACACACACACACACACACACACACACACACACACACAAGCTTTTCTTGAAGTATAATTAGGCTTTTTAGACTACAATATCAGAGACGTTGTGTGACCGTAAGACACTGAACTTCTCTGAATCTCAGTTTCTATGTCTGTAATAAGGGGATTATAATGCCCATTTATTCACATAGCTATTATGCCAATGGATAACATATTAAAACCTTATAAAGGCCTTTATAGGGCCACTAATAAGAAAGTGACAGATAACAATCATTAAATAACTTTTATCTACTTCCCTATTCTCTTGCATATGAAATTTGAAGGACTCCTGACAGTAGTTCTTTCTACAAGCAGACTGTGTCCCAAGGACAAGTCTGGTTTTAGTGGACATACAACTTGATTAACTTAGTCATCTAAATTAATCCTCCAGTCTGAATTGTTTTAAAACAATCTTGGCTGCTTTCACATTAGCTAATATGTTATATTATGCTATAATAATAATCATCATCATTTTCATCTATTGATAATTGTGCATTATCTCCATACCTAAAAGCTTTCCCAAAAGGTGAAAATTTATTCCCATCATTTTTCAAATGAAAACATTTAGGCACCATTAGACTAGAAGGCATATCCAAGGCTCTACCAATAATAGCACATGCCAAAGCTGGTAACCAAGGAGCTGTGCTGACACTCAAGCATGGGCATTTCCATGACACCACATGGCCTCTCTTTTGTTTCTCATCTGTCTACCTCAGCAGTCTATGAGATAGAACTGGCATTATATTCATGCTATTATCTTTACTGCAAGATACAATTCCAGGTATAGAGTAAATCCTAAATAATTTCATGAAGGAATAAGGGATTATTCAGCCCATCTAATCATGTCATTCATTTAAGCTTAATACATACCTTCAAATGTATTACAATAGGCCTATAAAATTCTCATTAGAAAACTATAATCCCAACAAGAAAGATTGTTGTAGTTATAGTTACCTAAAATAAGTTCTAGGTTGTTTTCCTAAAGGAACTTGCAATATATTGGGAGACTCCATATGTATAACACTAAAGTATTCCAAAACTGAATATATTAAGCTAAGAGTGATGTAAAATGCTTTGGTTATGCACTGGATTCTGCTTTGGCTGATCAGAAGAGTACCCACAGGGAGGTGATATCTGACTTGAACTTTAAATGATAAGCAGAATTTCAGTAGGTGACCATAGGACAAATGGCATTTTGAGCCGGGAGAGATGTATTAGCAAAATCAAAAGAGTAATTTGTATGCATGACAGTTGTACTTAGAGCTAATTTAGGCTGTATCAGAGACCTTCTAAAACTCCAGAAATAACTTAAGTTTGCTTCATTGAAAGCCAAACTAACCACAAAGCTGAGCATTTATAATTCATCTTTAAGAGTAAGAAACAGTGGCCAACTTTGATCAAAAAGTTTACCTTTATCTCTATCCTAGCAAGGCATGGCAGGGAAGAGTCAGCTATTATCTTTGACTTGTGTAGAAGTAGCTGAGTGTGAATTAAATGGAAGAAACTGTAAAAGATGAGCCCAAGGAGAAGGAAAGGAGGGAGATCAAAGAAATCCTTGAAGTGTTAATTGCAATCATTGAAAAAGAGGTAACAAGAAGCTAAGAGTAAGATGATCTGCTATAAATAGCATTTGAGTGCACAATATTGGAAGGTTAGCAGATGGGACTCTAAGAAGTACAAATTACATATAAATTCAGACGAAGAAATAAGACTGTGATAAATTCAGAGAAACATGACATCAGATAAATTCAGAATTAAGAGATAAATTTTTACTTTGTGGGTTAAACCAGTTACATAGAAAGAATATGGCTAAAACCAGCTCTCTGCAAAAGTAACTAAAGAATAAAATGGTTCCCCAAAGCAAGAAGAAAGGAGAATTTGTAGAAACAGAATCATAAGACCAGGATGTGGTCCTAGGAGGCAGTCCATAGTAAGGAAAGTGTATGAACTCTTGTATAAAGCATGTTGAATTTTGCATATTCTCTGTAGGTAGCTCTTACTGATTGTGTTACCTTAGACAAGTCACTTCACTTCCCTGAACATCCATTACTGCATCTGTGTATTTGCTGTAGTTATACCTGAGGAGGCAGCATCCAGAGCCAGACTGCCTGGGTTCAATTTCTAGCTCTACAATTTACCATCTGTGAACCTTGAGCGAGGCAATTAATCACCTTGTGTCATTTTTTTAATCTGTAAAATGTAAATGATTACCTATGTGTCACATCATTCATAAAAATCATTTCCAGGGGGTAAAAGTCAAAACTATAAAGCCTCTTGAAAGCAATATGGAATATCATCATTATAAACTCAAGAATGAGTAGGATATTTTCAACAAGAAACTTGGGCTATAAATCACAAACAGAAAAATTGAGAAATTTTACTACATTAAAATTAATTACAAAGGATACAGTGAACAGAAAAAAAGGCATAAAATGGGAGAAGATATCAGCAATTCATAGAAAACATGAAATCCTATATTGATATTCAGGATAGAGTGTGAAAAAAAAAAAAAAAAAACCTTAGGGAAGAGAGAAGTTATTAACACATTCAAAATAATGGTTCATTAAGATGGGACAGGAGAGGAAGGTGATGTGTGAGGGATAGTGAATACTTAGGTGTTCATTTTATCATTATTCACATTTTATACATTCTTCTGTGACGAGTACTCGTTTCTCAGTATATCTTTAACAATGGAGATTGTAATAAATACCTACTTCATAAGGTTTTTGTGAAGATAAACGAGTTACTTAGAATAGTGCCTGCAACATAGTAGGTATTTAAAAGTGTTAACTGTTATTATATTAAGACATTAATAACATTGTAGAAACTTAATAGAAGGTAGCTATTATTTTTAAGCTCTTGTCTCATGAAAGAATGTGTTAACCGAGAGAAAGTGGTCTGCATTCCACCAGAACACAAGAAAACCATCCCAGGGAAGGCCTGAAACTCACTTGGCATGTTTGACCCGACAGTGGAGGTGCTCATCACAGTGTTAAAGGTCTATTATACTGGCCTTAACAATCCCCCTTGCAGTCGTATCAAGTTCACATAATGACGCTATATTTTCTCATATGACAATTCTCAGAAGAACGGGATGTGTAAATCAAATATTCTGCTCCTTTGGTGAGTTTTATCTCATTTTATTTATTAGTAGAAAAACATTTTTCTCTCAGACTCTTGTGAGTAGAAGTCTTAGCTTCCTCACTTCAGAGAGCATCAATCAGAGCGTGTTTCTAGACTGATGAAGCAGAGGACCTCTGCTGAGGTCCTCTGAGATCCAGCCTCAGTTTTGCCTGATCCAGCTTTGCCTGATCAGTTCAGCAGGCCCCTCTCTGATCAGTCACTAACTACAAAAAAATGGAAGACAAAAAGTTTTGATAAGAGATTATGTTTAGGGTTCTTGTTAATGATATGTGTCATCTCTTGATATCATTTCAGTGTACTAGAATGGCCACCAGGCATTCTTTCTTGTGACGAGCTCTGAAGTATTACTCAGAGAATGTAAGTGAGTTAACCACGTGATGTAAGCAAGTTACATGCGTTGACTGTACATGACCTAATGAGAACAATGCTCCCAACAAACAGGCTATTTCATCCAGTGATAATATTCTAGATGGTTAAAAATACTCTTCTAGATTATTAACCACAGGAAAAGGGAAGGTCTGTGATAGCAAGTGGGTCCTGAAATGACGGAAAAGCACTGATCACCAAACCAAAGAGAAGAGTAGTTTTTTCATGTGTTCATTTTAGAAAGACATAAAATATCAGGAGAAAAGCCGAGCTATTATAAAAAGAGAATGAACACTAGGCTTGGACTATAAATGCAAGAGAGAGAAGATTCCACAGAGAGTATAGTACTTGCTCTGTGTATAACTTAGAGCATGAAACATGGAGTAAATCTACTTACTTCTGGACTTTAGGTTTAGAAATAAACAAGTGATCAAGGAACTACACATTTATGTATGATTTGTATGTGAATGGGATTATAGAATCTAGATCTGAATATCTATGCTCATATGTTGGTCAGTATTATCAAAAATGTGAAGTAATCCCCAAGGAAAGTGATATAGTTTATGTAAATAGATACTGTAATAAAGCAAGAAACAATGTGTTTTCTGACCATAATATGATAGTAGTTGAAATTTATTTCAAAAGCTGGAAAATTTGACAGAGATAAATACAAGGAGATCAAATTCCCATTAGAGCAGATAAATTGTTCTTAATAGTAAGCAGGTTGATAAATAGGAAAGAAAGTTCTCTCTACACTCAAAACATCCAGGAGTGGTAATACTTGGTGATACATGATGTAAAAAACACTCACAGAAGAAATAATAAGCCCCAAACTCTAAATCTTTAAGCAGAAATTATGGGGGTCCTCCCATTAATTTTAATTATGAAGAAATTGGAGTGAAAGTAATACACAGCACCAAAAGTAAATGAGGCAAGTACGATAACTCCAGGTTGAAGAGGAAAGAGAGAAAATAGATAGATAGATAGATAGATAGATAGATAGATGTACAGATACTAACAGAACCTTCATAGGGCATACAAGAGAACAAATATACAAAGAACATGTTAAAAAATAAAAAATAATGGATTAGAGAATAGTTTATTTTGGAATAGTTTTAGAAAACAAAGCACACAGAAAGAATCATTTATTCATTGCTTCATTGTTAGATAGTCATTGTGTGGAAGTGAGATGAATCCACACCCAAATTTGCTTTGGATGTCAAGACTGATGATGAACACACATACACACACACACACACACACACACACACACACACACACACCAAGAGAATATGAATAGATTTATTCCTTATATAATTTATATAATAAGTTTTTTTGAGAGAGCAAGGTAGACTTCCCAAGCTGGCCCACAGATGGCTTCACAGAGCAAGAAAAGGAGACTGGTTTGGATTTTTAAATTGTAGTTAGGCTTGGGGCTGGGGCAAAGATCTTGATTTGAATCTTTTCCCTGCATCAAAGGAGAGAGCAGCTGAGCTTCCTAATTAGTTTGCCCAGATATTTGGGAGAGGGTGATGGGCCTTAGATGTGCACCATGGAATGAAGCTGATATATTTTTCTGACTGCAACAGGAAGGTATTGGAGCATTGGGAGATTTTGAGCAATCAGAATATGATCTAATTTACATGTTTAAAAGCTGAATTCCTTTGCTTCTGTATTGAGAATAAATGGAGGGAACAAGAGTAAAAGCAGAGACATTAGAAGGATTCCGAAGCAATCCAGGTTGTTTTTACTTGGCAAGTAGCAATGAAGGTGGTAGCAAGAGGTTAAATTTAAAAAATATTTCAAGAATAAAACTGACTTGACTTGATGACAGATTGCATTTAAAGTATAAGGAGGGGAAAAAGGAGCATAGAATGATTCCTAAGTGTAAGTCTTGGTCAAGTAGGTGAATAGTCATTCTATTTAATGAAATGGAGAAGACAACGGTTGGAAGCAACAGGAGAAGTTGTGTTGGGACATGTTAAGTTTCAGATACCAGTGAGACATTTAAATGGGGTTGTCAGTTAGGCATTTTGGTATACCAGAGTCCATACACTAAGAATTCGATACATTTTAATGTCATCACTGGGTAAAGACCAATCAAAATTATGATTTGTCAATACATGTAAAAAGCACAATGTTTTATCATGTGTGTAAGCTATTTGGATGTCTTCTTTTGAGAAGTCTTGGTTCATGTCCTTTGCCCATTTTTAATTGTTTTATTATGATTATTATTATTTTGAGAAGGAGTCGCAGTCTGTCACCAGGCTGGAGTACAGTGGTGCCATCTTGGCTCACTGCAACCTCTGACTCCCTAGTTCAATCTATTCTCCTGCCTCAGCCTCCCGAGTAGCTGGGATTACAGGCATGTGCCCCCACGCCCAGCTAATTTTTATATTTTTAGTGGAGATGGGGTTTCACCACATTGGCGAGGATGGTCTTGATCTCCTGACCTTGTGATCCGCCTGCCTAGGTCTCCCAAAGTGCTGGGATTACAGGTGTGAGCCACTGCGCCCAGCTGGGGTTATTTATTTTTGCTTGTTGATTTAAGTTCCTTATAGATTCTGGATATTAGAATATGTGTCAGATGCATAGTTTGTAAATATTTTTTCCTTATCTGTAGATTATCTTTATATTCTGTTGATTTTTTTTTTTTTTCTGTACAGAACATTTTTAGTTGGCCCCACTTGTCAATTTTTGTTTTTGTTGCAATTGCTTTTGAGGACTTAGCCAAAGATTCTTTGCCAAGGCCAGTGTCGAGGAGGGTGCTTTCTAGGTTTTCTTTCAGAACTTTTATAGTTTTGAGGTCTTGCATTTAAATCTTTAATTCATCTTGAGTTAATTTTTGTAAATGGTGAAAGGTAAGGATCTAATGCTTATTATCACTAATCAACAGAGAAATGCAAATCAAAACCACAATAAGATACCATCTTATAACAGTCAGAATGGTTATTATTAAACAGTAAAAATCAACAGAAGCTGGTGAGGATGTGGAAAAAAGAGAACACTTATATATTGTTAGTGGGAATGTAAATTAGTTCAGCCACTGTGGAAAGCAGTTTGGAGATTTCTCGAATAACTTAACCCAGCAATCTCATTACTGGGTATATACCCAAAGGAAAATAGATCATTACACCAAAAAGATGCTTGCGCTCCTAAGTTTCTTGTCACACTATTCACAATAGCAAAGACTAGGTACCCATCAATGGGGAACTGGATAAAGAAAATGTGGTACATATTAGTATATATTATAGAGTACTACACAACCATAAAAAAAAGAATGAAATCATGTCCTTTGCAGCAGCACAGATGGAGCTGCAGGCCATATCCTAAGTGAATTTAAAAAGGAACAGAAAAACAAATACTGCATGTTCTCACTTATAAGTGAGAGCTAAACATTGAGCACACATGGACATTAACAGGAACAACAGACACTACAGATCACTAGAGGCAGGAGTCAGGGATGACATGGGTTGAAAAACTACCTATTGGGTACTGTGCTCACTACCTTGGTGCAATATACCCATGTGGCAAACCTGCACATATACCCCTTGTATCTAAAATTAAAGTTGAAATTAAAAATAAAAAAGTCAGGTACTTTAATTTACTTCAGCAACATTAATCAACAAACATCATGAATTTTTTCAAAAGAAAGAATGCGTAGGATGAAGCTAAAATCCCTACACAGGTTCATCAGCCAATACGTGGAGGAAAAGCCTCTGTGATGCCACTCAATCATATTGAGATCATTTCTGAGTTCTCTCAAACATCTGAGAATGGCTTTGAGCCAACTCTTGGCTGCAATTTTAATGACATATGGGTCAAAGATGTAATGACCAGCATGATGAAGCAAGAGATAACAGTACTCAAATAAAAGTAAAAGAGAGAAGATTTTATAAAGTAGAGGCAAGAAGGCTTACTTACCGTTGACTACATCATTTGGGGGTAGCGTCTTGCTCACAGTCTGGCAAGACAACAGAAGACAAGACGCTAAAGTTAACAGCACAAACTTAAGGTAAGTGCATATAAATGTTAACAGGATAGACTAGGAAGAACTTAGATATTTTTGTTGGTGAAACAAATTACAATTTTTCCTGATATGATTATATTATGCTGTTCAAAGGGAGATGGAATGTGTGAGGATGTTTCATTCAAGTGACCACATGTTCAAAGCTCTTGGGTACATAAAAATAAATTAGCTTGGGAAAGGACATAATATTCAGGTTGCCCTTGAAAAATCTAAGACTGGGGAGTAGATGCTTTCACAGGAAAAGTTGTTCACCACTTGCTTTCCTATCCACATGCCACTCTCTCCATGCTTTCAGACATCTTCCACTTGCAAAAATCATATGGTATTTCTCCCATTTCCGAAAAACTTTATCAAAGCCCTCCATTATCTAGCATCAAACTGTTTTTCACATCCAACATTCCACTCATTATATTTCATCATATATGTTTCTACTAAGCAGTCCTTCTCTTATGTTCTGCCTCAATCTTTTAGAAAAAATTTTCCTACAAAATTCTCATCCATCACCATCCAGGCTAACTGTCTTCTCCTCTGTGAAGCTTTCCTTGATTATCCAGACATAGTGAGACTTTGCTTCCTGTGTTTCTCTTCAATAACTAACTTTGACTTCATGAGCAAGCACTATAGCTGTTATATAGTTGTTAATGTCTGTTTTTTCAGTAACTATAAGCACCATGGGGCCAGATACCATATTTCATTCCATGTTCTAGTTTTTTCTCAGCTCTTTGCAGAATACCACGGTAGTTATGTATAAGAACGGCTTAAAATAATGAAATTTCAAATGTTTTAGCAGTGCTGTTATAGAATTAGGATTCAATTAATCTTAGTTCCTGATACTAATATCAGTAATTTTTTGGTGGAGGGGAAAGAGTTTCACTCTTGTTGCCCAGGCTGGAGTGCAATGGCATGACCTCAACTCACTGCAACTTCCACCTCCTGGGTTCAAGCAATTCTCCTGCCTCAGCCTCCTGAGTAGCTGGGATTACACCTGCCCACTACCACACCTGGCTAATTTTGTGTATTATTAGTAGAGATAGGGCATCATCATGCTGGCCAGGCTGGTCTCAAACTCCTGACCTCAGGAGTTCCACCCTCCTCAGCCCCCCAAAGTGTTGAGATTAGAGGCGTGAGCCACCACACCTTGCCTATCGGTAATTTTAACACAAAACCACAGGGGCTGAATTGTTTTTCTTAATTCCATTTTCCCTATTATCTAACTATACATTGAAGTATGATCGGGAAGTTTGGAGAAGACCTGGTCCTAATTCTTCCCAATTTTTGTAGCATATTCAAAGGATGAGCAGAACATTGGTGCCTACTCATGGATCTAAATATCCTTGAAAAAGCTTCTATTTCATTCTCTTTGTTTCACAGTCTGGTTGCAAGATTCAAAGATTTTAGATTTGAATTCAGGGCACTATGGTTTGAATATGTCCTCCAAAGTTCATGAATGGGAAACTTAATCCCCAATGCAACAGTTTTGAGGGCGGGGCCTTTCAAAGGTGATTAGATTCATAAGGAATCTGCCCTCATAAATGGATTTACGTGATTATCACTGGAGTGGGTTTGTTGTAAACCAAGGTTACCCCCTACCCCTTGCTCTCTTGAGTTCTCTTGTACTTCTGCCTTCCACCATGGGATGACACAACATGAAAACCTTCACCAGTTGTGTGTACCTCCACCTTGAACTTCCAACCTCCAGAACTGTAAGAAATCTCTCTTCTTTATAAATTATCCAGTCTGTCTATTCTGATATAGTAGCACAAAATGCACTAAGACAAGAGGGAATTTTCAAGGTGCAGTGTATCATATAACCTAACTAATGAACATTTTTAAAGTTCTTGATGTCTCCATACAAAGATGCTGTGAAAGAACAAATGATTTTTCTTCATGGCTTCACTTAATTTCTTTTCATTCATAGTTATTTGTGCCAAAGGTAACAGGCTTTATCTTTTTTCTTCCTCTCTAACAATATTCAGCTTTATTTAAACAAGTTGTTCTCCAGAAGAAAAAGTTTATGTGACTTTAGAACCCCACATCACATAGAACTATAACAAAACAAATCTTTAATAAAATATAATTCTTATAATTTAAAAAAATATTTTTTATTGTTTTATTTTTATTGGCATTTCTGGAATGATTAGCCACATTGGAACATTTTGAATTTACTGGAGTTTAATGGGTCTATCAAATAACTGTATGGCAAATAGTCATTTTAAGGTAGACTTGGCAATTCCTCATTTTGCTTGCATACATCACTGAGTTTCTAAGCTGTAAGCTGCAGGTTTGACCCTCATTGTGAACACAGCTTAACTCCTGAAAAAGCTGTCTAAGAGGCAAGATTTTTTTTCAGTGAAAAAAAAAAATAAAGAAGTTAGCAAAGTATTAATCGCAATGTAAAATCTATAGTTCTTACTGTGCTGTTAAGGTGAACATATTGTTATGAGTTAAACTGTATCCCCTCAAAAATTATATGTTGAAGCCCTAACCTCTAGTATCTTAGAATGAGACTGTATTTAAAGATAGGGCCTTTAAGAGGCGATTAAGTTAAACGAGGCCATTAGAGTTGGCCTTAATGCAATCTGAATGGTGTCCTTATTAGAGAAAATTTGAACCTGCACAGAGAGAGGGAGTGAGAGAGACCAGGGGTGTGCAAACACACAGAGGAAACACCAGGACTACATGAGGACAAAGGACAAGGTGGCCATCTGCAAGCCAAAGAGAGGGGCCACAGAAGAAACAAAACCTGCCAATACCTTAATCTTGTACTTCCAGCTTCCAGAACTGTGATAAAATATATTACTTTTGTTTATGCCACCCAGTTGGGTATTTTGTCATGGTAACCCTAGCAAACCAGCACACTTATTTCACACTAAGGTAGACTACCATCCATTGGAGTAAGACTTCCTGGCCTCTCTTACGACCTCTTTATCTGATTGGTACTTAGGGAAATAAGCTGAGAATGCATGGCTTGACCCTTCTCTTATAGCTTCTTTCATTTTGTATCTGCCTGTCTCCAAAGAATACATGCTCCTGTCTGCTATTGGCCAGAGCAGGTACTGGCCTTAGACATCTTAGTTGCTCTGGTTGGAAGCTGCCTGCCTGCTGTGAGCATGCTTTCTGCTCTTCTCATTCCTGCTGTGAGTTTTATACTGGTAATCTCTTTCCCTGAGGAGGGAAGACTGCTCTCTTCCAGTGCTGCCCAGGACTGGGTGTTTATATTTGTATATGTTTATATTTGGTACAGTTTTTAAAATCTCACTGTTACCCCAAACAACACTCTTAAGAGCTAATTATTTAAGTCATTAATCAAATTGACTTTTTGTCTCCATCTGATTACTATTTTCTTTATTCCCTTTTGATTCATGGTGAGTTGGAAAGGGATATACTTCATTTTATCTTTAAACCTCAACATAAAAGAAATTAAACACCAAATTACAATAATTCTATAGGACTCTGGATCTGCTCATGATAAAATTTATTATGCACCAATTCATTATGGTCCCAAGGCTACACAAGCCAATGAATGAAGTGCTTATAGACATGCTCTGACTCTTCTCAACTAGAAATGACTGGTTGGTTGACTTTGTTCAACGTCCCATCTAAAAATCAAATTTCCAATTTGTTCTTGTTCTTAATATGTTATTCTCTTATCTATCCTCTGGGTTTTGGACATTTTATTACTAATCCACTTTTCCCAAAAGTAAATAACAAGCTCAAGAAGAAGGAGAGCTACAAGCAGCCCAATTTATACCTGGTTGGCTGTTCTGCTAAGAGACTTGATTTTAGTAAAAAGAGTCATATTGGCTTACCAGTGCTGTCGAATTTTCCAAGCTATAAAATTAATATAATAATACTTGTAATTGAATTCACTGAGGATGTATTATGTGCCAGTATGTGTGCCTTATAGCAGAAGTCTAAGTGCGGCACATGCATTGTCTGACTTAATTCTTATAACAACTTTATGATGAAAGGAGGTGCAGGGGGCTTAAAGTATCTTGTGCAATTTCACCCAACTGGCAAGCGATGGAGTTGAGAATTAAACTTGGGCTTTCTCACTCCAAAGTCTGTGTTCATCACAACTTGCCACTTGCTCTATGCCAGGAATAAGCATTGAGAGCCACTAAAAATCTTTCAATAAGGGGAAGAAATACACCAATTCGTGAAGTCATGGTCAACTAGAGAAGATTAACTACTGAACGAGTGACTTCTTTTGTTTCACATTTTTGAAAAAGTAAGATTTTGAGTCGTAATTTGTAGATCTTTTCTCATTTTTTTCCCTAAAAGTACACCTACATTTTCCTTCTTTTGTAAAATAGAAGAAAATGGTGATTTAGCCATTACTGTAGTTGCTTTAAGCAAATAAGTGGCTCTTGAATCACATTTTATAGTTCAACAAAACAAAAAGTCAAACTGATTTTGCCAGAAACGTAATCTTAAAAGATTTTTAAGTGTTTTAAGATTCCTAAGTAGACTGTCTTAGAAAACAAATGCTAAAATTAAATTACTTGGCAAAACTAAACTAATATATGAGAGCTGACCTAAAAGTTACCCAGCACAAACAAGTAACCATAGGGGCATTTTATATTAAACTTTGTTTACAGAACAAAAATTCCCACTTGGTTCTTCTTTCTTATAAATACATTTCCCAAGTATTAGCACATTCTCTTAATTGCCATTGGAATCATACTATTCTCTATTAAAATCTAAATCTGGATCATGTGAAAATAACAGTGTAAGTAAAAGTGAGTCTTATTTCATGTGCTAGATGAGCTAAGTATAGTTCTCAAAATGCATATTCTCTGATAAGATGGTCACTCACAAAAAAATTAAAAAAAAATCAAAGATGATATGAAGACCTCCAAAACCATGTGCAGAGAAATTTAATGAGTATTAATGATATTCTAAAAGAGATGCTAGACTTGTTAGTGGTGAGCAAGGATGCTTAGATCATGCTAGTGTTAAAACCTAACAGATTTCCTAAATGCCTTTCATGTTGAGGCGAGATTCCTGTTTCCATGGCAACCTGCAGTGAGTTAAGAAGGGTACTGTTAAACTGTATGGCAGTTTTGCTTAGTCTCTCTGAAAGAAAAATGTCAGAAGAAACCATTTCTCTACCCATGATTGTAATCACAGATCCTCCACCCCCAACCACAAGCTCCTACTGCTGTTCCTGAAGAAGATATTAAGGGCAGTAAATCAGAAATCTATTTAATGATCTACTATACTCTGCATGAGCTGCAGACCCTTTGCTGGTCCAAAAATCACATTTGCAGCAAATTAACATTGGCAAGTCTGTAAGAAGGGATCAAAACAAATAAAGGTGCCAAATAATGATCAGGAGAAATAATGAGGAAAACATCTATGATGCCTTGATTCCTAGAGGCTGCTTTTAAATGTGTTGAAACAACTTCCTTTAGGGTAGTGCCTCACTCTCCTGTTTTTGAAACTCTGCTATTCTTTGCATTTGAGAAATGAAAATATAATGAATATTTCTGTTGTTCTGCAAGGAATCCAAATCAAAGCTCTGACAAGAAATATCCACCCACGTTTGCTTCAGTTTTTCCTAATACACTCATTACCCCGCACAAAGCGCAAGACCAAGTGATCTCACCCAGAATGACAGAGGCAGCATGTCCACTGGCAATTATCCTAGTGTATTCAATGGGAACAGTGCAACTGAAAATCAAAGTCCTGAAACAAGGCATCTGCTACTCATAGAAACTCAAAGTCAATTGTTAAAACTACATTTATTTTGCTGTCATAGAACACTTGTAGCTAACATTTATTGCACACCTATGAGTATCAGTCATTATGATCAAATGTTTTATATGCAGCATCTTAGTGATTGTCATAAAACTACAAAAGATAAGAATTACAAATATTATTTCTGGTTTTATAAATGAGAAAATTGCCTAAGATCACACTTATTCTAGGAAAATTTTTAAAGTAATCAGAGGTAGACTTGGAGGCTGCCTCTCCCTCCCTTTTAAGTATTATTCTGCTGTTTAAAAATTAACATATGTATTTACAAATGTATGCACACATACCTTTAGGAGTCATTCCAGCAGCTTAACTGAGTACAACAGTCTGGCAGGCATGGAGAGACAATAGAGCCTGGTGGGGACTTAGGCAGTTGGAGTTCACATGTCCTAGCTTCTGCTGAGGTTTGTCATGCAGAAATGTGGGTTCACTGTGACCAGATTTTATTTCTTTTCAAGACAACCCACTAATCCCAATTTTCAAGTGAAATTTACACATTTAAAAAATGGGTACCATGAAAAAAAGTGTGAGAACCAAGAGGAAGATCTGCTCCAGGCTGCCTGATTGTTTTCTCTGTGTTAGAAATTATTCATGCTTCTCTCCAAAAACAAAAGTATTTCAAAAGAAGCTTCCTCCACCACCGTGAAAACAAAACACAAGGCTAAAATTTAGCAAGGCAGTAAGAACGGGAAAATTTTAGGTTTTGGTGAACCTTTCTGGTAAATAAAATGAAAAGAATACTTGCATAAATAGCATCTAGGAGTAGTGCTTCCTTCCAATTTTAATTTTATTTACTGAATTTCTCACAGAAACTTAATGCTTTCCCTTTTATTCAATGTATATTTTATATCACACAACTGAAGCAAAGCAGAATTCTATTTACTCTTTAATTAAATGAAATAACATTTAAAAAAAACATGTTCTATAATTTGGTTCTGTGTGATGATGCAAGTGGCAAGTTTAATTTCATTCAACTGAATGACAGCAATAATCATACAGAATAGAGATGAGTAATTTAGATTTTCAAAGCTCCTGTTCTTGAAGTTACCCAAAGTGTCAAAAGTACGAACAGCCTTGAAGATATACACCTCCCCCAGCAACAGCTTCTTTCAGACAGCAAGCAAGAACGAAGCTGAAGATAACACTGGAAAGTGTTTACCATTGATTCCCTTAATGCATTTACTTCTGATGACAGAGGGGCAAATTACATGACTATTTCTATACACAGAAAAGAAAAAATAAATCTGACCCCCTGTTTTAACTTAACTGTTTCATTAACATGACAATGAACAACAAAAGCCTTTCTTGGGAAGAAGGTGTGGTATGTATGTTCAACACATTTGCTAGATATTTTCTAAAGCAATGTTGTTGTTACATTAACCAGCAACAAATTATTTTATTGGAATAGTGGTGTTAGGTGATTTTCCACATTATTTTACTGCAGTCATTAATTGACCAAATGAAAGACCCAAAGTTACATGAAAGTGAACATGACTATAAAAATAAATTTGAGTGCTCACAGTGGTCCAGCAACACCTGTGACAATTTATAAATATGGCCCCACAAGGATATTTCAGGGATTTTTTCCTAACCTTACAAAGCTATAAAGAGAGACTGTAAAGCAACCAAGGTCAAGCAGCATTTTGTCATTAATAGCAGCTGATCAGACCTAACAAATCCTTGAAATGCAAGCACATATGGGTGTAAGTAAAAATTTGTTTCTAGGAATCTGAATTTCAGGGCCATGGCAAGGCATCAGAATAAGTATCTGAATCTCCGTTTCCCTTCATGTACAGACTGTACTTCCCATCCACCACTGTTACTAAACAATAATGATGTTAGAGGGGTAGTGCTGTTTCTATGTCTTCTTATTTAATGTACACAACTCTGAGAGAGAGTGATTGTTATCTCGCTGTTACAGAGTAGGAGACTTGTGCCCAAACAGCTGAAGTAATTGACCAAAGAATCAAAGGAGAAAGGGCCAGAGAGCAAAGATATAAGGCCCCCCTTTTTCATGCCAATGCCCCCATCATTCCAGTATTAGAATCCTACTGCTGTATTATTATTGTGGCACTGTGAATCCGGGACTTCACCAAGTTCCAGAGAGCTAAACAGGCTGAGAGAGCTACTCCATCATTTGAGGAACAATCTTAACTGTAAAATGTCAATAATGCCTTTGCCTTGCCAATTCCATGGGATTATTGCGAAGATCAAACGAGTAAATGTGTACGTAAATGAGATTTGAGCAGTAGAGATCACCAGCAAACAAACTGTTAAATGACATCATTGGTTCATCCCGTCAATTAAATAGAGGAGTATTTACTTGGCAAGAGGCAATAAATGATATTCCTTTTCTCTTATGATTTGAAACAATCCAGAGACAGACAAGAGAGCTAGGCAGAAAGAGATCAAAATATGAGTATGAGAAGCTAACAGCATGGAGGACATGGCTTAGTTGTGTGGTAACAATGGAATTCCTAATTGTTCCTGCACTCTAGTTTAGATCTCTGAATAAACAAACAGAGGAAGATTTAAATTTTCAGAGAACTCCCTTATTCTGTCGCCCAGGCTGGAGTGCAGTGGCGCGATGTCTGCTCACTGCAAGTTCCGCCTCCCGGGCTCAGGCCATTCTCCTGTCTTGGCCTCCTGAGTAGCGGGAATACAGGCGCCCGCCACCATGCCTGGCTAATTTTTTTTGTATTTTTAGTAGAGACGGGGTTTCATCGTGTCAGCCAGGATGGTCTCCATCTCCTGAGCTCGTGATCCTCCTGCCTCGGCCTCCCAAAGTGCTGGGATTACAGGCCTGAGCCACCGCGCCTGGCCAGAACTCCCTTACTCTTCATCAGCAACATACTGGCCTGAGGAAAAGAGGGCAGAAAGAAACGAATCCCTCACATTTAGGACTATTGGACTAGGTGAGCTCTACTTGATACAAAATCACGGACTGAAGGCTCTACTTGCTTTTCCTACTCACTTGCTAGGAAAAATAAGAGATGGGGCCAAAAGCGTGGAGGGTTTAGGAATAAGCTCTCCTAATGTAAATCAGATGAGTGGATGACAAAAATTTCACAAACAGTAATCTCAGTCTCAACTGTGTATTTGTTGTGGGATCATAGGCCACTATTTCATTCTAAATAAAAATAAGTGATGAACACCGAAACTTGACTAAGGCAAGTGATAAGATCATCATGTTTAAAACTGTGAAAAGACTCTGCTTAAGACAATAGTTCCCAGGCTATATTGCGTTATTCAGTTTGCCCCGCTAGTTCCTCATCAATTAAACATGTTGGCATGTATTGTGCATCTGCAGTGTACATTCCTTTTAATCTTTCTTCTCCTCTTGCCTAAACAGAATTAAAGAGTATGTTAGGAATAAAGATAGGTGGAAATTTAGCTTTACTGAGAGCCACTTGGAAAAGTTTTGACTGAAAATATCTCAAAATAGTTGTCACTCTGAATTTGGTCTCATTCGTTCCCTCTAGTCTCACTTTCCCAAGCTGCCTCCCACATACACACATACACACATTGTCACACAACTTGTGCCCCAAGCATATTATGCTTTCCACAATCACCCGAGAACTCCAAGCTCCTTCATACATGCAACCTTCTGCAATTCTGATTCCCTTTGTCCAACATGCCGTAAGGTCTCTTTGTTGAACAGTGAACTCTTGCTCATTTTTGAAGATTGAGCCTATGAGTTACTAACTCAAGAAAGCTTTCTATGACTCCCAGAGTCAACCATTGTTCATTTCCCCCTTATAGCACTTACCATGTTCTATGTGTAGCAGGTTGTTGTACCTAAGTCAGGCTCCATGCGTTATGAGTGGGTTGATGGACACAATTTGCATATTTTGGATGACACTTTTCGTTTTTTGGTTAAAGGAGAAGGAAATGCTGTGTTTTTATTTCATTGGTTGTTTCAAGCTCTTGAGAGACAAACAGAAATGGAAAACAATGGAGCATATTTCCCTGCCTAATTCCTTGAATAGGTTGTTGGCTTTTTAGAAAGAAGAGTGAAAGTCATGGCTGGAGACAGTTTTTTTGAAAGTCTGTGAGATCCTGGACATCGATGGCTCTGTTTCAGACACCATATTGCTTAAACTCAACTAAGACCAAAGCAGGGGCAATTTTCCTACCCTACTCTGGCACAGAAAAGCGGAGTGGCTTAGGACCAACATCAACAGTAACCACAGTGAAGTTCCCACCAGCAATTTTATAAAAACAGGACAATGTTATTCCTCTCTTCCTATGACTTGCTTTATCAATGTGTCTACAATAAAGTCCCTGCAGCTGATAGATCAGTTTATGTACTAGAAGAGCCATGCACTGGCTATTTCTAGGAATCTTTGGAGATGTTTAAAAGGAGGCTGAACAGTTAAGTGGCCAGGTGGGTGAAAGAGAAGGGCTGGAAATTTGAGGGGCGTGGAGTTACATATTCTATGGAGCATTAAAGGTTAGCAAACAACTGGGCAGCTTTCATTGCCAATGTGATTGCTATCATAATTGTTTTCTTGCATAGCTATATATTCTTATATGTTGTGCACTTCTTCTGATCAGAAACAATGTCTTGATAACCAAAGTTGTGTACTTCATCCAGTAGGCACTCCATGCATGAGTGTTCAATAAGAAAATGAATTTGAAATAGATTAAATCAAAGCACAGAGCTGATCATTGCTTTGAGCAAGTATTGTTTACAATCACATATGCTATTCTTTAGGTAGTATGAATCCTCGTTAAGTTACCTAGAATCATGAAAAAGCAACATGAAATTGAGAAAACTGCTAGACTTGAACATCTTACCAAGGCAAAGCAACCCACACTACTCTACATTCATGTTTTGTAGGCCACACAGTTTTCTCCACTATTAAATGGTGCTTCACCCCCAGAGTAAGAGTAGTATAGTAGTTAAAAGTGCAGCTTTGGAGTAAAATTGCCTGGGTTGAATATTCAGTCTGCTACTCTCAAGCCATATGACAATGGCTCTCTATATTTCAATTATCTCATTTGTAAAACGGTAAGAATAATAGTACCTACCTTGTAGGATTATTATGAGTATTAAATAATTATAATTAAAGTATTGATAACAGTTTTGGCACTTGGTAAGCATTCACCAAACATTAGCCAGAGTAGTATTGGTTTACTGAAGGCTATTTCACTTAGTAAGGTCTTGCCTTGGCCCAAAAGGTAGTGATTGTAGCCACTTACTCAGGTCAAATTTCCTATACCTCAGTTTCATTTTTGTAATATTGAGTCTAGGACTGAATGGACAGATTGAACACTGGCAATAGCACAGGTTAAAAATTTGGGGTAGAAAGGTGTTTTAAAATACTTGTTTGTGCTGGAGCCACATTTCTTGTTCTGTGGAGGGACAGTAAAAGTCAAACGCTGTTTCAAACTTTATACTTGGCCTTTTCTCTTTTCATTTTAACATTGCCCTGACAACTCATGATTATTGAACTCTTGTGGAGAGCCTGGTTTCCTAGTGACACGTTTGCAAGCCCATAAACTGACCGATCAGTAGCTGAGAACAACTCATTTCATTTTGACCATTACTGAGTCCCAGAGAGCTGCAATTAGAACTCTAACAATTGCTATATGAGAGAAGTCCCAGGGAAAAGGTTACAGCAAAGGAGCACAGAGATATTTAGGAAACACATGGAGTCATAATTAAAAATAAGCATTTATTTGTGTTGAGTGTTGAGAAAATGCATATTAAATAAGGAGAACAGTTTCTGCTCACTGGCAATGTGCCCATTTCTTTTGCAGGTAGCACGGAATGCTGGTTTTCCCCAATGGATCGTGTTTTAGTAATGGCAGTGTCAGTCCACTTGAAACACCTTGCTGGGAGTCAAAGATGACTATGAACTCAGCAGAAGTCATGGCATTCTGAAAAGTCAGGCACAATAAAATAAACACAGGTTTTGTAGAAGACTGGGGAGGTGTGGAAGTTAGATTTCAAAGGAAGTCAAATAAGTGTGCTCCGTTTGCAAGTGAAATTGTTGTCAGTAACTTTTGCGCATTGCCTTTTTCTCTGCAGAACATGAATGCCAAGAGAGATAATCCAAATTCCTATTTTTTGTTATACGTCAGCCTTGTTTGCTGTATTATTGAGACTGTAATTTATCTTCATCAGGCTGTATTTACAGTAGTATCATGTGTTGCAAAATATAGCAGGTTTTTATTATTATTGGTTTTATAATGAGACCATATTGAAAAGGGGCTCCTTAAGAAACTTGAACACTTGGGAAGAGATATTTGCCTTTTGCTGCATGACTAGTTTTCTTTCTCTCTAATTTCTCATCATATTACTTCAACATTTTCAAGCCTTCACTGTTTTGCCATTTCCCTTAGGAAATGTTGTGAAGATAAAATACAGGAAATGTTGCAAGATAAAATACAGGGCACCCAGTTAAATTTGAATTTCAAATAAACAATGAATACTTTTTCAGTATAAGTATGCCCTATATATATTGTAAGTGTTATATGACACATACTTGTACTAAAAACAATTTTGTTTTTTATCTCAAATTCAAATTAAACTGGTAATCCTAATATTTTTATTTGCTTAATCTGGCAAATCTGCCTTTGGACAAAAGTCTTAAATCCATAGCTGTGTAGAATACTGTGTTTCTCCTGTATACAGTTCCAATTTCACTAAAAGCCACTCACGCTCCACCTTTTGTGCTCCAACCATATTCAGCTTAGTTCATTAAATATACAGTTATGTGGCTCACAATGATGTTTCAATCAATGAAAGACCATATATACGATGGTGGTCCCATAAGATTAAAATGGAGCTGAAAAATTCCTATCACCTAACGGCACCATAACCATCCTAATGTTATAGAGTAATGCATTACTCATGTGTTTGTGGTGATGCTAGTGTAAACGAATTTACTGCACTGCCAATCATATAAAAGTATAGCACATGGCACACACAATTATCTTCAGTATATAATACTGGGTAATGATAATAAATGACAATGTTACTCGTTTATGTATTTACTGTACTATACTCTTTATCATTATTTTACTATGATCCTTCTACTTAAAAAAAAAAAAAGTTAACTGCAAAACAACCTAAGGCAGGTCCTTCAGGAGGTATTCCAGAAGAAGGTATTATTATCATAGGAGATGACAGCTCCATGTATGTTATTGTTCCTGACGACCTTCCAGTGGGATAAGATATGGAAGTGGAAGGCAGTGGTATTGATGATCCTGACATTGTATAGGCCTAAACAAGTGTGTGTGTTTGTGCCTTAGTTTTTCTTTTTAAGTTTAAAAAATAAATAAAAATATTTTAAACTAGGAAAAATCTTATAGAATAAGAATATAAAGAAAAATTATTTTGTACCGCCATTCACTGTATTTTAAGCTTAGTGTTATACAAAAGAGTTAAGAAGTTTAAAAAATTAAAAGGTTTATAAAGTGAAAAATTACAGTAAGCTAAGGTTAATTTACTGAAGAAAGAAAAACATTTTAAATAAATTTAGCAAAGTCTAAAGTATACACTGTTTACAAAGTCTGCAGTAGTATACAGTAAGTAATGTCCTAGGCCTTCACATTCTCCTACAATTCACTCACTGACTTACACAGAGAGATTTCCAGTCCTGCAAGCTCCATTCATGTATGTGCCCTATACAAGTGTACCATTTTTAAAATCTTTTGTACCACAATTTTACTGTACCTTTTCTATGTTTAGATACACAAATACTTCCAATTATATTACAACTGCCTACAGTATCCAGTACAGTAACATGCTGTACAGGTTTGTAATCTAGGAGCAATAGGTGATACTACGTAGCATAGGTGTATAGCTGGCAATACCATGTAGATTTGTGTAAGTGCAGTCTATGTTTGCACAAGGACTAAGTTGCCCAATGATGCATTTCTCAGGACATACTCCTATCCTTAGGTGACGCATGATTGTATTATATGTTCTCTGTGCTATGCCTTTGCAATGCTATCCTCTTAGCCTAGACAATTCCTACTTCCACCAACAACAACCTATTTCTTTGCCCAGTCAACTGATATTTGTTCAAATCTTTGAAAGTTTCATTAGGAAGATCAATTTTTTAGTTTTGTCCTAGTTAGGGTTTTAGTGGAATAATAACCCTGCCAGCACTTTGGTAGGCTGAGGTGGGTGGATCAATTGAGGTCAGGAGTTTGAGACCAGTCTGGTCAACATGGTGAAACTCTGTCTCTACTAAAAATACAAAAATTAGCTGGGTATGGTGGCACATACCTTTAATCCCAGCTACTTGGTTGGGAGGCTGAGGCAGGAGAATCACTTGAACCTGGGAAGCAGAGGTTGCAGTAAGCTAAGATGGTGCCACTGTACTCCAGCCTGGGCAACAGAGCGGGACTCTGTCTCAAAAACAAACAAAAAAAACCTGTCTTGACCTCTTAAATTTGGATTCAGTTGAGAAATAAGGCATAGAGGACAAACAGAAAGAAATCAAAATTGGCTAAATGATATGATTATAAATTTGCAGCCAGATGGACCTCTACTTTCCTTGAATTTGAACTGATTTCCCAAATTGGAGGCCTTAAGAGGCAAAACAAGAAGTCTGAGCTGAATGTTGTCTCCCTAACTGATGAGTCAGATAAGTCACTCTTCCTTCCTTGGGGCTGGAGAGAAACTTGGAGGCATTCTTCTAAAGCTTTCCTGTGAAGGGAGTTGAGTGGAAATTATCTCTGCTCTCCACTCTGACTTTGAAAAATTGGGAATGTGAAATAAGTGCATATCCACCAGATAAAAATCTGGCCACCAGATTTTTATTCTCTTAATAAGATTATCCATTAGGTCTATGGTCAACTATTGGTGTGCCCAGTTCATTAGTGGGAGGTAAGGATGGTCATGCTATTACCTTTATGAAGTCACGTCACCGTATAGACCGCTGATCCTTTGTGATTCTTCCAGGCAACTGGTGGGCAGGGTAGCTTTGCCCTCTAGAAGACCCTGAAATGGGTCAGAATTGAATTAACTTGGAATTCCTTCTGAATCCTGAGTAGAGCGTACATTCTTTATTTAATTTTACAGCCTGATTTTTATCTAGCCATGTTGTCTAGGAATAATCCTTAAAAAATGTAAATTTGAATAGAAATCATCTATTATGAAGAACATGAGTAAAAAAGGAAGTCCAATAATTACATCTCTTTTTCTTTAAGCATTAAGACCTAACAAAGTGCAAAATATACTTAGTCATGATCAGTCATTTTCTTATTCTGCTCAGTCTTAACACAGAGGCATCCCCAGTTTGAGGACTGTGTGGAGTTGGGATTGGGTAGACAGTCACCTGGGCTATCTTCTGCTAAATAGTATAGTTTCTGACACATGTTCACAGTGGAAATAATCCAGGCTAAAACCTCTCAGAGGCCATGATTTTTCTAATATTTTGATACAAGAACTGTTGTAACATCAAGCTCACCTTATAAAATTTAAAAACACAAGTCAAATCTAGCCTCTATAGAAATATTGTTCCCAAAATCTAGTACTCTGTATTATCCAGGTCCATGTAATTGTTAATGGAAATAAGAGCAGATATTCAGTAACTGAGGGAAAAAGGAGACATACAGGGAAATAATGGCTTTGAGTTTGGCCAGGTTGCATGCAGTTCATGTCAGTTATAGGAAGGCTACAGCCTATACAAATTAAACTAAAGAAAAATCTCCCATAAGCTCAATTGTAGCACTATGTTTGCCATTTAGAGAGGAAAAGTTGGGGGAAGGATGCACTCCTGCAACTCTCAGAGAATAGCATTTGAGCCATTCCTGCCCTCTTTCAAAGACGTTGGAACTGGACCTAAGTGGCAGTTTCAGTCATCAAATCTTATTAGACATGCCTTTCCTTCCCACTTGGCATATGCAAAATCTATTTGCATTTTACTCTAAATTCCTAGCACTAAAGTGTTGGGGGGGAGGTTATGTTGTATGTTTTGTCTAATAATATAGACTCCACTCTTTTCTTATGAGCAGGCATTTTTGTCTTGTGCCATAGCAGTCATTGCCACTGCCTCTTGCTACTAAAGTCCCTGACACTTGAAACCTGCCTTCTCCACTTTTGTTTATGCTGAGAAATCACATGCAGCTTCCTGCATTGTAAATGCTATTGGTGTTTCTGAACCCTGAGCTCCCTGGGCCCAGTGAGCACTCAGATGGCTGCCATTTTCCACTTAATGTCTTACCTTCCCAGACTCCCTTCAGGGAAGCAACCCCAGTCTTCTTTCTAAAACCCCAACTGTCTTTTTCCATTCTTTACATTTCATCATCCTTACCGACTCAGAGATAATACAACTATCATGCTTTTAATACATTTAGATTGGTTTAAATTTTTATTTTTTCTACTGTTACTGTTCTAATACTCAGAAATAAGAAATAAAAATATTTTATGATAATTTGTTCCTCTTTGATTCACTTGACAAGCTTAACTTCTAAAGACTGAATATTCTGAATACATTTCTTCTCAGCTCATGGGTTTGCAAAAAATTCATGGAATTGTTTCTCCACATCAATCCAAGAGCTGCGATTCCTTTCAAGATGTTAACTAATTGTTACTTAACAGAAATTCACACACTTCTGTGGTCAATACCGTAGTATAAGTCTCCAATTTAAAGCCACAGTCAAGGCTTATGGAACCAACAAATCAGAGAGCTAACCTGAGATGACTTGGTAGAGGGGATGATGACTCAGGAGCTTAAGGACAATCTAAATGAATCCTAGAATTTAGATAGGATGTATTTCCCAGTTAGCCCTGTACCGTGATAAAAACCACATAAGGAACAGAATTTGGAGCTCCTGAACCTGCATTCCTTCCCGAAACCTGACACAAACACATCAGTGTTCAGTGATCCTCAATGCACTTAGCCGCCTTTAGAATTTAAAAGTTCAGTCTATAATCTTTACTGAGAAATTCAGTAAATGCAGGGAAAAAATTGTTCTGCCCACCAAGATGTCAAAAAGCCTGTGTATCAAAGCTCTGCCTATCTTAAGGTGCTGTTCAGGTAGAATGATTCTCTTTCCTCTATAATGTGATCCTTTAGTTGTGCCTTCTTAAATAAAATCCAAGTCAGTCACAAAGATCTGCACAGTCCCAGCTTACAATCTCCCAAGTGTCACCATCCTCAGTCACCAAGGGCAAGGCCCCCCATGGTTAAATTGACTAATTCCCTGCTATGTTTCAATGCCTCTTCAGTTTAAACCCAAGTTCTCAATTTCTCTATTTCTCAGTGGGTTAATTTGAGTCTTAAATGCAAGTTTTTTGTAACTACTTCTTTGATATCTGACAAAGGCATCAAGATGAAGGGCTTTAAGGGATATTGATAAATAACATGTTTATTTTTTCTTCTGAGTTGAGAATCTATTGCAAAATAAGGCTGGATGGAGGAATATAGAAATGTCAGCTCAATTTTAGTTCCATAAAAATGATTAGAAAATATGGTTTAGCTCTGATGCTGATGCCTGAGTTGAACCAACCCTTCACCATTTCTGGCTTTCTCCCAGCAGGGCCAGAGAGTCTGTGCTGAACTAACCAATCAGAGAAGAGATGATCATGGTAAACCCTCCCTGGAGGTTTTCTATTCAAAAGAGAGAACCAGGGAGGTTGAGCGAGCGTGCGCTGCCTGACCCCACTGCACTGCACCATCCAGTCAGCCATTCCTTTGTTGGGGAAGATGTGAGTGAGGGGGCAGAGAGAAAATAAAAATCAAAGGAGTAGAGAATTAAAGTCCTAGCCCCAACTCCCCTGATAAAATCAATGTTCCCTGTTATGAAAGTTCTAGCAACTCTATTTCTTATTTTATCTGTCTTCAAAGATATAACGTCCTTGAAGGTAGGGATTTTGTTTGCTTTGTTTGTCACTATATCCTTGACAATCAGCTGGCACTCAGTAAATATTTGCAGAATGAATAAAAGATTGTATGGGTTCACTAGTGTGGAATTCTGGGATAAACTTAGGTTGCAGCAACTGGCAATAGTATTACCTGGAGACCAAGATATAAGACATTATTTCTGCTCTCTTTCCATAGCACAGGAGAAAATAGCATGACTCTGATATAAGGATATTCACCATGTCATTGTCCCCCTCTGCATCCTATTTCTGGCATTGCAGAATATCAACGTACAGCCCCAGGGAGCCATCAGTCATTCTCTTCCTGTGCAGTGGCAGCAGGAGAATATTCTAGTTATCTATCTCCTGGGACGACTGAGTAGTTCCAGGAAACCTCCTCACAGAATGACAAGTTAACTAAATATCTTCAGTTAAGGAACATTGTATACAATGTTTGTTTTATTTTATTTTCTTAAACTCTATTTTTAATGTAAAGCTGTAACTCAAAAGCTTTCGTATTAGTGACCAAATAGTTCAGAAACTGGTTTTTCAATAAGTATACTCATTTTTTAAGAGAAATGGTATTGACCACAAAGCTTCCTACTTTGCTATAATTCTGTGTGGAAATGATGGCAAGGAGGACATATGGGGAAAAACCTGAATAATGAGAGTGCCATAGAAGATAACTCCTTATATTCTTTCAAAGGACTGGAAGTGAAATCCTCAATAGAAAAAAATTAAATAGATCCTACATAAAATCAGATGGAGGCCATTCACTCAATCCTATCCATCAGCTGGTATTATATAATTACTACTCAGTGAGGAGTGGGCTTCCTTGGATTATAATTACTGTCAATTATAAAGTACTCACTGTATATGCCAGACATGGTACATTATGCTTACTACACAAGATCTCAATCATCCTGTATAAGCTATGAATCAGATACTATGATTCTCACTGTAAAGATGAGAAAACAGAGGTTTAAAGAGTCACCTAAAGAACTCAAGTTTACAAAACCAGTAATATGCAGCAGGATTAATAACACGGGTCTTTCTCTTTCTGAAGCCCACACTCATTACTAATACACTACAATGCACCCAAGATACTTCAAAAAGAAAAATAGATATAGCATATTTGAAGTGGCTGTAATTTAGTGCTGAAAGGAGAAAGCCAAAAGATAGGACACCAAAACTTTTTAAAGGATTCTATCCTACTTGCCTGGTAGGGGTGAGTTCCAGTAGAAATAAAAAGTGTGCAATTGTTAAAGTTTCCTCTGCCATAAGATCCTCAACAAACAGGCATGGAGGGAGTAGAAGGCTGTACAAAGACGTGGAGCAGAGTGTAATATTGAAGGACTGGACTGGATGCTCTATGTAGAAATAGTCCTAACAAAGCTATCCACCTAGCTCATGTAGCAGATGGCCAGAAGAGGGGGCTCCTGCTTCAGAATGCAGTCTGGTCCTGTGGGCCATCTTTGGTAATCAAGGCACTTTCTTAAAACTTTTAAGTCCAGGGGTACAAGTTCAGATTTGTTACATAGGTAAATCAATCTACATGCCCATTAGTGATAGGCTAAAGAAAATGTGGTATGTATGCACCATGGAATACTATGCAGCCATAAAAAAAGAATAAGATCATGTTTTTTGCAGAGACATGGATGGAGCTGGAGGCCATTATCTTTAGCAAACTAACACAGGAACAGAAAATCAAATGCCACAGTGCTCACTTATAAGTAGAAGCTAACTAATGAGAATACATAGACACCTAGAGGGGAACAACACACACTGAAGCCTTTCAGAGGGTGGAAGGGGAAGAAGGGAGAGGATCAGGAAAAATAATGAATGGGTACTAGGCTTAATACCTAGGTAGCAAAATTATCTGTGTAACAATCAAGGCATGTTGATAGCAGGGAAGGTTGAGCAGGGACAGCTCCTTTGAGAGGTTTTTAAGTTTAAAACACAAAGTTTCTGAGATTCTATCACAAGTACTATTTATTAATAGAGTATGTACATACTACATGCTAGTAGCACATCTAAACTCCACAAAATAAAACTTGTCCTTCTTTTGGATGGAGATATATGTATATATATATATACACACACACATATACACATATTCCTTAGCTCTTGAGAATGTTTAAAGCACACAGAACCATGTTTGTGTTTTTAAATTTCTTCTGAATTTCTCTTTTAAGTCAAAGTTGCAGTTTAATTACTTTATATTGCCATAAAAGGTAGACTAAATCCAGTCTATGCATTTGACAATAACAGTCTATAAAACTATAGACGAACCAGAGATCTATCCTAAGGGGACAAAATGCTAGCTAAAGCTTAGATTTTTAAAAAATTAAATATATGGCTTCTGAGAGGACTACATTGTTTTGAAAGAGTCATTTTCAGAACATCAGATTTAAGGCAGGCATTAGTATAACCTCCGATCAAATTTAAAAATGTTTTGTACAGTGTCATGAGATGTGGTCATATAGATCCTTAAACACTGAATCTCGTGCTGGATAGGGAAATAATCAACTCCTCAAACAGCCATTTCCTTTTGGAGCTGTTCTGATCACTATAAAATTCTTATATCAATTTGAAAGATTCCTTCATAATTTAGGGTAGTGAAACTGGAAAAGACTTTAAAATTCACTTAGCAAAAACCCTTTTGTTATAATCAGTTCATCAATTCACTCTATGAAGAAGCACTGTGAATCTGCTATGTGCCCCATATTGTTCTTAGAATGAGGGATATAGCAATGACCACAATAAACAGAGGTCCCTAATCTATGGAGCATACTCCTTTTAAATTAACTTGTTCAAAGTTACACTGAATCGGAGAGGAATGAAATAAATTATGCTTGCACTATACTACATACATATTTTGTCTCCTTTATTCAGACTGCATTCCCCTCCTTCATTCCCCCATCATGTTCTACTAGGCATCAAAACATTGTTTGCCACCCATATTTTCAAGATCAGTCTTCTATACTTTAAGTCCTTTGTTTATAATGACGTTATGAGATAACAGCAAAGGCTCTAAAATGTGGTTGAATTCTTGACATAGAATTTGCTATTTGGAAATGATGTGATAGAAAAATGATTTTAAATTGTTTTACAAGGATGATTTTAAGGCTTTAGGTCTGCATGACTGAAATAAAGAAGTTGCCATCAACTAAGATTTAGAATGCAATCAATAAAGCAGGTTGTGGAGGATGATGAGGAGGCAGCGGTTTTTGATATAAGGCTGAGATATCTATTTGGCATTCAAGTGGAGATATCATGTTGGTTCTTAATTATAAGAAAGCTTGAGGGAAAGCAGAAGGAGAAGATATGATCTTAGACGTGTATGATTGTGTATGCTCGTGTGTGCATGGCATCAGCATATAGGTAACATTTAAAGCCGTGAGTCTTGATAAGTTTACCAAGAGGCGAAGTCCAGGCCAAAAATGAAAGAGAAAGTGGTGCTATGCTGTTTAAGAGAGAGAGAAAAGTGTGAAATGGTTATTTAGGAGAATGGGAACAGTAAACAGAGTAAGAAAACAGTATGATTTCCAGACAGCATTAAAGGCACACTTCAGATTCATGCTCGTGAATCTAAAGTGAGACTAGTTAGCATGATTTTTGTTTCCCTTTAGCCACATTCTGTTGCATGAGTGCAGGTAAAGTATAGATGAAAGATTGAGTTTAACATTTCAGACATCCTTAAATACATCCTGCATGAACTCTAGCTATCTGGGAAATATATGGATAACTAGCATCAGACTTGTGTGTAAGAAGAAAATACATTGGTTGTTACCTCTTTACATGTAGAAGGTGGAACTCCAAGTACATGAGTTAAAAGGATACAATTAAATATGCACAGAGAAAAAATGGGTACTCTGCGTAAGAAATTAAAAGTGTTTAGTAATGGAGAAAGTCGAAAATGAGGAGGGTGCTGGTGAAAGAACAGGTCAGCAACATGATGGGAACCAGAGTCTGAGGAGGAGCATGGTGAAGGGAAAACTTCTGGTGATCAGGCAGCAAGTAGATCAGATAAACAAAAATGACTCGTGTCCATTATTTTAAATATTCTAGGATAATACAACCCAGTTGCTCTAAACATTTAATAAAATCTGCCATACGCACAAAAACCTGAATGAATGGGTAGGAAAAGTAAAGAAAATCAGAGATGAGAGAAGAGGACAGGTATGTTAAATGAGACGTGAGTCAGAGATCAAGAGCAGCAAAAACTTAGAACAGGAAATATCGAGGGGCCATAAGCACACAGGGTTGTACAGAAGTTCGAGAAGGACATTAGACATAATGTTGAGTTTGTGGGTTCAGTTCCATTTTTTATTACGCTTTTTTTTTTCATGTTTTCATGCATGCTTTCTCTTTAAAATGTACCTTTTAAACAATAGCAACATTAGCTAATGTTTCAGTTAAATAATGATAATAGCTCCCAGTTTTGAATGCTTACTATGTGCCATGCACACCTACATACATGCCTACTATGAAATAACTTTTCTCATTACAACACCTTGCAAAATAGGCATTATTAAGTTTTGATGATACTATTAATAAAACATCTATTTATGGCTGATTTTTTATAATTGATGTCTGCATTGCACTTGATCTAATTTATCATGTTTTGTGAAATGCTATTAAATTGCTGACATGTCCACTTGATATCATCTTAAAATTTAAAGAATGCAGCAATATTCTTACTTTATAAGTGATAAAACTAAAGTTCAAAAAGGTTAATTAACTTGTCCGATTTTCAACAAATCCCTGAGCCAAGGATTCAAACCCATGTCTCCAGACTTCAAATTTCTGACTGTTTCCTCCTGTAAATTCTGATTATTCCTTCCACTATTTTAAAACAAGCCCTGATTCAACCTGGCAAGTCTAATTCCATTTACACACCCAGGAATACATGTTCATGTCATAAAAGCAAAACATTTTCACACAGCTTCAATTCATCAGACTACAAAATTCCTGGTGTTAGCAGTGACACAGAAAGCTTCTCAGTAGCAGAAACAAAAGCAAGTAATGTAGCTATGTGATTTATTTTAAAAAGCAGAGGGGTCACAGAGAATAAGATAAATTCTGAAGGATGGAAAGAAATCTTGTTTTCTTACAGAAGCAAAGAAATGATGGGGAGTGGGGGAATCAACCAGAAGTAACTGATAAATTTGAAACACAAAAGTGATGCAATCAGTTTGGGGGGAACAAAATTCAGCCAAACTGGTTGTTCCATGTGGTGAAACAAGTATTTACAAAACCATCAATCGCTCATCATATAACCCCAATGACACCTTTCAACACGATGTCCTTTTATGGATCTAATCCACTTCAGCCAGCCTGGGAATCTTATTATTTCCCTAAACGCACCATACAGTTTGGGTCCAATACAAATAACTGGTGGACCAGGTCCAGAGCTGTGGCAGGAGAGCTGAATCCCAGGAGAGGGGGAATTTGGAGCAGAGCCATGCTTGCTGAATTATAGCAGTCAGCCAAGGGAAGAAAATACCTACTAATAAAACCACAGACCCTGGGGAAAAGCTATTACTGGAAATATTAAGCCAAGGGAATATGCAAAATAGCTAGTGGTAGAATGTTTTAGAAGGCAAATTCAGGACAAGCTTGAAATAAAAAGATTGATGGCTGGACAATGGCAAAGGATTCATAAAGATAACAGTTTTTTCTTTGTTGTTGTTGTTGTTTTTTTAACCGTTTGCCTTCTACATCTTTTTATTGCCACGGGTTTCCTCTGGTAGAGTTTGTCTTCAGGAACCTCTCACCACCTTTATGACTCATCTTAGATGCTCTTTTGATTTTAAAAAAGTTGATCTGTGCAATTCCTTTCATACTTTAACTTTTTTCCAAAATGACTCAGTATCCTAAACAGTTTTGTCCCAATTGACTAGTAAGGCCACCTGGACTTCCCACCTCTGAGTACAATACTATCTACAATTTACATTCTCAGCAGCAGCATATAAAAGTTACCACTTTTCTGCTTCCTACACTTAGTCAGGTTCTAATAAAAGTTTAGCCCAATATTGCTGTAGTGCAATTTTCTCCAAACTGCAGAAGAGAGAATTTTGCAAAACCTGTAAATTACCCATAGGTGTATACGTGTATAACACTTGGTGTTAGCCAATTTTTAATTTTTCAAATCCGATGGGTATGAAAATGTGAGGTTGAAAATCCTTTCATATGTTTATATCTTTCAGTTTTTACCTTCTGCTCGTATCCTTTCTCCAGCTTTCTAATGGGTTGTCTCTTACTTACTGATTTGTAGGCTATATTTACAGGTGCTGAATACTAATATTTAGCTTGCTACATTCATTGAAAATATCTTTTACCAATGTATGTTATATATTTGAACTTTGTTTATAGGGTCAATTTAGAAACACTTTTATTTATTTGGTGTGTTGTTTTTGTCTCCACTTCATTCAAGAAATCCTTCCTTATCAGGATATAATTATAGTCTTTCTTTTATAAGAGTATTTTTTTTTCTCTTATTTTAAGTTCAGGAGTACATGTGCAGGATGTGCAGGTTTATTACATAGGTAAACGTGTGTCATGGGGGTTTGTTTTACAGATTATTTCATCATCCAAGTATTAAGCTTGGTATACATTAGTTCTTTCCTGATCCTCTCCCTCCTTCCATCCTCTGCCCTCAGGTAGGCTCCAGTGTGTGTTGTTCCCCTTCTTTTAAGAGTTTTCAAGTTTTGATTTCATGTTTTTAGCTTCAGTCAATCTAGAACTTACTTGTGTATATGGTATGGGATAGGATACTGATTTTTTTCATATACAGATAAGCCAATTATCCCAGTGCAAATTAATGAACACCTTACATTTTCCTACTGATTTCTAATGACACTTATGACATTTACCAAGTCCCATATATGGATGAGTCTATTTTGCCTTCTGTGGTATCATTAACTCTTTCTCCTGACTTTCAAAGCCCTCTGTGTTCAAATCCTGCAGACTTTAGAAGTGTTTTCTATATTACAGTAACAGCATTAAATTAACAGAATCAGAGAAACTTAAAGCTTGAAGGCAATAAATGGGTTAAATAATCTGATTATCTAATTTCATAGATAGGAAAACTCAATCCCAAAGAAGCTAAATGAGTGCCCGGGGTCATACAAGCGGGCATTGGTAAAGCCAGTTTTAGAAGCATGTTGACTCGTCTCCTCCTGCAGTGACCTCTCCACAGAACTGGTGCACAGCACATACTAGAATGATTTCCCGTTTGAATTAAATGACAGCATCAAATGGAATCAAATAGGGGAAATATAATTTGTTGAGTTCCTACCACGTGTAGTACTATGTTAATTGCTTTCTAACCCCTCAGAGTAACTTGCCTTTGAACTTTGTCTTGTGAATCCTAGGGGTATTTTTGTTTTGTTTTGTTTGTTCATTTGTTTTGAGATAGAATCTAGCTCTGTCACCCAGGCTGGAGTGCTGTGGCGCGATCTCGGCTTACTATAACCTCCACCTCCTGTGTTCAAGTGATTCTCCTGCCTCAGCCTCCCGAGTAGCTGGGACTACAGGCACGTGCCACCACGCCCAGCTAATTTTTTATGTGCTCTTTCCTCTGTCTCTGTTCTGTGAATGATAATTCTAAGTATACTGTTTGGTTCTATTCAACGCTGAGTCCAATATTGCTGTGGTACAATCTTCTCCACCATGCAGAATAGTTGTACAAAACATCTAAATTATTCATTTGTGTGTGTGTGTATGTGTATATGTGTGTGTAATGTTGATGAATACACACATGTATATATTGTATACATCAATCTGGAATTTATTTTTGTATATGGTCTTAGATGGGATACAGATTTTTTCACATATGCAGATAAGACAATTATCCCGGTGCAATTAACTAACATCTCACCGCTTCCCACTGATTTGTAATGACACTTATGACATCTGTGAAGTCCCATTTATTATATATATGTATAATACATGTACATGTATTTTATATATATATGAACTATAAAAGAATAATTTCTCCTTAGAAATTCAAACTGAAACTTACACCTACTATTTTAGATTTTATTTACTTATTCCACACATACGTTAACAATCCACAATGACATAGATTAACATCATAAGTAACCTTCCTGTCCAATAGGATCTTATAGACCAACTGTGGAATTGGCTCATAAAAATACATTTATAATTCAATTATATGATCATTAAATAGATAAGAACAACAAAGTTATAGAGAAGCACAAAAAAGTGAGAACTGATCATTCTACCTGGTGGAAACCAGTAAACCCTCATGAGTGGGACCATATGGACTAAACTGAAAGTACAAGAGAGGAAACAAATATTTGTGCACAGATGTGGATGTCAATATGGAACATTATGTCACAGAAATTTAAGAAAATTGAGATTTTGTGTTAGTTGGCAATGTGTCAAATTTTTCTAAGATCTCACCTTGTGATCAGTATCCCTACATATTTGTTAAGCTGTCAGTTGGTATATGGGCACTGTTCATACTCACAGCATAGAGGAGTTCCTGCTTTCAGAGGTAGGGTATACTCATATAATTTATCATTCAAATGAGTAAACTTTGAGACTGTAAAGAGAATCTATTAATAATTACAGTGTGATGGGATTGTCCTAGACTAATTAGATTTATGGCACTATAGTCAGAGGAAAATAGTATGCAATGTGACCATACAACAGGGTTTCTAACCCTTTTTGTGGTCCTATAGAAAGCTGTGTAAATTAAATTTCTCCATAGAGTCAGGGCCAGCTCCATGCAGTCTCTGTGGTTGCACAGCGTGCCTCACTTAAAAAGGCCTTGCAGTTAGTTTGATATTTAGCTGTTGCTATCTTTAAATATGTATTTTTTTAAAAGGGATATACACATTTTTATTTTCTACTGGGTCCCACAAATTATATAAGAAATACTTCATAGACAACACAATTTAATCTGATTTGGTTAGAAGACAATTAGAATGCCAGGAGATTCAGGAGCTATATGGTATAAGACTAGTTAAAGGACCTGGAAATGGTTAGCTGAATAAAAACAAATCTAAAGACCAAGTAAATAACTACCTTAAGACAATGAAAGTTCAGATGGTTTAAAGGATAAGTAGAATTTTCTGGTGCAGTGCCAGAAGGGGGAACAAGAACAATTCTTGGAAGTTATGGGAAATTTAAGAAAGGCAGAATTTCACAATAAAAAACAGTACATCATATAGGAATCCCCAGTATTCAATGTGTTAATGCTGAGGCTTGGTGACCATCAAGTCATAGAGAATAAGTTTTTGCATTCATTAAGAGGAAAAATAATGAGATGATCATTGTGGTCCAAATGAATGCTAAGATTTTATATTCATAAAATAAATACATTGAAACTCCCTTGTCAACATTATCTGCATCTCAGAGTTCTAGGAAGTGAAGCAGAGAACATAAAAAAAAATCTGCTTTCAGCTATTTTTATATAATTTTGAGCAAAGGAAGTGAAGAGAAATTGTAGAAGACTGATAGACTGCTTGCTTAATTTTTCTCATTAACGAGCCCACAAATCATGCTGACCTTAGTTGTGGTTACAATCCTCAAAGACGTGACTTTAAAATTAGCAAATGATAACAATGATTAATGCATTTACTCAGCAAGTGAGGTCCGCTGTTTTTGCTTAAACTTCACAAAGAACTTGTGAGTTAAGACTGTGTGTACTATTTTATAGATGAGGAAACCAAAGCTCAAAGAGTTGAATTTTTAGTCACATAGCTAGTTAACAGAAAAGCAATTAATTAGTTTATTTATTCATTCATGAGCTCAATAAATATATTGAGTACTTAGTATGTTCAGGCTGTGCTGTGTGCTCAGAATACAAATTTGAGCAAGACAGAATAGAGTTTATACTGTGTCTTAGTCCATACAGGCTATTAAAATAAAATACCACAGACTGTGTGGTTTATAAACAATGGACATTTATTTCTCACAGTTCTGGAGGCTGAAAGTCCGATATCAAGGTGCTAGCCTGGTTGGCTTCTGGTGAGGGCTCTCTTCCAGGTTGCAGAGTGCTGACTTTCTGCTGTGTCTTCAAACAGCAGAAGCAACTAGCTAGCTCTCTGGATTTCTTTTACAAGGACACTCATTTCATTCATAAGGGTTCTACCAATTATGGTAGAACTCCCAAAGGACCCACCTTTGGTATTAGGAAGGTATTAGGAAATACCTACATCCTGGGGTTAGAAGTTTAACGCGTAAGTTTTGGAAGGATATAAATATTCAGTTCATTCCATCCCACCCCGACCCCTCAAATTCATGTCCTTCTCATATGTAAAACACATCATTCCATCCCAGTAGTTCCAAAGTCTTAACTTTTGCTATCATCAAATCAAAATTCTAAACTCCAGAGTCTACTCTAAATATTAACTAAATCAGATATGGGTGAGACTTCAGGTAGAATTTGTCATGAGGCAAATTGCTCTCCAGCTGTGGAATCAAATGTGTTATGTGCTTCCAAAATACAATGGTGGGACAGGTGTGGGATAGACATTTCCATTACAAAATAAAAAAATAGGAAAGGAGAAAGGGGTAACAGATCCCGAAGTCCAAAACTCAACATGGCATAAAACATTAAAGCTGGAGAATGATTGTCTTTAACTGTATGTTTTGCCTTCCATACACACTGGGGTGAGAGCTGGGTACCTAAGGCTCCAGGTGGCCCAGTCCCTAGGCTTTGCTGGGACTAGCCCATGACATAGCTCTCCCAGCTAAAGTTTCACACTGGTGGCTTCACCAGGCATTTCCCTGGTAGGGATTCTCTGAAATGACATCACTTTCAGGGCCTGTGTCTTGGTTGTGTGCCCAAGACTCTTCATGATTTCATCCCTCAAAATCTAGGACCATGTAGCTAGGCCACCATGGCTGGTTCACGCTGTACTCTAGCACAGATAACACTGTGCTGGGTTGCTGCCAAGGGTTATTCCCTATGCCTTCTGGAGGGGTGGGTACAGTAGTACCTTGAAATCATTTTGCCCCTCAGGTCCTAGTATTCTGGGCCTGTGATTGGAGAAACAGCCTCAGTGATGTTAGAAATGCCTTCAGGGTTGTTCTTTCATCATTTTTATATTTTTTCTTTTTTTTATTATTATACTTTAAGTTCTAGGGTACATATGCACAATGTGCAGGTTTGTTACATATGTATACATGTGCCATGTTGGTGTGCTGCACCCATTAACTCGTCATT